>NC_081413.1:528998588-529598588 GCF_030272615.1 Cryptomeria japonica
GAGACTCAGATTGTTGTGCTCCTACAACACTAGAAGACGCATCTACCTCTGGCTCTCTAGTTGCCCTTGTGGTTGAAGCATGAGAGGAGCTCATATTGTAAACTTTCCCATCAGCCCTTTCTTGCTCCCGCACAGTGTCATATCGTTCTAACTCATTTGTACAAATTTCAACATCGTGTCCTGGTTGGTGAAGGAAATGAGCCTTCACCCTCGTGTAGGTACCTTTCCATCCCAATGGACAAAGTTTACATTTAATAGTGGCTGTCCCCCCTGTTCCTTTTGGCCCTGGAACACAGTCAACATACTTCCACAAGGGGTACAAGCCTTGTCTTGACATTCCGCAATCTGCAAGCAACAAAACAAAATAAAAATTCAAAAACTATTACGGATTACCAAGTTTGATGTCTTAAATTTATCAGACTGTTAAAAAAAATTTAAATTTGTTATTATAATTTATATAAGACAGTTATAAAACTGTTAAAATTTGTATCAGATAGTTAGAATAAAAAAATGTATCATAATCATACTTTTAAATTTATAAAATTATAAAATCTATATCAGACTGTTCAATTAAAAATTTGTATCAGACTGTTAATTTCTTAAATTTTTATCAGTCTGTGAAAATTGAAATTAAAATTGTTAATTTTAGAATCTATTAAATTTTTAATATTTATTTTAAAATTTTTAATAAATAATAAATGTATAATATTAGTATATTACTTGCTTATTAGTATCACTTAATAAATAAATAATACTGTATAACAGTATAAGTAATATACAGTAAATACTAAAACTGTATTACTATTACTTAAAGTTAATAATAATAAATAAATAATAGTAATACTAATACTGTATAAAAATTATAGTAAATACTATTCCAAATTTTAAAAATAAAAATGAACATTGAAAACATCAGACATAAAATAAAAAAACCTAGCAAAATGCAAATCGAAACTACAAATTAAAACTACAATGAAACGAAACCTACTTGGATCGATGGGAAATTGCAACGAAACACCTTCCTCGTGATTTTTTTTCAACTAGGTCGTATTTTTCTCCACCTGCAATTTGCGATTTAGCCTTACATTTCCGTTTATGTTTAGCGCTTAGAGTTTTGCGGGCTGCGTTTGTAGTGTCGCAATTTAATTTTGAGGGCTGCATTTTTACTTTTAGTGTCACGATTAGGGTTTTCGTCGTCCTTTTTCCAATGCGACTGTGACGTGACAGGGTGTGGTTTTTAATAAAATCGTTCTGCAGTGTTTTTCCGACGGGAGATGCCATATTTTCCACGGGAGACGCAGGAGACGTTAGGAGACATATCTCCAATGCATCCTTCTCAGAATGGCGCCTCCAGAGATGTTTTGGAGACGGGAGACGTGTACCAGTCTTTGAGACGCGTCTCCCGGTAACGCTGAAATAAAGTCACTTATTTGGAGCTGAAAGGTTTAAAAAGTAATTTAAAATTATAATTTCCAAAACTTTTAGAAAGTTTTTTTAAAAGGGATTTTGGAGGAGAAGAAAAGCATTTTGAATATTTTATCAACTTGTTTTCTTTGAGAGGTTGAATATTGTTCATCTCTTTTTCCTGAGATGAAACCCTAAGGTAAGATTAGTCTCAGTGGTGAAAGATTTCTCCCTAGCCAATACTTTGTGATTTAGTCAGAATCATAGAGTGAGCAAAAAGGATTCAAAGATGGATTTGTACAGGATTCATAGTGGTGCTTAATTGGAGAAAATAAGATTTTGTGTAAAGTTGTTGGCTTCAGTTTTCCAAGTACTTATTTATTTAGATTTGTAGGTAAATAATATACTTGATAATGTGGTGTATGCTTATGGTGTGAAAGGGAAGATAATTATCTGTGAGTTATCTGAGTGGCAAAATGATATTATAGTTGGCAAGCTTACCCTAGTTGTGCCAATTTACAAGCTCATAAGGGAGTTGTACACCTCCAAACTCACTAGAGTGGCCGATTGAATTTTATTGAAGGCTTTGAAAGCCTTACCAAATATTGGTGAAGCATCTTAAGCCTGTCTTACATAGCCAAAAGTGGTCATAGTATTTTTGAAGAGTTTTGTACCATGTTGGAATCCACTAAAGGTGATATAATTTCTTTGAAGGATTCAAACTTGTGTCAAAACCCATCACAGCTATATTAAAATGGTAGTCACAACTTATTAAGGTGATATATATATATATATATATATATATATATATATATATATATATATGTACATATACATATACTTACACATATACATACATACATACATACATACTTATATATATATAAATATAAGCATGCTGTACAATTTATAAAAGCTATAAGGAGGTTTTTGTATCATTTCAATCCTACGTTACCCGGGGACGCGTCCCTGGTTTTTTTTTCAGGCGTCCTTGTCCTGGGGACAGGGAACATGCAGAATTTATGGGGATGTCCCCTAGAAGTCCCTTGTCCCTGGGACAAGGACGCCTGAAAAAAAAACCAGGGATGTGTCCCCAGGTAACGTAGGATTGAAATCATACAAAAACCTCCTTAAAGCTTCGACATGCTTTTATAAATTGTACATATATATACATATATACATACATATATGTATATATGTATGCATATGTATATGTATGTATGTATGTATATATATATGTATGCATGCATGTATGTATGTATGTATATGTATATGTATATGTATATGCATATGTATATGTATGTATGCATGTATGTATATGTATATGTATCTTGTATGTATATGTATATGTATGTATGTTTGTATGTATATGTATATGTGTATGTATGTTGCATGTATGTGTGTATGTATGTATATGTGTATGTATATGATTCTCAATTTAACACAAATATGGCATAAGAACTTTGCTAGTTCTTATATGTTACGGTTCTATAATGTATATGTGCATACTTTATCCATGTTTTCATATGAATATTTTAATTTTCCCTATTTTTATATAGCCGTCCCCAAAATTGGCAAAAAACCAAAGTCCCAGAAAGGCGTACTGCCTTCTCCTGCCATCCCCATCCCAGAAGCTCGGGGTAACATAGTTTCAATCTGTTGTACAATTCCTTGACATGTTGGTTGTGGGTGCCACATATTTTCAAGATTCATCAAAGATAATATTTTTGCCGACCAGGTCAGCCAATTTAGCATATTAATGAGGTCATCAATGAAAGAATTCAATATTTGTTGTACTGTTTGCAAATTCTGAGAATTACAATTTATATCAGCAATGAATATATTTATGTCAGCTATGAATAATGAACATCTGGTTTGAGCATCAATTAGTGAATTTTGTTAAGAAAGGTTGTTTTAAATATTGAGACTTGAAAAAATTAATTCTGTAATGTTAATTTGTGAAAATAATTTGAAACATTGTTCAATGCAAACTGTTTAATGAAATGCTAGCATAGCAAAATTGTGGAAATTTGCTAGTTGAGATAAAAGTTACTGGAGAGGGGTACTACAGTGGTATCAGAGTTGGTGATCATACCAGCCTGTTTGGAAACTAACCCTTGTTACAAATTCTTTATTTTCATATCATTGTTTCAACAATTGCATCTTTGTGACCAGTGCTTGCATGTCAGTTTGATGCAGTAATACATTTAATATGCGTCCAAGAAAATAGCTTGCCTCCTTTGAATGTCAGTAGTATTCATCAATTATAGCAGATTGCGTATTAGTGTTTAGTGATTATTTTTCAGTTTCAACAGCTTCATGTTTTAAGTGTCATCAGTGATCTAACTTATAGAAGATTGTTAGAGAAAGAGAAGTATTGATTGGGGGTCTAAATTTTTATCAGAGGAAGATGTAGATCCTCTTCAAAAGATATTGGCAAGAATGAAGAAGGAAAAAGTGAACTATGAATGAGAGGCCACTAAAATTATTCATCAGTATCAGGAATTACCTAATGAATTCAAAGTTCAAGTTTGCCAAATTCTTGTAGTTACTTGAAATGGTACATCCTAACAAAAGGAGTCTTATAAACTGCATAATAAGGTCAAGGAAGGAAGAGGAGAAGAAGAAAATGTTCTTAGGGAAGCTAGAACTTAATGTGGGAAATATTTTCATTGATGTCAAAGGTCATGAAGAAGATTGTCATTGATGTGATTTGATTTACATATACCAATTGAGTTTGATGTCCAAGACAAATGATGCTCAACACCTCTAAATGAAAACAAGCCAAATCATGGGCAAGTTATTCTATAAAGCATGGTGACTTCCTTATCGACGAGTTTCTTTTATTAAGACATTCAGCAATCAAACAGATGTGATATAATCCAACAAGCAATGGAAAAGGATAAAGGAAAAGCATTGATTGAACAATCTATTGAACAGCTAATATAAAGATTACTATACAACAGCAATTAGAAGATGGAGTTGATATTGGCGAGAAATGGTCGATGCTGACTGACTTCATATAGGAATATATGTAAGACAAACTTCATATGTATTGTAAGTTGACTTCTTTATTAGCACCCAAGACAGAGTATAAATCTGTTTTGTAATCCAAGTCTATGAGTAATACAAAGTGGTTGATAGACATAAATCTGTTTCAATCCAAGGTTGATATAAATATTTTTTAATCCAAGATTTATGTGGGAATATAAATCTGGTCGACTCTGTTACTAAATGACAAACAAACCACTCAAAGGCAACGCTCAAGGAAGTCCAAAGACAGCAATCTTAGTCAAAGCTAAATTAAACAAATATTATGTTTAAATTAGTGATTCAGATGAATACGCTTTTTGAAGGTAGCACTTACACTTTGTAAAGGCTTTGAGAAGATCTAGAGAAAGAGAAACATGAAGTGTAATTCTGATTTATTCTTGAAGAAAGTATGTGTAATGCATAAAAAGGATATGAGCAGATTTGTGAAGAAAAATATGGATATAATTAGTGAGAAAATTGAAGGAAGATATTGGCAAGGATTGGATCAGATTTATGAAAGAGAAGTGTGCATGATAGTGATCAGAATTGGATTGAAGATTGATATTTGATTGTGGATCAGATTTGTGTTTGGAGCAGAGTTGTGAAAGAAAGTTGTTATCAGATCTACGAGAGAAGTTTATTGTATGGACTTTGATCAAGGATACTGTATGGTGTGTGTTTAGATCTGAGAAGGAAGAGAAGTTGTAATTGGATCAGATTTGGGTGAAGGAGTAAATCATATCAGTCATTGAAGAATTTGTAGGTTGGTGCCTATCAAATAAGAGATTGGTGTCGCTTGCTGAGTTCGTGCTTAGTTGTGGGAGTTGGTGCTTCCAATAGGTTTGTGCTCACAAACTTAGTTAGGGGTTGGTGCCTATGGTCTTTGTAAAAGAAGAATTATATAAAAGCATTAATTTGCCGAGGTTTTCTACCATTAGGGTTTCCATGTAAACCTTGTGTTATTTTGTTCTTATGTGCATGATTGTTGGAATGTAGTAAATAATACTATTGTGGTTGTTAAAGTTTTAAATTGGTAAAAAATCAGTATATAACTGATTCATCCCTTCTTCCCCCCTCCCCACTCCCTTCCCCTTCGGTTTAACCGCATCCTCTTCACTTGAGTCTTCAGTGCCAAAGACCAAATTTTATTCCAAGATACCATCTTCCAGTGAACAGAAAAAGAACTTTCTAATTGCAAGGGAGAATGATGACAGCCTTCTTTTGGAAAATAACATAGAGCATCGTTGTGAAGGAGAGCTAGATCAGTGGGAATTTTGGTCTAAATAAGATGTTGAATGTAACTTTCAAGTTTTTGATAATCCACTTTTTGAGATGGAATCAGAGATACCATATGATATCCCACTTTTTGAAGTGGATTTCCAGGATGATGCTATTGAGAGACGTGCATGAGAAACTAGCCTCACTTGATTCCAATGATGGTTTTGAGCATGCTGGAATTTTCAAATCACCAACTATTGATAATTTTTTTGATCATTTTGTTGATAATTCAAACTGTGAGCAGAGTGTTTCAATTTATGAAACATAGTGTTTTGATTTACAAAAAAGCTTTATTGAGTAGCATGCACTTGTGCAGAACTTTTGGTTTGAGCTTGCTACAATTCTCAAACCAGCTACTGAAGGGAAGCAATTGGATTGTCTTCTAGATTATAACCCAATGCATAAAAGTAATCATGAGGGCAGAGGTCTGATGCTTTGTACTTTGTCATTACAAAGTTGTTTTCATCATAAGAATGGTGAAATAATTCAAGCATGTCTACACATAAGAGTATTGGATTTGGGGGTTCCATTAGGGTATCAATAATAAAGTGCTATCCTCCACATGAGAATTGCAGTTTGCAAGTTAAGACAACAATGGTTTTCTCATCTTGTTATGGCATTGAGTTTACTTTGGATCAACCTTGCATCTTGTATAAGTGAAATCACTAGAATAATAGCTTCAAAGAAACCATCTAGCTACTTGATCATGAATGAGGCTTTCCAATTGATTGTGGAGAATATTCGAGGGTTGGATCATTTCAATAGTCCACTATTTGTTAAGAGGGTAACTATACTTGAGACTTTTGCAAAATTCAAGTTTGGTTACTTTATGCTAGATATTGTTTGCAAGGAAATGATATTTGTCATGTTTCAAATCTTTTAGGCTGTCATTAATGATGTTCATACCAAGAATGATAAAATCTCCATACACTCCAACATGTCATTAATTCTGGATGAAGATAATGATTTCTTTAAGATCTTGTTGGCTGTTTGGAGGAAGAAATTGGATGTTTCAGCAACGACACGTGAGTTATCAAAGAGATTAGTCAAGCAAAAGAAGAGCATTATTCAAGACAAAGTGCAAGGCAAAAGTTAAGTGCTGCAAACTTATTATGGACAGCAGTAATAGTGATGATATTGTGGCTATGGACATGGTGAATAAACTAGGCTTGAAGAGAACTACACATTCTACCCCTTACAAGGTCTTTTGGTTACAAAAGGGGCATGAATTGTTGGTAGATGATTAGGCCTTAGTAGAATTTCAAATAGGAAGGTATAAGGATAGTGTTGTTGTGACATTTTCACACATCGCCCCATTACAAATGGGGACCCCCACTTTTTTTTGCTTTCTAGGATAGTGGTAGTGCCTTTGTTATTAGCCTTTGTGTTGAAGAGGTGTAATTTCTCAAGTGACCAAGAGGAAATCAGGTTAGGTCTCTCTCTCTTGCTTAAGTGAAGTCAGTCAGTTGCCAAGGCTTTCGAAATGAATGATTTACATCTTTTGCTTGCAAAACTAAGGATGGAATGCTAAATTTGGCGAAGGCATGAAAATTTCCTTTGATTGTCTGGGTCAGCAACTGAGGCATTGACAGCACTTCCTTTGCACAACCAAGACATAATCAATTCTACTTCTCCCAGCACTATCGAGGGGTGCCCATCCTCCACCTCCCCTTTCATTTCCATCATCCTTCACCACATCCCTCCCATCTCCCTTTCCACTTCCATTTATTTCCATTCACCCTCGCCTTCCCTTCCACCCTTCCATCCCATTCACTTCCTTCCCTCTAACTTCTACCCATCTACCTTCCTTCCTACCTTTACCATTACCTCCACTACTACTTCCATCTCCCTTACCGTCCATCTCCTTCCACTTCCTCTATCCCCCTCCCTTCCTAAATCCCACATCCCTTATCCCTCCATCTTCTTTCATCACCTACCCCTCTACCTCACCCCCACCTTCACCTACCTAACCCTCGTCCCATCCTAGCATACCCATCCCCTCACCTTCACCTACACTTAACCTACCTTTACCTTTACCTACATCCTAACCTCATTTCATATTCTTTACCCCCTAACATACCCCCCACCAACCTCTTACTCCCTTATCCTACCCATCCACTATCTTATTTCCCCACCACCATACCTCGTATCCTTCCGTTCCACCCTCACTAACCCTAACCCCATCTTAACCTACCTATCCTAACCTACCGTCAACCCCTTAACTACCCCTTACACCCTACACCCAACCCTTTCCTTATCACCTTCTACCCCCTTACCGCCTGCCTTACCCCTTTATTCCCTTTCCTATCTCATTCCTCACATGGCAGATTTCCTTACCACTTCCCTCACATTCCTTCCAGCTCACTAGCTTTGACTCCCTCGACTATCGTATCCTATGCTTGGGTCCCACCAAAACTTTGGAGAGGAGAAAAGTTTTAAGGCATTTAAAAAAAAAAGGAGAATCCACCTCACCATTTCTTTTGGCCCCTAATAGCTCCAGCACATGCCACGATGAGACATGAGGCAAGGTGTGACTTTAAGGAATAAGGAAGCTGGCCTTGGAAGTAAAAGATATGTCACATAAATAAAACACTGGATATTTAAATCCACATAAGGTAAAATCAGACATAAAAAGGGGTCTTATCAAGCATTGAAGCTGATATTGCAGACCTAAGCAAAGACAAATTTCTGCCTATCAGATCAAAAAAAAGAGAGCAGAAAACAGAGAAATATTTGGGCAAGCATTAAAGCTGGAATTCAAGCAAACAGCGCTAAAGTGAATTCAATCATCTCTTAGAGAGAATTTCTGAGCGATCTCAGACCTGGAAACATCATTTGCTGTGATTTCTAAGATGTTTTCATTAAATCTCAGCCTAAAATGAGTTAACCTCTTTAGTGCAGGTTTGGAGCAGACATATGTAGAGTTTTGAACATCATGATTACCTCAGGATGGCTCGTTTCTAGGCTTTTAATTATCAAATTTTGTTTCTATTGTTGATGAAATTGTATTAACATGATCACTATCGAGTAAAATCTGAGTTTAATGAAGGGCTGGGGTATGAGTCTAAGGCTGGAAATCAGAATAGCTATCAGATTTAATAATTCTCTGATTTTCAGAATTTAATTACCCTTCATTTTTGCTTTCAATATCCTTTCTATACCGTAATTTAAGATGTTGAAATTGTTAGTTTTAGCATCAGAAATGTAAGCAATCAGAAAATGCAACACATAAGATAATGAACACAATGTTTACCCTGGGAAAACCCTCCTTCTCAAGGGAGAAAAACCCAGCAAAATATATATCACTTATATATTGATTGAAGGAGCAGAAGATTAATTACAATTTGGCCAAACACCAGGCCGATCTGAAACAGTGATGATAGCACCACTCTAGATGTGTGCTTACAAACAATAATGGATTCTTCTTAGTATCGATCCCCTTCAAGAAAAATATTGATCTGCTATGTGAATGTGAAATCCTCCTTGAATTATGCGAACTTGTCTTTATCTGAATTCGTACAATGAAGGGAGTTGTCTTTACTAAATACACATTAAATGGTTTTACGTGAAGAGTCATCCTCTTTCACAAAAGAGATGACTTTACGAAGTGAGGAGACGCATCACTAGAGTCGAGCCTATTAGTTATTTTAGTTAATTTGAATTTAGGAGGGAAAGAGAACTCATGTCGCTAATCATTAACACTCCCTCTTAGCTAGGGAGGTATCTTTCCAAATATCAAAGTCATGGAGTCTCTCAACATGACACCCACAATGGCTACACCCATTGTGAAAAACCACATCTCAGTCTCAGAGATGTACAAGAGTTCATCATAGAGTCTCTCAACATGATGTCCACAATGGCTACACCCATTTGTGGAAAACACATCTTAATCTCAGATATGTTCATCATGGAGTCTCTCAACGTGATGTCGTCATGGAGTTTCTCAACATGACGTCCACAATGGCTACTCCCATGTGTGGAAAGAAACACATCTCAGTCTCAAAGATGTTCATCACAGAGTCTCTCCACTTGATGTTGTCATGGAGTCTCTCAACATGATGTCCACAATGGCTACTCTTAACATGGTATCAGAGAAGGATTGAGCAAAGATCAAGATCAGATTGATATAAGCAAGATTATCTTCTATTATTGTCTTCAAGTTCGTCTATTTCTATCAACGTCAAGATGGTGAATGGAATTAGAGTTGAGGACAGACTTGAAGGAGCATTAAACTTCGTATCTTGAAAGTTTAGAGTTATGCTTGCCTTGGGGGAAAATGAATTAGACGAATTTGTGAAAGATGTCGTACCGGAACCAAAAAAAGAGGTTGAGAAGCTTCAATGGAAGAGAAAGAACAACAAAGCAATGAAAATGTCGGTTGATCTGTGAAAGATCATAGTGTTTCGAAAAGAGCTTTAATATGTAGTTTTTTTGTTAATTCATGCAATTACATTATGCGTGTTATTTGTGAAACAACTTTTTCAGTAGATGTTCGCTTACAACAAGCTGCATTTGGATATCTTGTGTTTTAAATTTCTTCAATTTACTATGAGTAATTTGTCCCTTACATTTAGGACATCTTTAGAATCACAATCTGTTGCTTTTCAAGCTATAGAGTTTTGAAGTTCTATTTGTGATGAAGAGATTAAAATTTAAGAGGAATATGCAGAGGACTAGTGGAGATTTGGAGATTTTGTATTTCCATTTTTATAAAACAAATATCTACCTGCAGAGGTGCAACCGTTCACTTGTGAAAGCCATAGAGGCACTTGTACTGGTAATGATAGCATCTAGGGTTACAAAGCCAAGATTGAGACAAGAGGGATCTCTCAGTGAGAGGAATCATATTGAAAGGGGATTTTGTTCTAAATCTCAAGATGATCATATTCTTGCCTAGGGCTTTATCTTATGATAGTAGATCCATGGTGGTTTTGGATCTAGCACTTCCAACCGTATGAGAATCATACCAGATGATGAGAGTCTCCTAAAGCAAGATATCTTCCATGATTGGGACCATGTGAGCAAGGGATGCTTCCGTGATAGAGGGAGCAGCTAAGAGGATGTGCTTCTATTGATATCCGAGGATCTTGGTTATATTGGTTCAGAGGGAGTGGACCATATCAAGATGGTTTCTCTAGTGATCAGTCAAAGGACTATAATTCATGAGATGGAGACCCATTCATGTAGGCTGGAAGGCCTTTATGCTGACTTCGAGGTCATGATATTCCTGGATAGATGAATACTTGTTGAGCTTGGAATACACCAAGAGTGATGCAAACTCCAACCTTGTATTTCATGAAAGGTCAAAGCATGTGGAGATCAAGTATCACTATGTTAGAGACATGGTGGAAAAGTATGCTATTCACTAATGTATTCTTCTTTAAAAAGATGTTTTATATGTAAACTCTTGTGATTGCATTTCTCTTTGAGAGAGACTTAAGGTGAAAGCCCTTATCTACACCCTCTGATATGGTTCATGGTGGATGTCATGTGTGTGACCCCATGACAAACATCATGTGAGAGAGTCCGTGATGATTTTCTTGTACTTGTGTGTTTACCCTATGGATGAGCCATGGTGAATATCATTGTGAGGTGACGATCTCACAATGATGAACACTTGTACATCTCACCATTATTGTGAGGTGACGATCTCACAATAATGGTTGATATCACGTGAGGTGATATATATGAATAAACCATAATGGTGGATGTCACATGAGGTGATATCTATGGATATGCCATAATGGTTGATACCACATGGGGTGATATCTATGGACAAATCATAATGGTGGATATCACATGAAGTGATATCTATGGATATGCTATAATGATTGATATCTCTGGATATGTGATGATGGTTGATATCTCTAGAAGTAAATATCAGTTGATATACCATAATGGTGGATATCACGAGACATGATATCCGTGGATAAGCCATGATAGATGATATTACGTAAAGAGATATTCATGGTGGATATTATGTGACGTAATATCCGTGGACATGCCATGAATTAATATCCTTAAAATGCCATAATGGTGGATATCATGAGACGTGATATTTGTGGACAAGCCATAATGGTGGATATTACATTATGTGGTTATGGTTGATATCATGTGACGTGATATCCGTGGATATGTCATAACCTTTGATATCACCATGAGGTGATATCTTTCTCTCACCCAATAAATGGAGCTATTGTGTCTACTATAAGGTGTTATAACCAAAGAAACGAGACTCGGACTTGGCAAGGGTGACTCGACTTGGGACTCGGATCGGCCAGGACTTGGCAAGACTCGACAAAGTGAAAAACCCAAGAAATTTAGCGATTTTTAAGGATTTAAAACTTGTTTCATGCATCCTTTATTAAACAAACCTTAAATACACAATAACATCATCAAATAGAAGTTAATTTGATCACATACACAAGTGTCAAGTATACATCGATCACATTATGATTAGTATAAACGCAAATTGTAGCTGAAGGAAATAGCAACCAATAACCATAGATATATAAATAGTGTCAAATGTAAAAATATTACAAAACTCATGTAATATGAAATCCATGACATCAAAATTCAAATGTTCCAATTCCACACATATATCAAAAGCAAAACAACTACAAGTCTATGGCTCAGAGGAGCCTGGGTCCTTCCTACGAAGGTGTCTAACCCTAAGGTAGGTCCTGGATGCGTTAGCAGCCATACTCTCTAGCCGTGACTCCATTCTACCTTCACCAAAATCAGTTGTGTCTGGCTCTAGCTCTAGCTCTGGCTCTGGCTTTCCTCTCGCTCTAACCTCCTCCTCTGCCATGGCTACAACCTCAGCCTCTCTATCTACCTGGTTGATCCAATCTAAGTCCTCATACACCAAAGATAGGATCTGAAGCCTCACTGATCCACTTAGATTCTAGATCAACCTCCTCTAACGTGATCGAGGTGCTGTCATCGTCCATAACTTGTTTGTGTCTAAGACGAAGGTTGTAATGAACAAAGACTAGATCATTCAACCTCTCCATAGACAGTCTATTTCGCCTCTTGGAGTGTATGTGCTCAAACATACTCCAATTGCGCTCACAACCGGAAGCATTGCATGGTTGGCTCAAAATATGAATGGATACCTCTTGAAGATTTGGCGTTTTAGCACCAAACCTCTGCCACCACCTATCTGAGATGAGAAAAAGGAAAAAAAATCAGCCTCATTTAATAATTAATAACAAATTAAATAACATATAATTAAAATAATGCTCTTAATTTCTTAAAATATACATTTTCCCTGGCTGCATTTTTGTCCGATTTTCTTTGCAAAGCTGACGAGATAAGACCTCCCCTTCTGCATTAGAAAAAGCCTCTAGCTCCTGGACTATAATACTGCTATGACCATGCGACATTCGCTCTATCACTGAGTAGAGCCCACTAAGAACCTCCTCATCCGCCTTGAAATCAGGGCGGAAATGAAATGCCGGATTGAGGTGTTAGTGAACAGATTTTGTCTTTCTTTTAATTGAATTAATTCAAAGCTTTTTTACCCTCTTTGAAAAACAAAAGTTCAACTAAACAGTTGGGTAAGTGTGACATATATCACTTCCCTCTGAATTTTAGATAGGTATAGCTCCCTCCATTAGTTATTCAGAGAATAATCTAACTAAATAAAACTAATATGCTTTTAACCTGAAAGCACGTAAGGCTGCCTACTTCATTCTTAGATGAGAGGCCGGTAATATGCAAATATTTTAGAAAAAAACCTTTCTTCAAGATGCTTCACCACGAAAATCAGAAGTAATCAAAGCAAAGTTCAATAACACTGATTTTAGCACTTCATAAAAATAAACAAGAGAAACAAAGTCTCTTTTCAACCAAATATCTTTCTAAACAACATAGAAAGAAGCTCCAGATTAATAATAGCATTCACCATCAGAAAAATAATCACAGACAATTTGACTGGATTAATATTCGTAAGGAAACATTACTCCATGGATTCAAACTCGAAGATTTAAAACCTCAAAATGCATATGATCTTTATATGTATATTCCATGCAACAAAGACATAAAGATACACACATAAGTTCCTTCCAATTTCAGATTTTGGACAAACTGATCACTTCCTTCAGACAAACAAAATTTTCTAATCTCTAAGTCTACTGTTCCCCCCTTCTAAAATATTTTTCATCTAACTTATAGTAGTTTTTTTGAAGAACAGAGGAGGTCTCCCTGAAAACCCGACCTCCTCTGAAACAGTTATAAAACTAATAGAGTATTTAGGGGACAGATGTCCCAAAGTAATTGCAAGGCTTTTGAAAAGCATTTAAAAATAAAAACAAAGCATAAGCATCAAATTATGCTTCATCTCCAACGTCATCTCCTCTTCCACTTTTCCAGGCATCATGGGCGGTTGTAAGCTCCTGAATCATAGACTGACTCAGATTCTTCATGGCATTAGTTTTTGCCTTTGCAGCTTCCTTTTCCCACCTGCGTTTTACCATTTTCTCGACATGTTTAGGTAACTGATCATTGCCAATGAACGTCATGGATTCAATTCGGGCAATCTGTGTTATATCTTCAGAAGTAAAGTTTCCTTTGACTCTAATTTTCTCCATGTGCAATTTAAATGCCTTTACCGCGTCCTGTGTTATCAACCCATACAGTCCTAGTTGCCAATCATGATCTGGGTTAACCACTTTATTATCATTGACCAAGCTATATTGAAGTTCCTGGAGCTCATAAACAGAGGCTTTGGCATCAAAGATTACAACCTTGAATGTAATTACTTGCCACGCTATGGTTTTCTTCAACACAAAGAGGTGGCACTCATCAGTTACCACCTTTATTGAGTTTTATGTTAAAAACTCAATGGCTCTATATTTTTCTATCTTGGTGAACATGGGTAATACGTTTTCCTACTTATGCTCCTCCTTTTCCCATTGCACAACCTGATTTTGGATCTCCGCATTGAGGGTTTGAATTTCATCACATAGCTTCCTGGAAATTGTAATATATTTTTCGCCATCCTTGATTACCCCTTCAATCCATTTTTCTATGGCCCTGCGATGCTCTTGGCTTGTTGAACTTGATTCATCAGTTTCTTGTTCTCCGGTGATGTGGGATCGAAGTTTTCTGAAGCTTGCGATATAGGGAGTGCTCCAAAACAGCCTAGGCTATCAATGAATTGGGCTAAAACCTTGATGTGCTGTTTCAATTCCTTTTTCTCTTGTCCGTCTTTCTCTAACCTGGTGAGAATTTTCTTAGCCGTCACATTGAAAAGGTGGTTATCAGAGTCCTTGCTCATGTTTCCCAGATCTACTTTGGTGACTTCAAAATCTTCTGCATTTATTTCTTTACTTTCATCCTTGGGTTTAAAGGGAGCAATTTAAGCAACCCATCTCTTGGTCTTTTCATCAGCGTCCAACCTGGTGGTTGTTTTGAACTTCTTCTGTTTAGGACCTTTTTCCATGTATTTGACCACCATATCTTGAATTGGGATAGACACTGGGATTGAGCTCTGTTTCTTACTTACTGAAGCAGTTAACCATTTGGGAGTTGTGCTTGAACTAGTTGTTCTTCCAGTTACTTTAGGTGGCGGTGTCATGGCTACAGTGATTGCGGGGGAATCCGTGATGTTATGTTGACAATATCACTATCATGGTCCTCGACCTCAAAAATCTGAGGATTGAGGGTCTTGTCTTTCACCTCTGTGTCTTTGACCATGTCCATTTTCTTCTATGCAACACTCCGTGACTTTGTAAATCGAGGAGCAGGATTAGGAACGGTTGGTTCGAAAAGAGCTTTAATATGTAGTTTTTTTGTTAATTCATGCAATTACATTATGCGTGTTATTTGTGAAACAACTTTGTCATTAGATGTTCGCTTACAACAAGCTGCATTTGGATATCTTGTGTTTTAAATTTCTTCAATTTACTATGAGAAATTTGTCACTTACATTTAGGACATCTTTAGAATCACAGTCTGTTGCTTTTCAAGCTATAGAGTTTTGAAGTTCTATTTGTGATGAAGAGATTAAAATTTAAGAGGAATATGCAGAGGACTAGTGGAGATTCGTAGATTTTGTATTTCCATTTTTATAAAACAAATATCTACCTGCAGAGGTGCAACCGTTCACTTGTGAAAGCCATAGAGGCATTTGTACTAGTAATGATAGCATCTAGGGTTACAAAGCCAAGATTGAGACGAGGGATCTCTCAGTGAGAGGAAGCATATTGAAAGGGGATTTTGTTCTAAATCTCAAGATGATCATATTCTTGCCTAGGGCTTTATCTTATGATAGTAGATCCATGGTGGTTTTGGATCTAGCACTTCCAATCCTATGAGAATTATACCAGATGATGAGTCTCCTAAAGCAAGATATCTTCCATGATTGGGACCATGTGGGCAGGGGATGCTTCCGTGACAGAGGGAGCGGCTAAGAGGATGTGCTTCTATTCATAGATGACAAACTCGCCGAATACTCGGCGAGTCACAAAAACTCGCCGAGTTTTTGCCCCTGGCGAGTAGTAACGACTTCTACTCGCCAGGAAACTCGCAGAGTTTTTGGCGAGTTTTTGCCAAAAACTCGGCGAGTTTTTGAAAAAAACTCGCCCGTGTTTTGTATACAGCTGAAAACGGCTTAAAACAAATTTGTTTTTTTGTTTTTCAATTGTGTTTTGGGTTGAGAAGGGGGAAACTCATTTGGAAGGCTTGGAAGGTGATTTGGGGTGGTTATTGAGTGATTCCAAGTGGATTTGAAGGGGATTTGAAGGGAAAATCAGATTCCAAGTAAGTTTTTTAATTTTTTTTTCTATGCTTTTTTAAAACAATTTGTTTATTTTTTGTTGCATTTAGATTGATTACAAATGATTCCTAGGTAGTCTAAATCATTTCTAAGTTATTTACACAAGATTTAACACAATTCTTGTTGAATTTTCACAATTTTTTGAAGAATCTAGTTTTCAAAAAAAAATTCAAACCCTACTTTTTTTAAAAAAAAACTTCGAATGATGTCTAAATTTATTTAAACTAATATAGATAGTTTGCTTAGTGCTAAATTGTTTAACTAAAATGTTAATTTTTTTTTGCACTTTGTATGTGTAGGTTAAGTAAGCATTAATCATGGCAAGGGAGCAATGGCCACTAGATCCATGCCCTTCTGGATTTATAGGCACCCGTCCTAGAGGTGCTAGAGATGGGGCATGGAGGTATGCCTATGAGGGACCCGATCCTGGGTCAATTATATGCATACAATGTGAGAGAATACTTCATGGAGGCATCAACCGCCTCAAATACCACCTTGCAGGAATAGATAGGCATGATGCTAGAGCATGCCCTGGGACCAATGAAGAAATAAAAAGACAAATGAATGCCCTACTTGCAGCTGGGGAAGAGAAGAAACTGCAAAGGGAGAGGGCAAAACTAGCCATGAGATCAGCCATAGCTGAATCTCAAGGTGTTTCTATTGACCTTGAAGAGGAAGAAGAAGCACTTGAGGGCATAGTGGGCTCTCGGCGTGGCCCACGTATCCGCAAACTGACCATCAGCTCACCCATTGCTTCTGCTTCCTCTAGTAGAGTACCTGGCCGGGGCCCTGTTCCACTTCCATCACAACGATCAGGTTCGATAGGTGATTATTTTGTGCCCAGAAACACACCTGGAGGACAACCATCATTAGAGGCTAGTGGATGGAATAAGGAGGTACATGAGAAAACTGACATTGCAGTTGCTGATTTTTGGTACTTCAACAACATTGCATTCAATGTGGCGGAGAATGCTTATTGGTTGAATTTGGTGACTGCTATGACAGTTTCAGGAAAGGGGTACAAGGCCCCTTCTCGCAGGGATTTGAGTGGGAGGTTAGTAAATTACTACATACTCCACTTGATTTCATTTTTAATTATTTTTTAGATTTCTTGTTTATTAAATCAAAATTGTGTACTAATACCTAATTTCACTTTGCATTTACAGGTTGCTCACAAATGCAGTTGCTAGGGCAAGAGAAGTGATGGAGGATCAAAAAATTGATTGGGCAAATTATGGCTGCACCATTCTTTCTGATGGGTGGACAGATGGCAAGAACCGCACCATCATCAATTTTTTGGTCGCTTGCAAGGACAATGTAGTGTTCTTGAAATCTGTCGATGCCTCCAACAAGGTGAAAAATGCAGAAACATTGGCTGGAATGTTGGAGCGTGTCATCATGGAGGTGGGGGTAGAGAATGTGGTGCAAATCATCACAGATAATGCAGCAGCATATGTGTCAGCAGGTAGAATCCTTTTGAATTATCACCTTTAGGCATTAGCAATATTCTCATTTGTTGTGGGCTTTGTTTTACTTGGTTGCATATTTCTTAAGAATAAATTCTTCTTTTGCAGGAAGAATCCTCCAAGAGAGGCACCCCACTCTTTTTTGGACACCTTGTGCAGCACATGTCCTTGACCTTCTTTTGGAGGACATAGGAAAACTTGAGTGGGTGACTCCAGTTGTGGAAGATGCAAGGAGGATCACTAAATATATCTACAATCACCCTTGGGTCCTAAATTTGATGAGACAACACATGCAAGGGAAAGATTTGGTGAGAGCTGGTGTCACAAGGTTTGCAACGATTTTCTTGACGTTGCAAAGCATTCTTGCTGCATTGACTTCTTTGAAACAAATGTTTGTGAGTGGAGAATGGCTTAACTCACCTTATTCAAAGAAGCCTGAAGGAGAGGCTGTCGCATGCATAGTCTTCGACAACCAATTTGCACAAAGGGCTGCAGAGATTGTGAAGGTTGTGTTGTGACCATTTCACACATCGCCCCATCGCAAATGGGGACCCCCTCTTTTTGCTTGTTTTTCGCTTGTTTTCGCTTTCGTTTTTAGGGTTTTGTTAGTCCGTTAGTTGTCTGGATTTAGGGCTAAGCCTTAGGGTTTTAAATATTGCCTTTTCAAGCCAAAATCCAGTCACTTTTAAGAGTTTTTTTTTGAGCTTCTTTTCTAGAATGCAAATTTTGAATGCAATGATTTCGCCAAAATGGTCTAATTTTCAATTGGAATGTTCATGCAGAGCTTAAACTTGTCTAAGTGTTGACCGTCAATATGAATTTTTGTCTGACTGAATATTTTGACCAAATTTTGACTTTTTTGAAGTTTGATCTTGGGCATCGGAATTGATTTGTTTTTGCCTCGTGAAGTGTTAAAATGTGAAAAATCTTGTTATTTTGGCCTGTAGGAGCAAAATCGCTCCTGTCCCTCAGTGAAGGACGGGAGCTCAATTTCAAATATCTCATCGTCCCTACAGAGTCCAGACAAATTTTACGTTTGAAATGATAGAGAACGACAAGATCTTTCATTTGAATATAAATTGAAGATTTTCATGAGCACAGAAATGCCTCCAGGAGGAAAATCGCCCCTGTCCCTCAGTGAAGGACCGGAGCTACAATTCAAATTTCGCCTTGTCCTTGCAAGATTTTGAAAACTTAATGATTTGAGGACGTCCGAAGGAAGATACTTTGCCAAATGAATATAATTTGAGATGCAAAAAACGAAGGAAAATGACCTATATTCACTAAATCGCTCCTGTCCCTCTCCAAGGGACCAGGGCGAGGTACCTTGTAGCTCTCGTCCCTCTCCCAGGGACCAGAGCGATTTCCTCCATTTTGCAAAATCCAGACAAGGGTCAAGGCAAGTTTACGTTCAAAAACGAAGGAGAACATGAGATGAATGCATTGAATATAAATTGAAGATTTTTGGGACGTCCATACCAGCATTAAATGCCTAGTTCGCTCCTGTCCCTCTCCAAGGGACCAGAGCGATTTTTGATATAATTGCCTTTGTTGCAAAATTACAAACAATGTCAAGGCATGGGCGGATAGAGTGAAGAAGGACGACTCCGTTGAATATAAACTTGGAACCTGGCAAAGTAAGATGAAGGCCACAAAGGAAGGATCGCTCCTGTCCCTCTCCAAGGGACCAGGGCGATACAATGGTGATGATGCGTCCCTCCAGAGTTCAAGGTCGTCCCTCCAAGGTTCAAGGCCGATCCAAGTTAGGACGAAGGGTGGCGAGGACATTTCAAGGCATTTCCATCAAGCGCAACGTTGCAAAGGTCATCACATGGAAGGATTTGCACTATAAAGACCTGGATCGCTCCTGTCCCTCTCCAAGGGACCAGAGCGATATTTCTATTAAAGCATCGATTTCAAAAGACAAGCAAGTTTCAAGCTACCAAGAGGGTCGAAAGGACATCATTCCACGCAATGAAGATGATTGCAAGTCGGTACAAACAAGAACAAGCATGTTATGATGAACTTCGCTCCTGTCCCTCAGGAAGGGACTAGAGCGATATTGATATATTAGATTAATCCATGCAAAATTTACGTAAGGACAAGACATTGCAATGTTTTGGAAGGTCCATGGTATGGTAAAAAGATGATAAACAAGAGTTTTGAACGTGAAATGATCATCATTTTGAGCATGGAGAATAGATCGCTCCTGTCCCTCTCCAAGGGACCAGGGCGATTTGCTTTGGATTCCTTGTTTTGCTTCAAGATCAAGCTAAGTCAAGACGTCTTAAGATAGCATATGGTCCAAGGCATCGTTTGAAGACAATTTGCAAGAGTTTTTAACGTCCAAACATTGCTAATCGAGGTAAAAGTCTCCCATCGCTCCTGTCCTTTGGACAAGGACCAGGGCGATATCATTAAAAACACTCACGTTCCTTCAAAGATCAAGGCGACATGAGGATAGGAAATGCGAGGGACGACATTTGGAGGACATTGCAAAGGAGATCAAAGTGTAAAGTTGCCAAGGTCAAGGAGAAAACATGGATCGCTCCTGTCCCTCTCCAAGGGACAAGGGCGATGGTCCCTTTAAATACGTCCAAACACATAATGAAGCGAATAGGAATAAGCGCAAAGGACACAAGCAATGATTTTTCGAAGGTCAAAGATACAAGATGAACATAAAACATGGAGATCGCTCCTGTCCCTCTCCAAGGGACCAGGGCGATAATGGTCATAGGATGCACTTGCTCGCACAAGGAAGAAATTCAAGTTCGAAAGACCACCAGATGATCGATTTGGGACGTGGAAATGAAGGAATTAAACGTCGAAAACGCAAGAATCATGCCAAAGATGGTGAATCGCTCCTGTCCCTCATCAAGGGACCAGAGCGATGAGGTACGTCCCTCTATTTACATATTTTTTGGCGCCAAATTAAACAATTCGAATTTACTTTAAATGCTAAATCAATTTAAAAATTAAAAAATCCATTTTTATTGGCATTTAATGTGGCGTTAACATTTATTAATTATTTTTGCCTTATTTAAAAATCGAAATTTGCAATTAAAAAAACGCAAGGCATTAGTAATTAATTAATTAATTAATAAAAAATCGATTTGAGCGCTCATATATGGAGGTCGGCCTTGTTATTTCATTGCAAATCATTTAAAAAATGGTTTTGTTTTTATTAAGTCGGCCTAAGGGGTAAAGGATGCAAGCGCTATATAAGGGGGGTAGAATTATCATTTTCTACATCATTATTTTTACCTTCCTTTATGCGAGTTGACAAGAGGCGAATATAGTGCGAGTTTTATTTATCCAAGGTGGCAAAGACACTCCAAAAGAGGTGCGAATTGCATTGAAGACCAAGGGTGGCGCGCTTAGACATTCCAAAGGTGGTGCGACTTCAAACCAAAGGTGGCGTAGACATTCCCAAGGTGGTGTGAGGCGTGCGAAGTGTGTTGGAAGAGGTGCGAATTGCATTGAAGATCAAAGGTAGAGCGAATTTGAAGATCCATCCAAGACCACGCCTAAGGCGAATTTGCTAAGGACTTGGTGATTTATTTGTGCGAAATTGAAGATCACATTCTCTCCAGAGGTGGCGAAATCAAATTTGAGGGGATCATATTGAAGATTATCTTTATACCTCAATTTTGCTTAGGCAAATTTTGTTTTTGCATTCTAGAGTTAGCTCTCTATCGAGGTATGGCGATTTAATTATTATTGTTTTATTCATTCATCGTCATATTTCAAATTTTGAATTTTAAAATCTCTTAGCTCAATCGTTGTATTTTAGGAAATGATAACTCTAGGGACTTATCATGAGGTTTCCTAAAATCTATCTCTCTTATCTACGTTATTTATTGCAAAATCTATTTCTTATAATGAAATGTTGTGTAGGTATGGCGACCCCAAAGGCGGGAGCATCCACCAGTCGCTCGGCTCTCATGAAAGAAGATCAGAAGACTGAAGAGGTGGAGACCAAGATCGTGTCCAAGTGGAGCAACATTGGAGATACAAACTTGGGGAACTTTAGCATGAAGAAGTTCCGAGAGGTCCCTTACATCGGCAAGCCATCACCTGTCGCCCGGAGAATAATAGAGAGTGGCATTATCAAGGCGGCCGGTTTTCCTCCAGCTATTCAGTGCCACGAGTTGATGATCGAGTGTGCCCGTCATTACAATCCACAGTCCAGGACAATTGTGTCCAATGAGGGAAACGTTTTGGCGTACCTTTCAGAGGAAGCCATAAGTGAAGCCTTCCATCTTCCAGAGCACAGGGACATGATATACAAGAGCATTGAAGGAGCCAGATCAGTGTACGATGATGATCCAGATGCTTGTCTAAGCATAATCAACAAGAACTGGCTACTCAAGAGTCGTCCCCGTCTGAGCAAAGTACCGAACACACCACACCGGATCGATTTCCAAGAGGAGTACAGAGATTTGATTACCATGCTCAACAGAGTTACAGGAGCACCTCATGCCTTCTATTTTGAGAAATGGATGTTTTATTTCATCCAGGTGATTGTTCAAGGAAAGGGTACAATACATTGGGCTGGGATAATTAGCCATTGCTTAGACGTACAGTTGAGAAGACTCAGGGCTACTAAGTCCTTCCACATGAGTTCATATGTCATCTATGCCTTAATCAGGAGCGTTGAGTACGCAGGACTACCTCACAGAGGAGTGATTGGAAGAGGACCCGGCGAGGTCAGAGTTTGTGAATCCTATACCCACTTGCATCATCCACCAGGGAAGAACTACAAGTTAATCAATGATACTTTCACGATGAACATCACAAGGACGTTGCAAGGAGGGATTCACAATAGATTATCTCAGGATGCCCAGGAGTTAATCAAGAGGTACGGTGCTTGGTTCATTCAGTTTCCTAAGTTCACTTACATTAGAGTGTATGGATGTCCTTTACCTCCATATATGTTGCCGAGATACCCGACAGACAGGATTGTGTTACTTGAAGTAACAAGGCAGTTGGCAGCATATGTGAAGGCATTCAGACACAGACATCAGAATGGAGTTCAGGTACCTATTATTTTGGGTAATTCAGTTGAGGTATGTCCCAATGTCTCAGCCATGGATGACGCAGAGAGGGAGTTAGCCTTGTATCCTTTTTCATCTTTTGCTTGGAGGAATAGTTTTGATCCACATGGACATTTAGAGGAGACAGTCGGTAGAAGATTTAGACATGAGTACCAAATTGAAGATTTTATGATGAATCTCCTAGATGATCTTGAAGTAAAACGCAAGATACATTCTAGATTGCCTTTGGATTTCATCAGGAAATGTAAGATTTACAGAGTAGCCGACCAAGCTCAGGACAACGGCAGGCACATCCAATCTTCATATGATAGGGAGAGCAAAACAATAAGTTTGAATTGGAATGAGCCCGAAGCCGTGGATTTAGATGATTTGATGGCACCAGTCTTGTCTTGTACTCGCAGATGGGTAGACATTCAACATCAGAAGTTGAGAGAACAAGGCATAGCCATGTCTTTTACTTTGGAAGAAAAGCCAGCCGAAGGTGGAGCCAGTGTTAGTGAAGGCAATCCTAATCCTAGGAATTCAGGAGAAGGTAACCTTCGATGTGCCAGTGAGGGCAATCTCCATCCGAGAGGTTCAAAGAGAAAGGAAAGATCAGAAAAGAAAGAGCCTTCCAAGAAAAAGCAAGGTGCTAACAAAGATCAAACACCAGGTACTTCTTCCAGGCCAGAAGATAGAACAGTTCGAGTGGAAGAATCCATGGAATCGATGGTACAGAATGATAGACAGGAGGAAGAACAGGCACAGCATGTTTCATCCGATGGATCTCTCCAAGACTATGATTTAGATAATGATAATGAAGTAACATCTCCTCCCAGACAAGAAGAAGTAGTACACAAAGAAATTCAAGTTCAAGAGACAAGATCAAATATCCCAGATTGGTTGAAGGAAAGATTGACTAAGGTGATCGTAATTGAGGACGAGGACAGTGCAATCGATCTAGAGAGCCTTGTTGGACGCTCACATATGACAACAGAGAAGAAGAAGGCTACAAAGATGTCCAAGATGATTCGAGATGAGACTGGATCTAGAAAACTGCAGATAGCTACACCGGCGGCAGACAAATATGAGGGTGAGATCCTAGCAGAAGACTATCATATACAGACTATTGAGTTAGGACCATCCACAGCAGAGCAGACTTTAGATGATGCCACCGACACATTTGAGGCATTGAAGGATAAATTTAGAGAAGAAGTAGAGAAGAATAGAAAGCTTGAGAAAGAGGTCGGTGCATGGAGAACATATTTCAGTCACATCAATGAACCTTTGGGACGTCAGGATCCAGTTAGATCACCATTGCAGGCATTGCCCCTTCAATCAATCAATGAAGCAGAAAGATTCAGGAATATGGTCCAGCGTACATGTAATTGGATGGATAGATCTCACACGGTGGCCATTGAGTTTATTACAAGGATGTCGAAGATCACCCACCAGGCTATCCAAGTTCTTGAGATAATCCACAGATTGATGGCAACAGTAGCTGCATTTGCCCATACCAAGGACGTTGTCATTCCTGTCTTGAAAGTTATAAGACATACATCCAGAAGAATTTTAGCACAAGAGAAGATCTTGGAAGGCGATTCTCACAGTTTGTTTCAGTGGTCAACCTTACTCCATATAAAGAGTGTTCTCTTTGAGGACATCAATATTAGATGTGGTCAAGTTGAGGAGGTGATCAATCCGATCCAGGACAGAGTATTTGAGGTACTTCGTACCATTCTTGGCAGAAGGATCGAGGTCGAGACAGATGTGGATTTACAAGAATTTGAAGATAGAATCAAGATCATCTTCCGCAAGGACGCAGATGTTACAGATGAGCAGTATGATCAAATGTATGCCACCATGCTCCTGATTGATAGAACAAAGGAACTTGAACCTACTTGGGACACAGCTCTTCTAGATGCATTTGATCAGGTTATCCACTTAGAAGAGAGTATCAAGAATCTTCCCGAGATTCCAAGCACAGAAATCGAAGGAATCGTGACAAAATTCATTGCATATGCTAAGAAAGAGAATTGGAAAGGGAATAAGATTCTAGATGAAAGGTTGTTACAGATGACATGACATCTTATTTCTCATTGGCTGATACCTCCTAGATTTTTGTGCCAAATTTAATATTTGGCTATGTATTTAATATTGTTCAGTAAAAGGGAGGTCATTTGTAACAAACCCTAATTAGGGTTTAGGTGTCATGATCTTGTCCATTGATTTACTTTCAATCTGGACCTTTCATTGTAACTGGGGATGCTATTTATACCCCCATTTTTCATTTCATTTGTAACAGAATAGTCAATAGAGAAATAGAGAATAGAGTTGTAAGCAATTTTTATTTTGTAGCAAGATTGAGTCTTGAAGAGAGAAGTTCAAGCAATTGTTGTATATGATGACTTGGAAATCAATAAAATATTGAAGTTATGGTGTTTTGTTGCAAATTTCTTAAGTTATCTTCATGGTTGTTGGATGTACTTGAATCACGCTCAATCAAAGTAGTTTGTTAATTTGAAAGGCTAAGTGTGAGATTTGATATTTGGTAGGATTCGCAATCCAAACCACTAGCTTCTTGCTGATTGTAGGAACGCCTTGCGTGGTCGACTGGAAAACATTTTGAGTCCTTAACCTTCAAGCATTTTCGCATCTAGGATATGTACCTTCGTAGTAGTGTCCTTGATCTTTGATGCATTGAACACCATTATTACCTTAGAAGATCGCACTAATTTCAATTAAGTTGTTATCTTATGGCAAAATTGAAGTTGGTTGAGTCTTGCCAAATCTCATTCATGCTAAGTCGTTCATAGGGTTAGGCTAGATTAGACCTCTTAAGCCCTATCTTTTTTCCATTTTTTGAAAGTTCTTTTTAGATTAGTGAAATCTTCAAACTATTGAATCCGTAAGAAGCCTTGAAGGAAACAGCAAATCACATCATACCACTAAAAGCTTGTCCACACGTGGAGACCCCACTAAAAGAACCTTGGAGTCTATCTAACTGATCCTTTTTGCAGATCTTCAGCAGTTAGAGACTATTTTCTCAAGAGAGGATAAGATGCCTGTCGGTATTTTATTCTGTGTATGATCGTGTACAAAATACACGTCAACAGAATTGGCGCTAGAAGGAGGGCTTTCTTTAGTTTCAAAGTTCGAAGTCCGAAGATTTTGAAAAGAGAAAAACATTGCGAACATGATCATGAAGTACGATGGTGTTGCCAGATGAAGGACGGAATCAAGTGGTGCAACCCAATTTGCAAATAGGCAATACCCAAGAAGACATCATTTCCGAATTGAATCAAGTAGCTTGGAACGCAAGGAGAAGTCAAGTCGAATATAACAGAGTCAGAATCATCTTAGAGCAAGAGGAAGATATAGCCGAAGAACATCAAAGGGTCATAGCTAGGAATCTTCGCAATCAAAGGAATCCACAATAATCCCTGCAGAGACTTCACGCTGGATCGCATTGGTTCATTCTCGCCCGAGAAACATCAAAGGTTGTTGAGGTCTACACCAGGCATCAAAGATCTAAGTGAACTTCAGTTCACTTCCAAAGCAAAGCGAGTTAAGAGAGAGGACACCCCCAAAGAGTTCGAACTAAGATTGGAAGGATCTCCTAAGTCATCACAAGTTCTCCAAGAACAAGTCCAAGCAGCGATCCAATCTAGTATCCAAGCAATTTCACAAACAAAGAGCCAAGCTAGTTCATCAAGTTCAGTTTCAAGGAATACAATGGCTCATCGTGCTCCACCACCACCTCCTCCTCCTCATGTACTTAATGGTGCGACGTGGCTAGTCAACAATCCATCACCGTTGGAATTTGCAGTTTATCATGATATGCCGAAGAATCCAGAACACTTTTGTTCCAAGTTCAATGTTAGTGATTTCCATCGCACGGCAGAAGATCACATCAAGATGTTCGAGGACCTTCTTCGTAACAGACAAATTGAATATGGAGATGTGGCATGTAGGCTTTTTCCCTACTCATTGGGAGAAGAGGCATACTTTTGGTTTATTCATTTGCCTACAGGATCCATCAGGACTTGGGACGCGATGAAAGACGCGTTCATTGCTAAATTTGGCATCCCAACTACGCCAGCAGAGTTATATAGACAATTTGTTGAGGTTCGAAGGAGAGAACATGAACCTATTACTTCCTTCAACGACAGATTTCACCGAGCATACACAATGCTACGTCCTCCTTATCTTATTGCAGATCCAAGGGAAATTTACTATGGAGCCTTAGATCATCTCACAGCCATGTTCGTAAGGACACATCCAACTCCGAATGATCTAAATGCGGCATATACAAGAGCCATTGAAGTGAGTAAGCACATGGGACAAAACATCACTGGACCACTACTACATATGGGACCCGTCGCAGCACCTAACCAGATGCAGGCAGTTGGCACCGCTTTGGCCAACCAAACTCCAGTCATGAATCCAATTCCGCAAGCGACATATCCCAACGTACAGCCAGCGAATCAGTTGGTCCTTCACCCAGGAGCTCCAATTTCTCAAGCCCCACCCGCTCAACCTGTGTACCTGCAAAATGCTACAAATTCGTCAAGGACACAAGAAGAGAAAGATGAAATGAAAGAGCTGATTGAGCAAGTCAAGAAGTTATCAACTGAGGTCACCCACCTGAGGAACCAGAATAATCAACTCCAGAGCATGCAGAGGGCCAACCACGGCCAACACGCGAACAACCAGAATTTCCAAGGCAATAATAATCAAGGATTCAGAAACAATTATCAAGGAAATAACAATCAAGGCTTCCAAAGAAGACCATGGAATACAGCTCCGAACAATGGAAATGTGGTGACGCCTTTGGACAATCCACCAAATGCGCAAAGCCAAGAGAACCCCTCTTCGGGCAAAGTGTTTTTAGCCGAAGCGGCCTTGTCCAGTTGGTGCAGACTCCACAACACGAACCAACATTCCGAGTTGCAGTGTCCTGAGTTCAAGATTGCGGCCGACATTTTCCAACAAGAGATGCGTACTACCAATCCGCCTGAAAACCCTCCCACCACAGGGTACGAAATTGTTCCAACCACGCAGTATGGTCAAGCCATGATCGTTGAAACCTGCAGGTATTCACAAGAAGAAACTAGTCAAGAACAAAATGGGAGATTTCCTCCAGAATCGGCCAATGGACCAATGGTGCCACCAGGATCTCAGTTTCCGCCAGCGTCTGCAAATGGACCTGTAGAGGATTCAGAATACTATTTCCCACCATTGAACGACAGTGTTTTAGTAGAAGGAATCAAGGAAGTATTCCACCAATCGTCAGGAGGTGCAAACCAAAGAGTTTATCACAGGAATCAGAGAAATCCCGAACCATTAACAACATCGATTCCTCCAAACAATTTTTCAACCCCGCCGGATCCCCAAGCCAGCAACGTCCCTGAATATCCACAAAACACTCAAGAATACAGACAAAGAAATATTTCACCTCCTGCGGGAAATGAAATGAAAAGATTGGCCGCCTTGGTGTTAGATGAACTCAAGAAAGTCAAGGTAAGTTTACCACTCTATGAGTTGCTCAAAGTGTCTGAAATTAAAGAGGCAGTGATCAATAGTTTGAATGAACCTAGTGCAACGAGGTCAAATGTTCAAGCCACTATCAATGTGACTCAAGAGGAAGCCGATTCTCAAGAACAACCCGAGCAAAATGAGTGCATGGTTCAAACTATAACCTTCCCAGCTAAAAAGGAAGATATGTTGGAAGGAAAAGTATTACTCAAAAGAGGCGAAACCAAGAAAGCTCAGCCTACAGTCAAAGAGAACCTCACCACTAACTTGGTTCTACCCGAGAAGGAAGTTACAATCAAGAAAGAGGTGGTTAAAAAAGGAAAATCTGCAAGCCAAGCCAGTCAATCAAAAGAGGAGAGCCCAGCGAAGGAAGATCACTCAAAGATCAATCAAATTAAACATCAAGAACCAAGTGAAGAGAATTCAGTACCTTCTCAAGGAAAGGACGAACCGGCCCCGTTCCTGCTATCAGTCAGAATATTTGGAAAATTATTGCACAATTGCCTTTATGATTCCGGAGCCTCAAGCAATGTCATGCCCCTAGCCGTTTGTCAAAGACTTGGAATAACTCCTGCACCTACCAAGAGAAAAGTCACTCAGCTTGACAAGACAGAAGTTCCAGTCATGGGGGAATTGAACAACATTCACATGCAATTGGCCGCAGACCCAAGAGTCCAGAATTTTATAGATATATCAGTAGTGGATATTCCAGATTCATATGGAATGCTCCTGAGTCGAGATTGGTCCCGAAAGTTGAATGGATATGTATCGACCGATTTCGCACACATGTGGCTACCATGGAGAGGAGTTCCAAACCAGATTAAAATTGATAGCACCCCAAGGTTGAGATTAATGATAACTGAATATGGAGAGGACAATGAAGTCCTATTTTTAGAGTCCGACCTAGGAACATATAAACCAAAAGTAGAGGAGATCTTGATGATACAAGATATACAAGATGAGAATACCCAACAAGAGGTCATGGAGTCAACTGAGATCGTCATTGAAAGCGATCAAGGATCCGACCAAGAGGACGAAGGGATGTTTGAAAACTTCAGAAGATTTGTACAAAGAAACATCCAGCAAAGTGTGCAACTTGGCAATCTAGCATCTGTTCGAGAGTTGCTCCTTCCGAATTGGTGTAGAATTCACAATGCCGTCCACTCAGAATTATCTTGTGCTTTATGCCAGACCGCATTGGAGCAAGTAAACAAAAGAATCCCGCAGACACTAATTGTAGAGGAAGCTCAAGATTCAGAGAATGAAAGCTCTACAGACACCGAGAGTTCTGTAGAAGATGAAGTTTCGTCCGATACAACAGATGAAAGTCATGAAAGTCCAGAAACAGACAATCAAGAAAATCAGATATGGACACTAAGGTTCGACGGATCTAAGTCCAAACAAGGATCCGGAGCCGGATATGAATTAATTAGTCCTAAAGGAGAAACATACCTTGCCGCTCACAGATTACAGTTCCCTTGCACCAACAACGTAGCAGAATATGAATCTTTGGTCCATGGATTACTGTTAGCCATCCAAAAAGGGGCAAAGATACTGCAAGTATACGGAGACTCAGAAATCGCAATAAGGCAAATCAGGAAGCAATATGTTTGCCATGACAAAAGGCTAACCAAGTATAGAAATCGAGTCTGGGATCTAATTGAAAGTTTTGATGCTTTCAATATCAATTCAATTTATAGACATCAGAATCAAGTGGCCAATTCACTTGCACAGGCCGCGAGCTCATTGATTCCATTAGCAATGGAAGGATTAAAGAAGTTTACAATCGAGTTAATATCAGTTCCTTCAGTCCCAGATAACATTACCAATTTCCAAGTTTTCGAAGACGACAAGCACATTTTAGACTTCCTATCCAGCACGGACGTCTTCTTAACACAGATCATAGACGAAGATGAAGTAGGTGAAGCTGAGTTCGATGCCGAAGGAGTTCTGAACTTAAAGACAAACACTATTCCAAAAGGAATGGTTGAATTAGAAAGGATTTTTGATCCTGACAAGTTGAAAGAAAAGAAGAATCACAGTGTAGAAGGCAATATGTGTGACGCGATCAATCTAGGTGATGAGACACAAGTTAAAAATGTTTTCATTGGAAAGTCCTGCACAGCAATTGAAAAAGAAGGAATCCTAAAAAACATGAGGGACTTCCCAGATGTCATTGCATGGAGCTATGAAGATCTCAAGACCTACGACACTACGATTATCACTCACACAATCCCGTTGAAACCAGGAAGCAAGCCATTCAGGCAAAGACAAAGACCCGTCAATCCTTTGTTAGAACCGCTGATATACCAAGAAGTGAAGAAGTTACTCACTGCTAAAATCATCTTCCCAGTAAGACATTCGACGTGGGTCGCCAACCTGGTGCCTGTTAGAAAGAAAAACGGAGAGATCAGATTGTGTGTGGATTTCAGAAATCTTAATAGAGCGTCAGAGAAAGATAACTATCCGCTCCCATCATTAGATGAAGTATTGCAGATCGTCAATGGATCGCAGATGATGTCCTTCCTAGACGGATATTCAGGATACAATCAAGTCCTAGTCGAACCTGAAGATCGAATAAAGACTGCTTTCACCACCAAATGGGGAACATTTGCCTATAAGAGAATGCCTTTTGGACTCATAAACGCCGGGGCCACATTCCAGAGAGCTATGGATATCGCTTTCAGAGATTTAATTGGTAAAAGCATTATTATATATATGGATGATATCACAGTTTTCTCTAGGCAGAGAGAAGATCATGTGGACGATTTGAGAAGAGTCTTCCAAAGATGTAGAAGATACGGTGTCTCCCTTAATCCGAAGAAATGCATATTTGGAGTCACAGAAGGAAAGCTTTTAGGACATGTCATCTCAGAGAAAGGAATATCTATTGATCCTGGAAGGGTGAAGGCCATATCTACTATCAATTTGCCAGCAAGCAAGAAAGAGCTCAAATCATTTTTCGGCAAAATCAACTTTGTCCGAAAATTCATTACCGGATTTGCCGAGATTGTCAGACCATTGAATGAAATGTTAAAGAAAGATGCAAAGGTTGAGTGGACTCCACAAGCCAAAAGGGCATTTGAAGAAATAAAGACCGCAATCATGGAGGCGCCAGTTTTGATTAGTCCTGATTATCTCAAACCATTTTATTTATATTCCTTCGCTTCTGATTACACTTGTGCCGCCATTCTCACCCAAAGAAGTGAAGAGAGGGATGAAAATCCCATTGCTTTCATGAGTACCCCATTGAAGGATGCAGAATTGAGATATCCAAACATTGAAAAGCAAGCATACGCATTAGTAAAGGCAGTAAAGAAGTTCAGACATTACCTCCTGAGAGCCAAGATTTATGCAATAGTGCCTGATGCGGCAGTCAAGACTCTTCTCATGCAAAATGAATTAGGTGAAAGAAGAGGAAAGTGGGTCGCCATTATCCAAGAATTTGACATTGAGATTCAGCCCATGAAACTTGTTCGAGGACAAGCTTTGGCACAGACATTAGCAATAGATGGGCCAGGATTAGTCCAACAAATTTATGAATTAGAAGATGTCACGCCTGATGAATCGTACAAAGACATTGTGACATATTTGCTTAATCACAGATGTCTCGCTCATATGGCACCCACACAAAAGAGAGCATTAAGACTAAAGTGTCAACATTACGTGCTTCAAGGATCTGTCCTATACCGGAAAAATTATGAGGGAGTGTACCTGAGATGTGTTGGCAAAGACGAAGCAAAGCAGATAATTGAACATTTCCATTCCAAGTTTGGAACCGGACATGGAGCCAACCTCGCCACAGCTCACCAGATCCTAAGAGCAAGATATTACTGGCCTACGCTTTTTAAAGATACATTCAATCACATTAAGACTTGCCACACATGTCAAGTCGCAGCTATTAGAGAAAGAAATCCTGCCATGCCACTAAATCCAGTGATTGAAGCCAGACCATTTGCTAAATGGGGAATGGACTTTATTGGGGTTATTAACCCCGCATCCTCAGCACAACACAAGTACATCATTACAGCTACAGATTATTGTACCAGATGGTCAGAGGCACAGGCACTTAAGGTTTGTTCTACTGAAGTTGTAATCAAGTTTCTAGAGGAGAACATAATCACAAGGTTCGGATGCCCTTATGCGTTGGTTTGCGACAATGGATCGGCATTCACATCATTGAGATTCTCAAATTGGGCTTTTGAGTACGGGATAACTCTCAAGTTTTCATCAAATTATTATCCTCAGGGTAATGGATTAGCAGAATCCACAAACAAAAATTTGCTCAGTGTTATCAAGAAATTATTAGAGAGAAGTCCAAGAGAATGGCACACCCAGTTGAGATTTGCTTTATGGGCAGACAGAATCAGAACAAAGAACGCATTAGGCATTTCGCCTTATTTTCTAGTCTATGGCCAAGACCCAGTCTTCCCCATGCAACTCAGGATTCCAACCTTGAGATTCATTCAGGAGTACGTGGAAGACACAGATGCAGTGCAAGCCAGGTTGACACAGTTGATGAATTTAGAAGAGAAACGAGATCAAGCACTAGAGACCTTTGCTAAACACCAAGGAGTGGTGAAGAGATGGTTTGATCGACAAGCAAGAGTCAAGGCGTTCCGAATTTCGGATCTCGTCCTGTATTGGGACAAAGCGCATGAGAAAAGAGGAGAACATGATAAGTTTGATAAGCTTTGGAAAGGTCCTTATCAAATTTCAGAGATATTGGGAGAAAATGCATTTAGGTTGCAGACTTTAACTGGAGAGGACATTCCGTTGCCTGTCAATGGGAGATATCTCAAACACTATTTCCAATCCTAAAATGCCAAGGCCTTCCCTTGTACATAGCTAGTTTAGTTTGCTTTCGTCGTTTTCGTTTGTTTGTTTTTCTCGCGTTGGTTTGCCTTTTGTTTTTCTTAGTTTAGGTGCTTTTGTTTTTTTAGGTTAGTTGTTTTTGTCCTGAGGGGTATCCATTTGACATTGGGTGATTCTGTTATATAACGCTCTGACTTCCTGCCGGATTGTTGGATGCATTTGGAAAATCATGAGGTCTTTTGGAATTACTAAGGGAGTTTCTTTTAATGAAGCTTTGAGTCAGGACATATTTGCATTGAAGTAGATTAGCTTATTGAACTCACGTATTTTTGTCCTTCAGTTATTATATTTTCACACACTTATAATCTCCGAGTCATTATGGTTTACAGGCGAAGCTGTGATCAGTGAAAAATCTAAAGTCTAGCTTCAGCGCCACCGCAATCCTCAAACCCTAGTGGGTTTCACTACTCACGAGCCAAAGAATTGACAGAACTGAAAAGCAGTATCAAAAGAAAAGATGAAAAAATGAGAAAAATCAAAAGAAAAGAAATGAGCTAAGAGGAAATATCAAATTGGCTAAAGGGAATATGCGAGTAACTCCATCGGCGCTATAGACGCCTGGCTGGCAATGGAGCAATGTTCGTGAGCTTGCGGCGATAACCTCGTCGGGACTATGGACGTCTGACTGGCAGCGAGGCTCTATCCAGGATGCTTTTGGAGTTTAGACGAACTATGTAGCTTATCACAGGGGAACCTGGAGATCATGATTGTCTTGTTGAGGGGAATTAACACATTTGCACACACATGGGTAACTGTGGACTTGATACTTTGTCTCAATATGATGGTCTCTTCTCGTAAGTGTTTCTTAACTCCTGGTTTTGTTGAGGGAGGTTTTCTGAGTCTTCCTTGAGAAAGATTGATTCCCAAATGTTTTGCAACATTTCTTAGTGGTGTCGCCAGATGTTGTGACCATTTCACACATCGCCCCATCGCAAATGGGGACCCCCTCTTTTTGCTTGTTTTTCGCTTGTTTTCGCTTTCGTTTTTAGGGTTTTGTTAGTCCGTTAGTTGTCTGGATTTAGGGCTAAGCCTTAGGGTTTTAAATATTGCCTTTTCAAGCCAAAATCCAGTCACTTTTAAGAGTTTTTTTTTGAGCTTCTTTTCTAGAATGCAAATTTTGAATGCAATGATTTCGCCAAAATGGTCTAATTTTCAATTGGAATGTTCATGCAGAGCTTAAACTTGTCTAAGTGTTGACCGTCAATATGAATTTTTGTCTGACTGAATATTTTGACCAAATTTTGACTTTTTTGAAGTTTGATCTTGGGCATCGGAATTGATTTGTTTTTGCCTCGTGAAGTGTTAAAATGTGAAAAATCTTGTTATTTTGGCCTGTAGGAGCAAAATCGCTCCTGTCCCTCAGTGAAGGACGGGAGCTCAATTTCAAATATCTCATCGTCCCTACAGAGTCCAGACAAATTTTACGTTTGAAATGATAGAGAACGACAAGATCTTTCATTTGAATATAAATTGAAGATTTTCATGAGCACAGAAATGCCTCCAGGAGGAAAATCGCCCCTGTCCCTCAGTGAAGGACCGGAGCTACAATTCAAATTTCGCCTTGTCCTTGCAAGATTTTGAAAACTTAATGATTTGAGGACGTCCGAAGGAAGATACTTTGCCAAATGAATATAATTTGAGATGCAAAAAACGAAGGAAAATGACCTATATTCACTAAATCGCTCCTGTCCCTCTCCAAGGGACCAGGGCGAGGTACCTTGTAGCTCTCGTCCCTCTCCCAGGGACCAGAGCGATTTCCTCCATTTTGCAAAATCCAGACAAGGGTCAAGGCAAGTTTACGTTCAAAAACGAAGGAGAACATGAGATGAATGCATTGAATATAAATTGAAGATTTTTGGGACGTCCATACCAGCATTAAATGCCTAGTTCGCTCCTGTCCCTCTCCAAGGGACCAGAGCGATTTTTGATATAATTGCCTTTGTTGCAAAATTACAAACAATGTCAAGGCATGGGCGGATAGAGTGAAGAAGGACGACTCCGTTGAATATAAACTTGGAACCTGGCAAAGTAAGATGAAGGCCACAAAGGAAGGATCGCTCCTGTCCCTCTCCAAGGGACCAGGGCGATACAATGGTGATGATGCGTCCCTCCAGAGTTCAAGGTCGTCCCTCCAAGGTTCAAGGCCGATCCAAGTTAGGACGAAGGGTGGCGAGGACATTTCAAGGCATTTCCATCAAGCGCAACGTTGCAAAGGTCATCACATGGAAGGATTTGCACTATAAAGACCTGGATCGCTCCTGTCCCTCTCCAAGGGACCAGAGCGATATTTCTATTAAAGCATCGATTTCAAAAGACAAGCAAGTTTCAAGCTACCAAGAGGGTCGAAAGGACATCATTCCACGCAATGAAGATGATTGCAAGTCGGTACAAACAAGAACAAGCATGTTATGATGAACTTCGCTCCTGTCCCTCAGGAAGGGACTAGAGCGATATTGATATATTAGATTAATCCATGCAAAATTTACGTAAGGACAAGACATTGCAATGTTTTGGAAGGTCCATGGTATGGTAAAAAGATGATAAACAAGAGTTTTGAACGTGAAATGATCATCATTTTGAGCATGGAGAATAGATCGCTCCTGTCCCTCTCCAAGGGACCAGGGCGATTTGCTTTGGATTCCTTGTTTTGCTTCAAGATCAAGCTAAGTCAAGACGTCTTAAGATAGCATATGGTCCAAGGCATCGTTTGAAGACAATTTGCAAGAGTTTTTAACGTCCAAACATTGCTAATCGAGGTAAAAGTCTCCCATCGCTCCTGTCCTTTGGACAAGGACCAGGGCGATATCATTAAAAACACTCACGTTCCTTCAAAGATCAAGGCGACATGAGGATAGGAAATGCGAGGGACGACATTTGGAGGACATTGCAAAGGAGATCAAAGTGTAAAGTTGCCAAGGTCAAGGAGAAAACATGGATCGCTCCTGTCCCTCTCCAAGGGACAAGGGCGATGGTCCCTTTAAATACGTCCAAACACATAATGAAGCGAATAGGAATAAGCGCAAAGGACACAAGCAATGATTTTTCGAAGGTCAAAGATACAAGATGAACATAAAACATGGAGATCGCTCCTGTCCCTCTCCAAGGGACCAGGGCGATAATGGTCATAGGATGCACTTGCTCGCACAAGGAAGAAATTCAAGTTCGAAAGACCACCAGATGATCGATTTGGGACGTGGAAATGAAGGAATTAAACGTCGAAAACGCAAGAATCATGCCAAAGATGGTGAATCGCTCCTGTCCCTCATCAAGGGACCAGAGCGATGAGGTACGTCCCTCTATTTACATATTTTTTGGCGCCAAATTAAACAATTCGAATTTACTTTAAATGCTAAATCAATTTAAAAATTAAAAAATCCATTTTTATTGGCATTTAATGTGGCGTTAACATTTATTAATTATTTTTGCCTTATTTAAAAATCGAAATTTGCAATTAAAAAAACGCAAGGCATTAGTAATTAATTAATTAATTAATAAAAAATCGATTTGAGCGCTCATATATGGAGGTCGGCCTTGTTATTTCATTGCAAATCATTTAAAAAATGGTTTTGTTTTTATTAAGTCGGCCTAAGGGGTAAAGGATGCAAGCGCTATATAAGGGGGGTAGAATTATCATTTTCTACATCATTATTTTTACCTTCCTTTATGCGAGTTGACAAGAGGCGAATATAGTGCGAGTTTTATTTATCCAAGGTGGCAAAGACACTCCAAAAGAGGTGCGAATTGCATTGAAGACCAAGGGTGGCGCGCTTAGACATTCCAAAGGTGGTGCGACTTCAAACCAAAGGTGGCGTAGACATTCCCAAGGTGGTGTGAGGCGTGCGAAGTGTGTTGGAAGAGGTGCGAATTGCATTGAAGATCAAAGGTAGAGCGAATTTGAAGATCCATCCAAGACCACGCCTAAGGCGAATTTGCTAAGGACTTGGTGATTTATTTGTGCGAAATTGAAGATCACATTCTCTCCAGAGGTGGCGAAATCAAATTTGAGGGGATCATATTGAAGATTATCTTTATACCTCAATTTTGCTTAGGCAAATTTTGTTTTTGCATTCTAGAGTTAGCTCTCTATCGAGGTATGGCGATTTAATTATTATTGTTTTATTCATTCATCGTCATATTTCAAATTTTGAATTTTAAAATCTCTTAGCTCAATCGTTGTATTTTAGGAAATGATAACTCTAGGGACTTATCATGAGGTTTCCTAAAATCTATCTCTCTTATCTACGTTATTTATTGCAAAATCTATTTCTTATAATGAAATGTTGTGTAGGTATGGCGACCCCAAAGGCGGGAGCATCCACCAGTCGCTCGGCTCTCATGAAAGAAGATCAGAAGACTGAAGAGGTGGAGACCAAGATCGTGTCCAAGTGGAGCAACATTGGAGATACAAACTTGGGGAACTTTAGCATGAAGAAGTTCCGAGAGGTCCCTTACATCGGCAAGCCATCACCTGTCGCCCGGAGAATAATAGAGAGTGGCATTATCAAGGCGGCCGGTTTTCCTCCAGCTATTCAGTGCCACGAGTTGATGATCGAGTGTGCCCGTCATTACAATCCACAGTCCAGGACAATTGTGTCCAATGAGGGAAACGTTTTGGCGTACCTTTCAGAGGAAGCCATAAGTGAAGCCTTCCATCTTCCAGAGCACAGGGACATGATATACAAGAGCATTGAAGGAGCCAGATCAGTGTACGATGATGATCCAGATGCTTGTCTAAGCATAATCAACAAGAACTGGCTACTCAAGAGTCGTCCCCGTCTGAGCAAAGTACCGAACACACCACACCGGATCGATTTCCAAGAGGAGTACAGAGATTTGATTACCATGCTCAACAGAGTTACAGGAGCACCTCATGCCTTCTATTTTGAGAAATGGATGTTTTATTTCATCCAGGTGATTGTTCAAGGAAAGGGTACAATACATTGGGCTGGGATAATTAGCCATTGCTTAGACGTACAGTTGAGAAGACTCAGGGCTACTAAGTCCTTCCACATGAGTTCATATGTCATCTATGCCTTAATCAGGAGCGTTGAGTACGCAGGACTACCTCACAGAGGAGTGATTGGAAGAGGACCCGGCGAGGTCAGAGTTTGTGAATCCTATACCCACTTGCATCATCCACCAGGGAAGAACTACAAGTTAATCAATGATACTTTCACGATGAACATCACAAGGACGTTGCAAGGAGGGATTCACAATAGATTATCTCAGGATGCCCAGGAGTTAATCAAGAGGTACGGTGCTTGGTTCATTCAGTTTCCTAAGTTCACTTACATTAGAGTGTATGGATGTCCTTTACCTCCATATATGTTGCCGAGATACCCGACAGACAGGATTGTGTTACTTGAAGTAACAAGGCAGTTGGCAGCATATGTGAAGGCATTCAGACACAGACATCAGAATGGAGTTCAGGTACCTATTATTTTGGGTAATTCAGTTGAGGTATGTCCCAATGTCTCAGCCATGGATGACGCAGAGAGGGAGTTAGCCTTGTATCCTTTTTCATCTTTTGCTTGGAGGAATAGTTTTGATCCACATGGACATTTAGAGGAGACAGTCGGTAGAAGATTTAGACATGAGTACCAAATTGAAGATTTTATGATGAATCTCCTAGATGATCTTGAAGTAAAACGCAAGATACATTCTAGATTGCCTTTGGATTTCATCAGGAAATGTAAGATTTACAGAGTAGCCGACCAAGCTCAGGACAACGGCAGGCACATCCAATCTTCATATGATAGGGAGAGCAAAACAATAAGTTTGAATTGGAATGAGCCCGAAGCCGTGGATTTAGATGATTTGATGGCACCAGTCTTGTCTTGTACTCGCAGATGGGTAGACATTCAACATCAGAAGTTGAGAGAACAAGGCATAGCCATGTCTTTTACTTTGGAAGAAAAGCCAGCCGAAGGTGGAGCCAGTGTTAGTGAAGGCAATCCTAATCCTAGGAATTCAGGAGAAGGTAACCTTCGATGTGCCAGTGAGGGCAATCTCCATCCGAGAGGTTCAAAGAGAAAGGAAAGATCAGAAAAGAAAGAGCCTTCCAAGAAAAAGCAAGGTGCTAACAAAGATCAAACACCAGGTACTTCTTCCAGGCCAGAAGATAGAACAGTTCGAGTGGAAGAATCCATGGAATCGATGGTACAGAATGATAGACAGGAGGAAGAACAGGCACAGCATGTTTCATCCGATGGATCTCTCCAAGACTATGATTTAGATAATGATAATGAAGTAACATCTCCTCCCAGACAAGAAGAAGTAGTACACAAAGAAATTCAAGTTCAAGAGACAAGATCAAATATCCCAGATTGGTTGAAGGAAAGATTGACTAAGGTGATCGTAATTGAGGACGAGGACAGTGCAATCGATCTAGAGAGCCTTGTTGGACGCTCACATATGACAACAGAGAAGAAGAAGGCTACAAAGATGTCCAAGATGATTCGAGATGAGACTGGATCTAGAAAACTGCAGATAGCTACACCGGCGGCAGACAAATATGAGGGTGAGATCCTAGCAGAAGACTATCATATACAGACTATTGAGTTAGGACCATCCACAGCAGAGCAGACTTTAGATGATGCCACCGACACATTTGAGGCATTGAAGGATAAATTTAGAGAAGAAGTAGAGAAGAATAGAAAGCTTGAGAAAGAGGTCGGTGCATGGAGAACATATTTCAGTCACATCAATGAACCTTTGGGACGTCAGGATCCAGTTAGATCACCATTGCAGGCATTGCCCCTTCAATCAATCAATGAAGCAGAAAGATTCAGGAATATGGTCCAGCGTACATGTAATTGGATGGATAGATCTCACACGGTGGCCATTGAGTTTATTACAAGGATGTCGAAGATCACCCACCAGGCTATCCAAGTTCTTGAGATAATCCACAGATTGATGGCAACAGTAGCTGCATTTGCCCATACCAAGGACGTTGTCATTCCTGTCTTGAAAGTTATAAGACATACATCCAGAAGAATTTTAGCACAAGAGAAGATCTTGGAAGGCGATTCTCACAGTTTGTTTCAGTGGTCAACCTTACTCCATATAAAGAGTGTTCTCTTTGAGGACATCAGTATTAGATGTGGTCAAGTTGAGGAGGTGATCAATCCGATCCAGGACAGAGTATTTGAGGTACTTCGTACCATTCTTGGCAGAAGGATCGAGGTCGAGACAGATGTGGATTTACAAGAATTTGAAGATAGAATCAAGATCATCTTCCGCAAGGACGCAGATGTTACAGATGAGCAGTATGATCAAATGTATGCCACCATGCTCCTGATTGATAGAACAAAGGAACTTGAACCTACTTGGGACACAGCTCTTCTAGATGCATTTGATCAGGTTATCCACTTAGAAGAGAGTATCAAGAATCTTCCCGAGATTCCAAGCACAGAAATCGAAGGAATCGTGACAAAATTCATTGCATATGCTAAGAAAGAGAATTGGAAAGGGAATAAGATTCTAGATGAAAGGTTGTTACAGATGACATGACATCTTATTTCTCATTGGCTGATACCTCCTAGATTTTTGTGCCAAATTTAATATTTGGCTATGTATTTAATATTGTTCAGTAAAAGGGAGGTCATTTGTAACAAACCCTAATTAGGGTTTAGGTGTCATGATCTTGTCCATTGATTTACTTTCAATCTGGACCTTTCATTGTAACTGGGGATGCTATTTATACCCCCATTTTTCATTTCATTTGTAACAGAATAGTCAATAGAGAAATAGAGAATAGAGTTGTAAGCAATTTTTATTTTGTAGCAAGATTGAGTCTTGAAGAGAGAAGTTCAAGCAATTGTTGTATATGATGACTTGGAAATCAATAAAATATTGAAGTTATGGTGTTTTGTTGCAAATTTCTTAAGTTATCTTCATGGTTGTTGGATGTACTTGAATCACGCTCAATCAAAGTAGTTTGTTAATTTGAAAGGCTAAGTGTGAGATTTGATATTTGGTAGGATTCGCAATCCAAACCACTAGCTTCTTGCTGATTGTAGGAACGCCTTGCGTGGTCGACTGGAAAACATTTTGAGTCCTTAACCTTCAAGCATTTTCGCATCTAGGATATGTACCTTCGTAGTAGTGTCCTTGATCTTTGATGCATTGAACACCATTATTACCTTAGAAGATCGCACTAATTTCAATTAAGTTGTTATCTTATGGCAAAATTGAAGTTGGTTGAGTCTTGCCAAATCTCATTCATGCTAAGTCGTTCATAGGGTTAGGCTAGATTAGACCTCTTAAGCCCTATCTTTTTTCCATTTTTTGAAAGTTCTTTTTAGATTAGTGAAATCTTCGAACTATTGAATCCGTAAGAAGCCTTGAAGGAAACAGCAAATCACATCATACCATTAAAAGCTTGTCCACACGTGGAGACCCCACTAAAAGAACCTTGGAGTCTATCTAACTGATCCTTTTTGCAGATCTTCAGCAGTTAGAGACTATTTTCTCAAGAGAGGATAAGATGCCTGTCGGTATTTTATTCTGTGTATGATCGTGTACAAAATACACGTCAACAGGTTGTTACTTCAAAACTTTAATTTTTAAATTTTAGTTATTTTTGATTCAAGTCTCTCATTACTAATTTGTAACTTCATTATTTAAATTTTGATCTTTTTGTAATTTGTATTTTTCAATTGTAGGTGTCAGAGCCCTTGGTTCGAGTTCTTCGCTTGGTGGATGGGGATAAAACCCCAATGGGATATCTTTATGAGACCATGGATAGGGCCAAAGAGTCTATCAAAAATTACTACAAGGGGGATAGGCTCAAATTTGATCCCATTTGGGAAATTGTTGATAGGAGGTGGAACAATCAGCTCCACCAACCCATTCATGCAGCAGGGTACTTCCTCAACCCTCGTTTTAGGTTCGGGGGTTCTTACTCAGATTCAAATGGAGAAGTCATGGAGGGCCTCAGTACATGCATTGAGAGGATGGTACCTGATGTTGAGGAGAGAGACCTCATTGTGAGTGAGCTCCAAAATTATGAGGGAGGAAGGGGTAAGCTATTCTCTTCAGAGCTGGCTAGGAGAGGAAGAACCACTCAAACCCCAGGTATAACATTTGCCATTTGGATTTTGGGATCTAAAGACTAAAATGATTGATAAATTATGTTTTCTCTTTTCTCTTTGCTTTCTAACTTTTCCATTTTATTTATTTTGCAGATGCTTGGTGGCAAAATTGGGGTGGAAACACCCCACATCTCAAAAAATTTGCCCTCAGAGTCTTATGTCAGCCTTGCAGTTCATCCAATTGTGAGCGCAATTGGAGCTTGTTTGAAGCAATCCACACGAAGAAGAGGAGCAAGTTAGCGCAGAAACGGCTCAATGACCTTGTCTACGTGCAATATAATCTTCGATTGCGCGTAAAGAAGGTAGAGGAACTAGAAGGTGGTCCAATTGACTTGGATGATATAGATCCTTACAGTGATTGGACATCACAGGAGCAGCCTCCATTGTTTTCCGACACTGACATCACTGATTTGGAGAGGCAGGCTATGGAGGAGGGGGGTGGATTTGGTTTCAGGCTGGATGACATTGAGGAGGATGAGGATGAGGATGAGGATGAGGATTCATTGCCAGTGCCAGAGGCAGGTGGAGACATAGCTTCATCCAGGATGGAGAATGAGTCTCAATCAACCATACCGAGCGAGGAGGCACAGTCACGCCCAGTCCCACAACAGACTTATACGACTAGACAGTCTAGACCCTCTAGTTCTACCTCTCCCCATGTTTTTGCTAGAGCTGGGAAGAGGAAGTTGTAATTGTAATTTGTGATGATGTATTTACTTTTGGTTTTACAAAAACTATTTAGTAATTTACTATTTTGCTTCAGGCTTCCAGCCATCAGCATTCCTCACGAGGATGCGATTTTGTAGACACTTTGCATTTAAATATATCTAGAATCAGCTTGTTTCTTTTGTGTTATCATTTATTGACTCTTTGGATGCATCTTCTCATTAAAAATTGCAAAAAAAATGCATTTTTTACTAAGTTTAAGTGTGTTTTTAAGTTGCCGAGTTTTTCGCCGAGTTTTTCCGAGTTTTTCCCGAGTTTTCGCCGAGTTTTTTTCCCAGGGGCTTGGCGAGTCGAGCCGAGTCGCGAGTAGTTCAACTATGCTTCTATTGATATCCGAGGATCTTGGTTATATTGGTTCAGAGGGAGTGGACCATGTCAAGATGGTTTCTCTAGTGATCAGTCAAAGGACTATGATTCATGAGATGGAGACCCATTCACGTAGGCTGGAAGGTCTTTATGCTAACTTCTAGGTCATGATATTCCTGGATAGATGAATACTTGGTGAGCTTCGAATACACCAAGAGTGATGCAGACTCCAACCTTGTATTTCATGAAAGGTCAAAGCATGTGGAGATCAAGTATCACTATGACCATGGGATACTTCCCCATATTCATGATGTTATGTTGTTGTCACACCGAGTTAGAGGTTCAGCTGAAGCCTACCGCCTTGATGACTGGATTTACTGTTATGTGCAACTGGTGTTGGAGGGAAAGCAGTTCCTTGATAGGGCAGAGCTTATTGTTGACTCTATGAGAGAACAGCTGAGAATGGCAAAGAAGTTCAAACAAAATTTCTTCATGTCTTCTTATTTGTATATTGTTTGGCATGTATCAAAGAAATAATGGGAATTCCTAGGCAACCCTCTGAAGGGGATGTTTCTATATATGACTTTTACCCCATGCTACAAAGAGATAATGCATTACAAGATTTCAGGAGAGTGCATAATGCTTTCCTGGGGGACCTGTGCTATGAATTGAAGAACATGAAATCAAAAAGAATGTCTGAAGACGCCTAGGCCTTGGTGAAAAGATATGGTAGCTTCTTTGTTCAATTTCCTCGTTCCTGTTATATAAGGGTAGGTGGTTTCGAAGAAGAACCTTTCAGACTTCCTCATTTTTGTTCAGATTGCTTTGTCCTTGCTGAGATTTGTAGACAGTTGTCTGTTGTATTTAAGAAAGCTCAACCCAAAGATAAATGGAAAGATCATTTCCCTGTTCAATTCGGCGCTTTATCTTGTAGTTCAATGTCAGATGCGTTGAGCATAGGAGCTGACTTGAAGAATTTTAATTTCAAATTGCATCAAGAAAGGAATGGTTTTGATAATAAAGGTTTTTCACGGGGCCTTGGTTTGATGCTGCACCTTCCTATCCCACACTTGGAAGACTTTTCGGAAGATTGTTGTGATGAACTTGAAGTGGTTCTGGAACAGATAGTTTCACTGCAGGTGAAACTTGATATAAGTGGGATCAAAGAAGATAATCTAGAGCTATTTGAACCTAGGTATTGTTGTGACCATTTCACACATCGCCCCATTGCAAATGGGGACCCTTGCTTTTTTGGCTTTTTAGGGTTTGTTTTTTGGTCTTTTAGGGTTTTGTTAGTTAGCCTTTGCATTTTGAGTGCTGTCGGGGAGATCAATAGGATAGCAAGTCCGGCTTGAGTGATGTCCCGATCCTGAAATTTGGCTAAGTCTGGAATGTCCTGATCCTGAATTTGACTAAGTTTGGAAACTGAAAAAACCTCAAAAAACTAGATTTTGCAATATAACTCCGAGAGGTCTGAAACCACTCTCAAACATCCTGAAAGTATATATGGAATATAACTTAAAGTATAAGTGACATTTCCCTTATACTTAAATGTTATATTCCATAAAAATTATCCTGGTAGAGAGTTCAAAAAGTCAAATTTCGCTCCTGTCCTTCACTGAGGATCCAGAGCGAATTTCGCTCCTGTCCCTCTCCAAGGGACCAAGGCGAAGCGCTCCTGTCCCTCACCAAGGGTCCAGGGCGAAAAGGCTTATTTGAGTCATTCCTGACCTTGTTTGGTCAAATTGAAACATCAAAGACACAATGAAGGACGAAATGAGCATGATAGAGCATCCAGACTTGACAATGAAATGATGAAGTTTTTTGCCTAGAAGGTCAAATTCGCTGCTGTCCCTCACTGAAGGACCAGAGCGCTTTTCTTTATATGCACAATTTTAAACCTTTTTTGGACATTAACTTTTATTCATAGTATGAAGTAAGGTGAAATCTTCCCTAGCAAAGGAATTTCGAGATGAAAATTGTAGTGATTTAGCCTTGAGGACAAAAATCGCTCCTGTCCCTCACTGAAGGACCGGAGCTTGATTTTCAAATTTGCACTGTTCTTGCAGGATCAGGACAATTTTATGATTGGAAGAGATCAAGGAGGGCATGTTTTGTCCATTGAATATAATTTAAGCAGTCTACAAAGGAGTAAATCAACCCAAATGACAAAAAGTGCTCCCGTCCCTCACTGAAGGACCGTGCCACTTTTTCAAGTTTCTCCTATTTGTTTGATATTTTATGGCAAAACTTGACTTGGATGGGAAGAACGAAGGATGTTTTATGCCTTGGACGCAATTGAGAGATTTAAAGAACAAAAGGGTACGCCAAGATGTCAAAAGTGCTCCCGTCCCTCACTGAAGGACCGTCCCTCTTTTCTAAAAATACAAATTTCTTGCAAAGGCAAGGCAAGTTGCGTGATTGAAATGAATGAAAGAGGGCAAGATTCATCCATTGAAGATAATTTGGAAGACTAGCAAAGGACGAATTGGCTTAAAAATGAAAAAGTGCTCCTGTCCCTCACTGAAGGACCGGAGCTTGAATTCCAAATTTGCATTATCCTTGCAAGATTTAAGTGATTTCGCGATTTGAAGAGGTCAAGGGAAGTGTGTTTTATTCGTTGAATATAACTTGAGTGGCCTACAAAGGAGAGAATCAACCCAAGTTGCAATAGGCGCTCCTGTCCCTCTCCAAGGGACCAGAGCGATTTTCTCACAAGACAAACTTTTGGCAAAAGGAAAGCAAGTTTTATGTTTGAAATGAATGAAAAGGGGCGTGATTTATCCATTGATTATAATTTGGGAGGCTAGCAAAACACAAGTAAGCTCATAGTTGCAAAATCGCTCCTGTCCCTCTCCAAGGGACCAGAGCGAAATCTTCAAAATGCCTAAGTGCCTAACATTTTGAAATGCTATTGCTTGTTGACAGGACTCAAGATGAAGTGGGGAGTGATGTTCTACGTCTAGAAAGTAATTGGAGATTGATGTAATTAAGAGTTTGTACCATGAACTAGAAGGCGCTCCTGTCCCTCTCCAAGGGACTAGGGCGATTTTTGTAAAACCAATAATGTTCCTCCAAAACCACGCTAAGGCAAGATTGTGCAACGATGAAAAAGTCTTCTTCCAAAGGCTTCGAAATATTTAAAAAAATTAAAATTAAATTGGCATTAAATAAAAAACACATTGGCATTTAATAAATTAATTTTGAGCCTTAGAAAATCGAAATTTTTTATTATAAAGGCATTTAAAATTAATTTTTGTGAAATTGAAAATAAAATGGGAGCGCTTGGGGTATTATGTAATGTTTTTTATCAAGACGGCCTCTCCTTTTATTTAATTTTTATTTATCTTTTGGCCTATTTTTCAAGTCGGCCTATGGGAAATGAAAGGATGAGCGTCCATATAAGAGAGGTGTGTTGAGCGATTTTAATCCATCATTCATTCATTCACACAAGTGCGATTTGGAGAAGAACAACAAGGTGCGAAATCTAGCTTGTGTGGAGCGAATTTCTACCAAGTGTGGAGACTAAGGAAGGCGAAATTCATCTCGAAGGCTATTGGAGAGGCGTATTTCTTGCTAGATTGGAGGATAATTTCCAGATTTTTGAAGACATTTGAAGGCGAATTTCCAGATCTTGAAGAAGCTAGTGGAAGATGGAGTTCTTTTCCAAGCTAAAGGGGGCGCATTTTGCTAAAGGGAGTCTTGATCTACATTTTGCCTAGCGAATTCTCCTATTTTTGCATCATTTTTTAGAATTAATTCCCAAGTGAAGGTATGGCGTAATCAACTTGGCACCATTTTTGAAGATTTAAATTTTGCTTTGAAAATCCTAAATTAGGAAATGATAACTCAAGATTTATCATGAAGTTTCCTAAATTGGAATCTTGAATTTTCCTTTCTACACTTCAAGATATATTACTAATTTTGAAATGTTGTGTAGGTATCAAGATGGCGACTCCAAGCTCGAAAGATCTACAAGTCGGAAGACTCTCCTCAAGGACGATCAAGCAAGGACAAGGACGACCTTCTTCGATCCAGTCTAGCATCGACAAGGACGGCCTTCTTTGGACTAACGTCATCAAGGGCGACTTCTCCAATCCAGTATTCCAAGGCGAGGTACATCAATCATCCTGCACATCAAGGACACAAGAAGTTAGAACAAGGGTTCGTTGAAGAAGCAGATAGTACCAGATGAATTAATTAAAGCTAGCTTCTCAATAACATCAAGTTGAATATTTACCAAGTTACAAGTGTCAGACGAGGTGGCATCCTAGTCAACACTTCTCCAGTCAATGTGGTCCACCTCAGCATTTCCAGATTCAATGTACCTAACTCATGGAAGGTGGCACAAACTCCGATGTACCTACCCTAGCTATCCATTGGTGGAATTTTCTAGAGAGGACATGTGTCCAAGCAATACAATTTTATCATTGGTCAAGCATTAAATGTTATGTAATGGTTGTAACAAACCCTAATTAGGGTTTTCATTGTTGAATCTTGGCCATTGATCTCGAATTGATCTAAGCCATCGAATTGTATTGAGGGCACTATATAAGCCCTGGCATTTCATTTTGTAAAGAAATTTTAGCAATAGATAGAATAGTTAGGAATAGTTGGAAGCAGTTAGAAGATAGAGAGAGAATAGCAATTAGAGTAGAGTAGAGAGAGAAGGCAAAGATTGTTGCCAAGATGTTGTTGTAAGAGACTTGTAACTTCATTGAAGAAATGGTGAAATTTATGGGTCGATTCGACAATTTGCATGGTCTTTATACTTCTCATATTTGATTTCATGTTATTAGATGAATGGAAGAAATGTGCTTGATTGATGGTGGAATTCGTATATCCATACTACTAGCAGTTTGTTGATTGCAGACTTGCCTTGCGTAGTCAACAGGAATCATTCAGCTTAAGCTTAACTTCAATTGTCGCTTCTTCATTGATATGCATCAACCTGATGGTGTCTATGCCTGCAGTGATGATTTGAACATCATAAAGCTTTCCTTCGAAGATCGCACTAGCCTTGTAGAGATGGTCCTGCGATGTCAAAACAAGACCTAGTTAGAATTTCATCAAAGATCAATCATTGCTCCTACATTCCTTAGTATTAGGATTAGATTCTCTCCTCGCCCTCCTCTTTTTTCCTTTTTTTCAAGTCAAAGTTAGTAAGAGCCTGTGTTCTAGCAATATTCAAAGCAGATCAGACGTTCAATCATCGAATGTAAGTCCCCTTGTGATTCCAGCAAATCACATCATACCACAGAGAGCTTATCCACACGTAGAGACCCTACATACAAGAACCTTGAAGTCATCCCGATTGATCCTTTTCGCGACATCTTCAGCATTCGGAGGCTTTACTCAAGAGAGGATAAGGTACCTTTAGGTATTTTATTTTGTGTTTGATAGTGTACAAAATACACGTCAACAGGTATCTAGATCAAACTGAACCTGAAACATTCTCTATTAATTGGGATGTGGAAGAAGAAGATGATATACAGCTCAGAACAAAAAGAGTCTTGGAGAGAATTGCAGATTGGGTTAATAAGAAAAGAGCAATGAAATCAGGCATCGAGATTGGTCCTGCAAGAGATAATGTGGTTTCTCTATGTTCTCCAAAAAGCTTTTCTAACCCCACTTCTATGCCTGTTCATGCAAGTAAAAATAAGAAGTCATCTCACACCAAGCACGAGTCTAATCCTGCTTCTCGATTTACAAAGTCACGGAGTGTTGCATAGAAGAAAATGGACCTGGTCAGAGACACAGAGGTGAAAGACAAGACCCTCAATCCTCAGATTTTTGAGGTTGAGGACCTTGATAGTGATATTGTCAACATAACATCACGGATTCCCATGCAATCACTGTAGCCATGACACCGCCACCTTAAGTAACTGGAAGAACAGCTAGTTCAAGCACAACTCCCAAATGGTTAACTACTTCAGTAAGTAAGAAACGGAGCTCGATCCCAATGTCTATCCCAATTCAAGATATGGTGGTCAAATACATGGAAAAAGGTCCTAAACAGAAGAAGTTCAAAACAACCATCAGGTTGGACGCTGATGAAAAGACCGGGAGATGGGTTGCTTAAATTGCTTCCTATAAACCCAAGGATGAAAGTAAAGAAATAAATGTAGAAGATTTTGAAGTCACCAAAGTAGATCTGGGAAACATGAGCAGGGACTCTGATAACCACCTTTTCAATGTGACGGCTAAGAAAATTCTCACCAGGTTAGAGAAAGACGGACAAGAGAAAAAGGAACTGAAACAGCAAATCAAGGTTTTAGCCCAATTCATTGATAGCCTAGGCTGTTTTGGAGCACTCCCTATATCGCAAGCTTCAGAAAACTTCGATCCCACTTCACTGGAGAACAAGAAACTGATGAATCAAGTTCAACGAGCCAAGAGCATCGCAGGGGCCGTAGAAAAATGGATTGAAGGGTTGATCAAGGATGGCAAAAATTATATTACAAATTTCTGGAAGCTATGCGATGAAATTCAAAACCTCAATGCAGAGATCCAAAATCAGGTTGTGCAATGGGAAAAGGAGGAACATAAGTGGGAAAATGTATCACCCATGTTCGCCAAGATAGAAAAATATAGAGCCACTGAGTTTTTAACATAAAACTCAATAAAGGTGGTAACTGATGAGTGCCACCTCTTTGTGTTGAAGAAAACCATAGCGTGGCGGGTAATTACATTCAAGGCTGTAATCTTTGATGCCAAAGCCTCTGTTTACGAGCTCCAGGAACTTCAATATAGCTTGGTCAATGATAATAAAGTGGTTAACCCAGATCATGATTGGCAACTAGGACTGTATGGGTTGATAACACAGGACGCGGTAAAGGCATTTAAATTGCACATGGAGAAAATTAGAGTCAAAGGAAACTTTACTTCTAAAGATATAACACAGATTGCCCGAATTGAATCCATGACGTTCATTGGCAATGATCAGTTACCTAAACATGCCGAGAAAATGGTAAAACACAAGTGGGAAAAGGAAGCTGCAAAGGCAAAAACTAATGCCATGAAGAATCCGAGTCAATCTATGATTCAGGAGCTTACAACCGCCCATGATGCCTGGAAAAGTGTTAGAGGAGATGACATTGGAGATGAAGCATAATTTGATGCTTATGCTTTGTTTTTATTTTTAAATGCTTTTCAAAAACCTTGCAATTACTTCTGGACATTTGTCCCCTAAATACTCTGTTAGTTTTATAACTGTTTCATAGGAGGTCGGGTTTTTCAGGGAGACCTCCTCTGTTCTTCAAAAAAACTACTATAAGTTAGATGAAAAAGATTTTAGAAGGGGGGAACAATAGACTTAGAGATTAGAAAATTTTGTTTGTCTGAAGGAAGTGATCAAATTGTCTAGAATCTGAAATTAGAAGGAACATATGTGTGTATCTTTATGTCTTTGTTGCATGGAATATACATATAAAGATCATATGCATTTTGAGGTTTTAAATCTTCGAGTTTGAATCCATGGAATAATGTTTCCTTGCAAATATTAATCCAGTCAAATTGTTTGTGATTATTTTTCTAATGGTGAATGCTATTATCAATCTGGAGCTTCTTTCTGTGTTGTTTAGAAAGATATTTGGTTGAAAAGAGACTTTGTTTCTCTTCTTTATTTTTATGAAGTGCTGAAATCAGTGTTATTGAACTTTGCTTTGATTAATTTTAATTTTCGTGGTGAAGCATCTTGAAGAAAGTTTTTTTTTCTGAATTATTTGCATATTACCGGCCTCTCATCTAAGAATGAAGTAGGCAGCCTTATGTGCTTTCAGGTTAAAAGCATTTCAGTTTTATTTAGTTAGATTATTCTCTGAATAACTAAAGGAGGGAGCTGTACCTATCTAAAATTCAGAGGGAAGTGATGTATGTCTCACTTACCCAACTGTTTAGTTGAACTTTTGTTTTTCAAAGAGGGGTAACAGAGCTTTGAATTAATTCAATTAAAAGAAAGACAAAATCTGTTCACTAACAGATTTTTGGCGACTCTGCTGGGGATCGAAGTGCCTTGTGCATTTGATTTTCAAAATTTTTAAGGTACCTCCTCTAGGATGGAGGTTGGCGGCTTTGTTGAAGATGAATACCAGAAGGCCTTTGTGAGATATCCAAAAGTACTAAAAGATTGGATTCCAGCAAGAAAGGAGAATGAAACAGATATCTCACTCTTTATACCATCATTTAAAGAGAATCCAATCATTGAAGTTGTAGGAGATTTAATAAAAGAAGCACAATTCTTGAAAGATTTTTATGGTGATGTGCCAATCCAGAAAAGAAATGAATCAAAACCTCAACACTTGAGCAAAGAAGAAGAAGTTGGTGACATGAAGCATGAACAAAGCAATGATCTTGAAGCAAAATCAAGTCATAGTCAGCAAGAAGAAGAAAAAAATTCCAGTAATTTTCAGACTTCTAAAGTTCTCATCTCAAATGCACCTTTGGGAGAAACGGCACAACAATTTTCATATAAGCAGTTACAAGATCAAGATATTCAAGGTATGACAAAAATCATTGACATTGGGACTCTCTTTGTGAAAGATGATATGGATGTAAACAATGAGGAATATTTTGAATCCATATTTATTTTCCCATGCATGCCTTGTACCTCTCTCATAGATGGGATTAGTATAATATTGATGTTGTTGCTCATTTCTTTTCTTCCTCCATCTTACAAAAAATTGACTAGAAGAGGCTCATACTTTGTTCATCCTATAAATGGTCATATTTAGCCTTTTCTCTTCTCTCCTTCTATTGTAAATAACCCATTTTGCTTTCCAATTTTGGCTTTTTTTTTTTTGTTGGGTGTGTTTTTGTCTTCAATAAGGTTACAACAATTTTGGAATTTACCCTTTATCATGAATCGACCCACAATCTGAAAATTTCCTTGAAATGAAGGCCTTCCCCAAATGGACTATGACATCTTATGCTTAAGCGGTTTTAGCATCCAAAGCATTAAAGTTCAATGGGAAATATTTGAGTTAGAATTTTAATATTTTTTTTTATTTTTATTTTTGAACTTTCCACACATTTCCCTTTTTTCAAGAGCCTTCAAGAGATTGGGGGACTAGAGTTCTCTGCAATGTTCACTGGTATTCTCATACTCGTGCTGGAGGAAAATCTTGGCAACAGTTTTCTGCTATATGATGAGCACAAAAGGATACGTTGAGGAGGCTTTCAAAAGTTAAATGCAAAACAATGAGCCCGCGAGCGGATTTAGATATCCTTAACAATTATTAGTCGGCAGGCTCGGGAATATTGGAATTCTTGAAAACATAGCACACTTGGTTCCGGTGTTTGGGAAAAGGTCAGTCCTCTGATATTCTTCATACATATGCTTTCTAGAATTTTTTTTAACAAAATGCCTTAAGGAAATGTTGTCTCACGGAATGCCACAGCCACAACAAAGTTTCTTGTCACATCTATGAAACCAACATGAAAATGCATGAAACAATGACTCTGTAACCCAAAGGAGAAGGCACTCATCAATGGCAACCAGAGATTCTGGAGTTCTCTTCATTATGTCACATAATGCAGTCCCTAGGTAGAGCCAATGTTACCTTGTGATTTTTTTTTAAAATCTTAGGTAACCCTTTCACTGGCTAATTATGAAAAATGGACATAAATTTTTAATACTTTCATTTAATAAGGGCTTAATAAATTATTTTGTACTAAGAATTAAATATTATCATATTGTGCAAAATAATTAAATATCAAATTATGTCAAGTGAAAATTAGGTGAAATTCAGTCAAAGATTTTTACCTTTCATGTAAAATAATTTTTATTGTAATGTGCAGAATTATTGTACACAAATATGTAGAAATCTTAATGAAAGTGAAAGAAATGTAAGTGGGTAAACCAAAATTGGGAGGAAAAATTGTTGAAAAAGAAAGTTAGGTAAAAGGGAAGTTACGAGTAGTTACCCAACTACTTTAGGTATGGATGAATTCTTTAAAAGGGGATTATTTTTATTGTTGAAGGATTCTCTCCTCTACGGAAAAAAAAGGAGATTTGTAACCAGAGTTTATTGTTTTTACTCATAGCTGAAATACAGGCTTGATAAAAGAATAATTGCTTTCTCTCATGAATTTATCTTTGAAAGTCTTTGTGCTGATCAAAGAGAGTGGGCTTTGTATCACCGATTTGGAGAATTATTGATAAACTATGTTTTATCAATATTTGCAATTATTCATTGGAGGATTTTATGAATATTGAAAGACTGTGTGTTGTTAATATTCATTTATATGTTTATATGTACAAGCATTTATTTCATTTTCCATATTAATTATACCAAAATTATTAATAGACTTTGTGCTATTAATAAATGTTCATATTTTATTGAGGTCACAATTGTTTATTTCTTGGAAAGGAGGGATTATTTTGAAATATAAAATTAACATTTGAGGGAGCTGCTGCTCTTTGAAAGCAGAGGAAAATCATCCTTCTTTGTTATGGTTTATCCAATGTTGCAAGGTTTTGTTGTTGTCCATTGGGCAAATTGGTAAAGAAAGTACAGTGACAAATTCATTTGCTAACATGAGGTAATAAGTAGCTGCATGAAGGGGCTTGTGAAGCTGGGTCTGCCATCTCTTGTCAATGATATCCCAAATGGGACGATACTTACTTTCATCCCCTTCATAGGCAGATCTGATGCTCTCCTTGGCCCTATCCATGGCCTCATATATGTAGCCCATTGCGGGCTTCTCCCCGTCATCAACATGTAGGAGAACTACCAAGGGCTCAATGAACTGCAAATATTGTGAAACAATATGTAATATCAGTTAATGTAAGTGTGAAATTATGAATGAAAATATGCAAATAAAAGAAAAATACGAATAAAAATAAAAACTTAAAACTTAAAACATAAGGTAGAAATTAGAATGCTTAAAAATTTTACCTTCACAATCTCACCAGGGGTTCAAAAGCTTGGCTCATCAAAAATGTAATCTGCGACATCAACTCCTACAACACTCGTAGCATAGGATGAGGAAGTCGACTCCTCACCAACAAACATACGTCTCAAAGCTGCCTTACTCCGAATCAAGGATTGTAATGTGATGATGTTAGTGGCAAATCTAGTGATTCCAGGACAAGCCAACTCCTTCTGCCCCGTGTATTGCCTCATTAAGTTAAGGACCCATACCTGATTGTATACAAATTTGCAAATATCTTTTGCCTTCTCTACACATGTCCTGATCCATGCAATCTTACCAATGTCCTCCAACATGAGGTCAATGCAATGGGCGGCACATGGAGACCAAAATATAGATGGGTGCCTCTCCATCAAAAGTTTACCTGCAGCAACATAATTTGCTGCATTATCGGTCACCACTTGTACTACATTCTCCTCACCCACTTCATATATGACCTCCTCTATAACCTCACATAGGTAAGTGGCATTTTTAGAATGTGCGGAAGCATCAATTGACTTCATGAACATGGTGCCACTTGAAATTTGAAAACAAAGCAAAAATAGTGATCAATGATCATTCAATAAATCTCAACTCAAAAATAAAATGTGAATCATTAAATAAAATTCAAGTTATTCAATCACCTGCAGAAGAAACAAGAAAATTTAGGAGCGTCCGATTTCTCCTATCAGTCCAACCATCGGTCATGATGGTGCAACCCTTCTTCCATATCTCTCGCTGATCCTCTAATGTGGCTTTTACATCAGCCACCAGTTCTATCAAAATTGGGCCACTTAACTCAGAAACAGAAGGGGCTTTGAAACCTGCCCCACAAATAGCGATGGCATCAACCATGCTCTACCAATAAGGAGACCTATCACAAATAAATTAAATAAGATAAGTATAAAATTATAAATATTAGACAAAACAAACTAAAAATATTAACAACTTAAAAACTTAAAAACTTAAAACAATCAAATAAAAACTAAAAGGAATTACCTGGTTGCGAAGAATGGAATATTGCAATAAAACCAAAATCTTCAAATTGCACCTTTAGCCTTATTGTGTACCTCTTTGTTCCAAGCCATGCTCTCAAGTGAAGGTTGGGCACCACGAGTAGTGCGTTACTCAAAATATGAATCTATCCTAGATTTACAAACTCTAGGACCAATGGTTGGAGTTGCACTGATACTCCCACTAGCACTGGCACTACCGGCAACAGAAGCACTAGCACTCCCACTAGGACAATATGGAGGCATGGAAGAGGCCTCTCCAACAGAACCAATGCTAGTCTGAGCCAACTCCTCCCTTTGCCTCTTCTTTATTTCTTTTTGAGTCTCAAGTGTCTCTAATAGCACTTGGCACTCACGAATAGCCTCAGGAAGAGCTAGTGTGGAAGGCTCTGCATCATGGCCACGTATGCCGGCAAGTTGGTATTTCAATCTATTTATGCCTCTATGAAAGATTGTTTTACAAAATTTACATTTTGCCTCTCCTCTTTTTTGCCCAGGAAAAGGTTTTGTATATTTCCAAGCTAGATCTTTTCTACCTGGGATTGCTCTACAAGGAGGACTAGAACTAGACATTGTTTTCAAAAGTTGAAGGTTACTGGAATAAGACACAATTACAAAAAAAATGAATATTTGTCCATTGTTAAATTATAAATTAATACAAAAAAAATATAATAGCAATGTTTTGATTTTGATACAAAAATCAATGTATTGGAATTTGTATTCATTTTTTTCAAAGAAATTAGCAAACCTACCATGTAGATTGTTATTTTCATTTCAAAACATAAAGAAATCAGCAAACCCTACAATGTACATTTTTAACTAAAAAAAAATGTACATTGTAGGGTTTGCTGATTTCTTTAAGTTTTGAGAAAACAAAAAACAATCTACATGGTAGGGTTTGCTGATTTATTTGAAAGAAATGAATACATATTACAAATGTTTAAAAAAAAATGTAAATTTTGCTTATAAAACACCAAAAAAAATAAATCTTACCTCTTATAAGAAGGTTGAAATGAAATGCAACCTCTTTCCAATCCTCTCTAACAAGCTTTTGATGCACCAAATGCAAGTATTACACTGCCCCAATGTGATTTGTTGAAGAAATTCTACTCCTCCTTGCTGGTTGCCCTACTATGCTCTCTTCTTTTTCCTCACAACTCACTCTTCTCCTATTTTTTCAATAGAATGAAATGAGATGCCTTTTACAGCTTAGAATAAAATATAAATGAAAAAAAAAAGCAAGTAAAACCATTGTTTAACATGTTTTAATTTTGCCTTTTCGGTTGTTTACGCCGGCTGAGTCCTAGCATCGGGACTCGCCCGGTCCGAGCCGAGTCATGTGACTCGCCATGACTCGGCCAAAACTCGTCGAGTCCGGGTCCGAGCCACCTAGGACTCGCCGAGGGTGACTCGGCCCGTGACTCGCCGAGTCATGGCAAGTCACGGAACTCTGATTTTGAAAAAAAAGGCCAAACTTTATATTTGTGTTTCAACCTCACATGAAGCATCTTCTTGTATTTTCTACGGCATCTAAGACTTACGATTTCACTTTGTTCTCTGTGTTTGATGCCTCAAGAATTCTAGGCAGGCTCTTATAGGAATTCCTCCCTTTCTAAGAGGGAGTGTTGAAATTATGTAGCAATGGTCGGATGACTCTAATCATTCAAATGTCTAATTGGCTTAACGGCCTTAGACATTTGTACGATTATTCCTTATTCCTATCATTCACAACAAATTAGCATTCTGATCACAGATTAGAATATTGTATGATAATCGATTTAATCATTGTGATTACAATCAGATTCTACAATAATCGATCCTATGTATAATCAGTAATAATTTTATATTACTGATTATACATAGCATCAAGTGTATTATATACCGATCTGTGTATATCCAATGATTATTGATTAAATATTGTCATCATAATCTATTATTGGCTTCACTAATTACTAATGGATTGTTTATGCTATGTTTATTAATCGGTTTAGTTTACTGATTGTGTTTGCATGTAATCCCGATTATACAATCGGTTTTGACTATTTGTTATACGTTGGTGATTATTGGTTAGCATGCCTCCACATAGGAGTCACGACTCTACATGGAACCGTATGTTTATTAATCGGTTTAGTTTACTGATTGTGTTTGCATGTAATCCCGATTATACAATCGGTTTTGACTATTTGTTATACGTTGGTGATTATTGGTTAGCATGCCTCCACATAGGAGTCGCGACTCTATGTGGAACCATGTCGGTTCCACGTAGAGTCGTGACTCTATGTTAATTGCTATGCTTATAAATCATTGACTATCACATTAAGTCGAGGATACATATACAGCGAACAAATAAATCATAGTACACAGTCGACATAAAGGAGTCGATACTGATATATATCTGTGCGAAGGCAATATCATTCAATATTTATAGTGAAGTGATCTGCATTTCACAAGTTTGTGATATTGTTGGGTGATTGACGGTACTTGACTAATATAATCGAACTGTGGATAGTTCGATATATAGTGTAAACAACATTACAGTATATATATATATATACTACTAAGTATAATTCAACGTTACATTGCAATCTGAAAATTGTCAAAGACATCAGTGATCCATTCTATATATATTCTGCAAACTGAAATATATAGGAAGTTACAGTGTTAGAATAAAATTAAGTGACTAAAATTTTGAAAATTACCATATATATAAATTTGATCCAATTTTAACAGAATTTAGGAGGGAAAGAGAACTCCCATCGCTAATCATTAACAGAAATTGCAGGAGATAGATGGCAGCCCCAAATCAAGGAGGATTCAAAAGGTGAAGGGAAGCAAAATTTGATAAATCAGATCATTGCATTCAAATGAAGTCTAAAAGACCGATTTGTCTTAGCAAAGAAGGGCAATCATCACTTGATCAAAGGGATAAGCTAATACAAATGGATGCTAAAACACCAATTTGCTTTGTGTCAACAAAAGCAATCAAAGATTGATCAGATCTGATCAACTCACACACATGAAGCTCATAATGCCGAACATGTATGGTGTGCAAATGAACCCCTAATGACTGATTTGGCAAGGAAGTTTGAAAGGCAAGTTACTTGGGCAGAAAATTGACTAAGTATAGAAAAATTTCCTTTGCCCATGCAAAACCCCGACCTGCCTTCCTTTGCTCTTCAAAAAGCCAGAATTACTTCCTTTGCTAAGCAATGTTTTAATCCTTTCAGTCATCGATCTGGCATAGAATGTATATTTTGACTCCTTTGAAGTCCAATTTGGGCACCAAGAGTTGTGATTATGGTAAATGGAAGAGCTTCAGTGGATAGAGCAAAAAACCTTGAGTATATCTTGTGCTTCATCTCAAATGCAATCCCACCTTTGCTCATTGACATAGACAATTGGCATGAAGATTGGAAGCAAGGACTGAATTAATGAAGAATTCGATGGGAACAAAGACTGAATCACAGCGATTTACATCATTTCCTTTGCCCCCTTAGAGGAGCGGCATCATTTCCTTTGCCCCCTTGGAGGAGCGGCATCATTTCCTTCAGCCTCTTGAGGGAGCGATCTGACTTCCATTGCTATTTTAGAGGCCCGAAATAACTTCCTTTGCATTCCAAGAGGTCCAAAATGTCTTTGCTCTTTATGAATTACAATGATTTTGATCCTTCAACCAGCGATCAGGCCTAGTAGACTTTTTTTCAACATCCAAGAGGTCTGATGTAGTTGCAAGGAGTTCATTTGAAGATGAGTTGATAAGCTTAGGCGAATGGAGGAAGAAACCTTAAACATTTCGTGTGCTTCACCTTGAATACAACGGCATAAACAAGTGAAGAGATCAAATTGATAGAGGAGTTGATAGAAGTTGACGGAGATGGCGATTTTACATTACTTCCATTGCCCCCTTGGAGGAGTGGCATCATTTCCTTTGCCCCCTTGGAGGAGCGGCATCATTTCCATTGCCCCCTTGAAGGAGTGAACACACTTCCATTGCCCCCTTAGAGCAGAGGCATCATTTCCATTGCCCTCTAGGAGGAGTGGGCACACTTCCTTTGCTCCCTTTAAGACGCGAACTTCTTTCCTTTGCTCATTAAAATGTCCAAATTCATATCGGTGATCACTCCAAGCAAGCAATAAGAATGAGCATTATTAGCGCCAAGGTTGGAATTTGAAAGGAAAATATTCAAAAATATTAGCAAGTCGGTTTCTTAGATGATAAAAGAATATTTATTTAAAATGTTATCAAGATGGCCTAAATAAGGAAGAGACACACCTCATCTCTTGAGCGCCTATAAATGACAAGCAAATCGTATCATTTGATCACAATAGCAAGCGAATTATATCCTAAGGAGCAGAGCAGTGATTTAAAACTCCACAAGGGCGGCGAATTGGATCAAAAATAAGGTGAATTCATTCATATCCCTTCAGCACACAGCGAATTTCCTGGGTATTATTAGTCAATCATCTTTGTTAGTTGCATCTATATAAGGTCAAAATCATCAAAATCAGAGGTTATAGGAGCGAGGAAGAAGGAACTCCATCACTTAGAGAAAGGAGGATCACTTCAGCAAAGAGGATTATGATCAGTACGTTGATAACATCAAAGGAAGTCAACATACATGCTTCACTTCAAGCTAGGAAGCGGATAGTTTCAGAAGAACTAATCAATGCTTGCTTAACCATAGTGATGCTTCCCATCATCATCACATTGAGCAAGTGAATGATGTTGAGGATCAAGAGATATTGCTCAAACACTTTGTGTTGATCTACCAAGTACAAGCAAACTGAGGTGTCATCTGTTGGCAATAATGCAACAAACTGAGAGGGGGGGGGGGAGCGGGTGAATCAGTTTGCTCTCACAAACTCTACACAACTCAAACTTAAATTCAGATCTGATAATGAACACCAAAAGCATAAATCAACACCACATCAATAACACGTCACACCAAGATTTTTGACATGGAAAACCCCGTTAAGGGAAAAACCACGGTGGGAACCTACCCACAATGAGATAATAACCTATTAGGAGTAAGTGTAAATATTACAATGGGGAATGCACATGCATTTAGGCACACTACCTAGAGCTTACTGCTCAAATCAGAAAACAAGAAGGGCTACAACCTTGAGGAAGACTCACTGCCTTACAAAAAGATTCGGATTACACCTGGAGGATCATGAATTAATGACATAGCATCTTCTCATGCCTAGTTACAATTTCGGTTAAGCACATATACTCAAACGTTGCTCTTTCACACTTCTTCACACTCTTTTGCACTTCTCCTCTACTACTGAAAGATTAAATCAATGTTCACACACGCAGATACAACTCTCACATGAATATTACATATATCTATACAAATCATCAACCTATATTTCAAGGTCAGCTCAACCCTCAACACAAATTACAAAACAATAACTTCACATGCTACAACAATACATGCAGACCAAAACAATGTCGGCTAAGACATGGTCTAGACCTAAACCAACACTGTACGCAAGAAACACTTCCAAGAATTACCCCTTGAACATCCACAACACTCTACAATCATCATGAATGTCGCATAACATGAAGAACACCACCGGGTTAAGAAAATGATCAATAATGCGACAACGATCAATGCAGACCATCAACACGGATAGAACACGATCCAGAAACATCCACAAGCAACGTGAATCTTCATAGAAACAATCACAACATCACCTTTTACTAGAATCTCCATCATCATTATACCGAACCTCAAGAACATACACTGAACTGACTATCAAACTGAAAGATTCACTTGCGGACTTCCAAATCACGAACCATCTGAATTGAGGACACATATGAACATCCCAAACACACTGCCAAATCCGCAAACCAAGATATTGCAATTTTAGAGCAATGCGGAGCAAAAAGCCGAATAACACGAACAACTGTAAACCAACCTCAATACCAGATCTCACAACTCGATCAAATAATCATGTGAACCTCTAAAACTTTTGTTGAATCAACTAGAGATACTTATCTCAAAACCCATTAAACCGCAACAGCTCAACTGCAACACACTGGCCAAACCAACTCATCCAATCTGACTGCAATACTGGAATACGCAGAAGAATATGTTGACATCAATGACAAAACATCATTCTAGCAAACTTTTCGGCAATATCTAATATCATCCTAGTCACCACTCACAAAATCAAGGAGTTTCACATTAGTGTGTCCAAACACAATGTACCCGACTCACCCATGGACACAAACTCCAATGTACCTACCCTCACTATCTATTGGTCAAAGATTCAAGAGAGGACATGTGTCCAAATGTTGTAATTATCTCATTGGCTAAGGAGAGTTTGTTCCAACAAACCCTAATTAGGGTTTCATCTTGTAATCATGACCATTGATCTCATATCGATCTGAGCCTTTGAATTGTATTGAGCTCTCTATATAAGGCTCAAACTTCTCATTTGTAAAGGTTAATAGTGAATAGTTAATAGCAAACTAATAGTTAATAGATCAATAGCAAGTTAATAGTTTAGTAGCAGATAGCAGTTAGAATAGAGTAGGAGAAGAAGAAATTGTTGCTAAGGCTTGTAAATGTAAGTACTTTTTTCATTGAAGATATGGTGAAATGTGTTATTTCAACAAGCTACATGGTTTCTACTTCTCATTTGCTTTTATGTTGATTAGTTGAATGATAGAGCATTGTGCATAATTCATGGTGAAACTCTTAATCCATACCACTAGCAGTTTGTTGATTGCAAATTTGCCTTGTGTGGTCAACTGGAATACTTGAATGAACTCTAGTTCAATTGTTATCCAATCATTGATATGCATATAATTAATGGTGTCTATGCTTGATAATGATTTGAAAATCATCTAATTTCCTTAGAAGATTGCACTAAGATTTGTGGAGTTGTTGCTTTGCATGTCAAAGCAAGGCTTAGTGGAGTTTCACCAAAGATTGTCCATTTCTCTTGCATTCTTAGGATTAGATTAGACTCCTTGAACTTTATCTGTTTTTCTCTTTTTTAATTCTCCAAGCAAGTAGTTAGAATCTAAGTTCTAGCAATTCAAGCATTCAATTATTCAACGTGAGGCCCCTTGGATTACAAGCAATCACATCAACCATTGGTCTTATCCATGAGTCAAAACCTAACAGTAGAAACCTTGGAGTTGTCTCATTTGATTGCGAAGCATAGCATTTGAGAGACTTTGTTCAAGAGAGGATAAGATACTTTTGGTATTTTATTCTGTGTTTGATTGTGCTAAAAAACACATCAACAAGTGTCGTGTGATATCATGCCTATGGATGTGTGTCACGTGTTGCTCGATAGACCATGGCAGTTTGACCAGAAAGCCATACACGATGGAGGAATATCTCCTGTACTATGTAGAAAGATGGTATCAAGCATACCTTGTTACCATGAAGGATGAAGAAGTGGGATTTGCTTTGGTAATCAAGCCCAAGGCTGCTTACCTCAATGAAAACGGATGGATTACCTAAGGGGATACATGATACATTGGAAGAGCACATGGACATTGTGGTAGCTGATTTGCCTAATGAGTTGCCTCCCATAAGGAGTGTTAGTCACCATATGGATTTGATTCTAGGAGCTAGCCTTCCAAACAAGGCTGCATACAGATTGACTCCTAAGGAGAATGAGGGGATTAGGAAGCAAGTTGAAGAATTACATGAGAAAGGATTGATAAGAGAGAACATTAGCTCTTGTGCTGTCTCTATAGTCCTAGTACCTAAGAAAGAAGGTGAATGGAGAATGTGCATGGATTCTAGAGCCATTAATAAGATTACCATCAAACATAAGCTACCTATTCCAAAAATGGATGACTTGATGGATTGTTTGAGTGGTTCTATGTATTTTTCGAAGATTGATTTGAAAAGTGGCTATCATCAGATTAGGATCAGACCTAGGGATGAGTGGAAGACAATATTTAGAACTAATGATGGACTTTATGAATGGCTGGTTATGCCCTTTGGCCTCACAAATGCACCTTGAACTTTTATGAGACTTATGAATAAAGTCTTAAAACCATTTCTAGGGAAGTTTGTTATAGTGTATCTTGATGACATATCGGTTTTTAGCAGGTCTAAGGAAGAACATCTAAAACATTTAAGGCTTTTTATGACAAGATTGTATGAAGAAAAGCTGCTGATCAATTTCAAAGGTGTGTTTATGAAGACTGAATTGGTTTATTTGCACTTTGTGGTATCCAAGGATGGATTAAAGATGGATAAGGAGAAGAGCCAGGCCATTATTGATTGGCCTACACCCAAGAGTGTATCTAAAGTAAGGAGTTTTCATGGACTTGCTAGTTTCTATAGGAAATTTATTAAAAATTTCAGTCATATAGTAGCTCCCATACTCAAAACAATCAAGGGTTATAAGAAGCAGTTTGAATGGACTCAAGAAGGGGTTTCAAACTCAAGAGGCTGAAAGGAGTTTCAAATTTCTTAAGCAGAGGATAACCGAACAGCCTATACTTGTGTTACTTGGTTTTAGCAAAGTATTCTAAGCTGAATTTGATGCTAGTGGTTTGGCAATAGGGGCTGTTCTTAATCAACGAAATCCAGTTGCTTCTTTCAGCGAAAAATTAAATGATGTTAAGAAGAAATATTTAGCCTATGACCTTGAATTTTATGCATTGGTACAATCTTTGAAGAAGTGGAGGCACTACTTTCTTCCCAAAGAGTTTGTTGTCTATCACAAATAACCATGCACTACAATTCATTAACAGCCAACACAAACTGAATCGAAGGCATGCAAAATGGATAAAATACCTTCAAAGTTATAACTTTGTGTTGAAACATAAGAGTGGGCAAGTAAATAAGGTTCCTGATGTGTTGACTGAAAAGAGTTTGTTACACGAAATTCAGGCTAATAGTATTGGTTTTGAGAGCTCGAAGGATCTACATGTGGATGATCTTGATGTCAAGGAGGCATATGAAGCTTGTAGTGGTCCTATTAGCAGAGATAGAGGACCATGGATTGATTTTATGTTGCAAGAGGGTTTGTTGTTCAAAGGCAATCGATTTTTGCATACCTAGAAGGTTAATGAGAGAGAATCTATTGAAGGAAAAACATCGTGGCAGCTTGGCAAGACATTTTGGATAGGTTAAGACTTACCTACAACGAAGTATACATTATTATTGGCCAAGGGTGCAGTCTAATGCCGGGAAGTATGTGGAGAGATGCAGAGTATGCCAGCATGCAAAGGGGCCCAGTCAAAATACTAGTTTGTACCAACCATTACCAATTCCATCTATACCATGGGATTTTGTTATGTTTTTGTCTAGGACTCAAAGATTCTATATTCGTAGTTGTGGATAGGTTCTCTAAAATGGTTCATTTCATTCCTTGCAAGAGGACTAGTGATGCAACAAATATTGCTATTTTTTTTTTGAAAGAGGTAGCGAGATTACATAGCATACCCAGTATTGTATTGGATAGAGACACTAAGTTTGTGGGTCACTTTTGGAGAACCCTTTGGAAGAAGTTGAGTACACATCTTAATTTTAGTTCATCTTATCACCCCCAAACGGATGACCAAATTGAGGTAGTAAATAGAAGTTTGGGTAATATGTTGAGGTGTCTTGTTGGGAACACAATTGGTAACTGGGATATGGCCTTAGCACAAGCTGAGTTTGCCTATAATGATTCCCCAAATAGGAGTACAAGTTTCGGCCCATTCTATATTGTCTATGGCATGCATCCTAGGGGTGTATTTGAACTCAGAGATCTTGGTGATTTGGAGAGGATTAGTGCAGATGGAGAAGACTTCTAAATATCCATTCATGACCTTCATGAGAAGGTTAAGATGAACATTGAAGCAAGTAATCAGCAACACAAGTAGTATGTTGATAAGAAGTAGAGAGAAGTTCATGTTCAGGTGGGTGATCTTGTTTTGGCTCGTCTTAGGAAAGAAAAAATTTCTCCAGGTGAATACAAAAAATTGAAAATGAAAAGATAGGTCCCTATAAGATTCTCAGGAAATTTTTAGCTAATGGCTATGAGATTGACATTCCTTCAGGCATGGGTATCTCCCCTATCTTCAATGTAGCTGATTTATATCACTAAAAGGGTGCTGAAGATGAAGGTGCAACAAACATAGAGTCGAAATCCAATGAGGAGCGACAAGTGACCACGCCAACTCTATTGGAAATTGAGTGCCATTTTGGAGAAACAGCTGTTGAAGAAGACCCATAGAAAGGAGTATTTGAGGTTTTTGGTAAAATGTAAGAATCATCCTTTCGAGGACGTGTCTTGGTTGTGTGCACCTAAGATCATAGTTACAAGACTCGGACTCGGCAAGCTAATTTTTTACTCAGACTCGAACTCCGCGCCCGGACTCAGCAAAAACTTAGTGAAGACTCGGCAAATTGAAAAACCAAGAAATTCAAAGATTTTTAAGGATTTAAAACTTGTTTCATGCATCCTTTAGTAAATAAGTGTTAAAGACACAATAATCTCATCAAATAGAAGCTACTTTGAACACATACACAAGTTAACAATGATCACATAAGTATAAATGCAAATTTTAGGCTTGAGCTGAAGAAATAAGCTAAACTAAATAACACATTAGTAATAAAAATAGTGTCAAATGTCTACAAAATTCATGGAACATGAAATCCATGGCATCAAAACATTTATCAACATAAAAGCTAGAGCCTAGAAGTCTAAGGCTTAAAGGAACCAATATCAATGATCACTTGACCTTTCAACCATCCTACATGTGTGCCTAAGATAGGTCCTAGAACGTTCTGCAGCCATAATATTTGCCTGTGTCTCAAGCTCAGCCTCAATGACATCAACATCCTCATCCACATCATTTTCAGGCTCGGGGTAATCCAATGGGTCTCCTTGTGCAAACAACCCTCTACCTTCCTCTATGGTGCTAATAACTACATCTTTTGGCTGAGATAAATGTTTGAGTTTACCTTTCGCATTAAAAAATTTATTGACCAGCTCTTCTTCACTAAATGATGCCATGCTTACAACTTAAACAGGCTAGCAGGATACTCTGCCTTGATATCACTGTAAAGAGCCTACCAAATTTTGACCCAACTTTTTGCTCCAACTCAGCTATATAAATGATTAGGCAATTTATCAAATGGTTTTCTAGTTCTTCTTACAATGTATTTTCTGATTTGAAATTTGATTACGTCATAATAACATTTCATTGCTTTCAATTTTCAAACACAAAGATACAACAATAATTTATTAAAACAAACAATTTTTAATTTTTTTTGCTTTATGGATCTTGTTGGGCACAGAGTCTTAGGCTCAAGACTTGGTGAGTCTACCGAGTTTGACAGACTCTACAAGTCTAAGCGGACTTGTCCAGACTCGGTCGAGTCCAAGTTCGAGTCCAGAGTCTGAACTCTGCAGAGTCGACCCGCCTCTAGACTCCCTGAGTTCTGGCTAGACTCACAGAATCTTGTAACTTTGCCTGAGATATCCAGCTATGGTCATTCCATTGATGACCTCACGAGTCGGAGCTCATGACTCCTTTTGTTCCAATGGGAACCTTATGCAAGGGCATCTATCCCTCTCCTTTTGTTCTAGGTCTTTTTGTTTGATGTTCATTTTGGTTTGCTGAGAGTTTTTGGAGTCGATTTCTTCTCCTCTTTCATCAGTTGACATGGTCCCAAAATCAATTGGCATGTTTCCAAATTTGAGGGAAATCCCTCTTCTCCAATCAGTGTTTGGTTGCACGATTCTATGGGCAGTTCCCATTGGGGTAGTTAGGGATGTTGGAAAAGAGTGGTGATAATGGTTTAGAGGAGGGGCATGGAGGAAAAGACCAAACCGATCAGGTTGGAAGTAGGGAAGGTTGGGATAGAACAGTTTGGGGTTTTTAACCTCTGTGGATTGGGTAGAATAGACACGACATATGTAGGAAATAAGAATTGAATAAGAATATAACTAGTGCATTGTAATCATCTCACCTTATATTGCAGAAATAACATGTGCAGTTAAGTTTTTGTTGTCTAATTTATTGATTGACATCCTGCCTCACATAAACGTTTTTTCTATTGCCCTGTTTTGAGTTCCTGAAGTACCTGTCACTAGTATTGCAGCTGCGTTGCCTAATCTTGGGCACATGTTTGTGAGTGAAAGCTGGTTGCAAAGTGCTTATTGCAAGTAGTCTAAAGTGGAGTGGATTGTGAAGACCATTTTTCATGATACATTTCCTGAGCACATGGAGGAGATCCTCGGGATAAGTTTTTTATCATTTTTTATATTTTTAATAATGTTACAATTTACTGGTTTTGTAGATTTATGATATCTTAATTTGCTGATTTTAAAAAAAAATCTAATCTACTTTAGTTTTTTTTAGTTCATTTTTATATGCTCTCATTTTTAAGGTATTAGAAGCATTGGTAATAGGGCTGTATAGTTGGTGGATGGGGATGAAAATCACAAGGTATATTTTTATGATGGTATAGACAACACTAAAAAGGTGATTCAACATTTGTACGTGTTTAGTAGAAACAATTATGAACTAATCCAGCAGATTCTTGATAGGTGTAACAAAGTTACAAACAGCTCCCACCATTATATTCATGTTGTTTCTCATTATTTGAACATTAAGTTTCTCCTCTCCATCTCATTTAGAGAAAATGAGGAGATTATGGCTGCCTTGAATATGCCATACACATATTCAAGGCAGCTCATTAAGTTCAAGCATTGCCATGATTGGCATCTGGTAACATGATTAGCATTGCTGATATGGAAAACCACATCCAACCACCTAGGTTTTCAATGTATTCGATGAATATTCATTGATAGAACCTAAGGTTTTCAAGGCATATATTCTACTTTTATGGAGTGCTTTAACAATGATATTTCAACTAGAGTTTCAGTTTGTTCAAAATCCATTTACAATTTCTTCATATGCTATGAGTTTAAACTATGTTACTAGGTCATTCCCCTGCACCCCCCGGGTCTTGGTCCAGTTTGAATTGGGTTGTAGTCCTGGTCTGGTCCTTTGTGGGTTCAGCTAGGGTCCTACCCACACCTTGTGGGTTCGGCTTAGACAAACCTAAGCGAACCCTAGCCGAATTTCACCTCCAAATGTGTCTAGCCGGCAAATTTGGATGTTTTTTATCTATTTTTTTTTACTTTTTATTTTAAGGTATTCATCTACAACAATGGTAAAAGTATTGTCAAAACCATGGCATCAAGGAATAATCACCGGGTTGCTATGCTAGAAACAAAATGGAAGGATTAATATATATCATAAACCCTTGGATATTTAATTCTCAATCTCTAATGTTATCAAATTTATAACTATGCATGAATCATGTTTATGTTAAGGACAGTGGATTGTGTCTGCAAGAGTATCAAATGAATGCCTTCAGCACTCTTTCAAGAGTGTAGGGGCAATGATCTATACAAAATAGTGAGCAAGGGTTAGAACCATGTTAGAATCTTAGGGGCAGTTTATTACTTTAAGGAAAACTTAAGCCCTATTCAATTCTCGACACACTTCAAGGTCCTATAAACTAAAAAAGAAGCAGTCTTAATATGCATGAAGATCTTGTGATATAGAATCAAGCAAAGAGAGTGTACAGATAAGCCATCATGAGAGTCATAGTAAACTTTAAATTATAGTGGTATCAAAAGAGAGATCATAGTGTTCTATGAAGGATATCATATGTATCACAGTAAGAAGAGTGATGGATATTATAGTCATCAAATTGTTATTGATGAAATGTCATTCATAGTCTATTAAGGCTATAGTCTATAGAGCTCATAATCACAAATGATTGTCATGTCAAGTAAATGCAAGTCAAATGACCTTCAGGAAGATAGTCATCTGATATGGATGATGCTGATGATATTTGATCTAAGTCGCTGATTCGGATTCGGGTTTGTTTTGTGTTTGTTAATACAAAAAATATATTAAAATCATATATATGCAGCTAGTATGTTTATCTGATCTAATAAATTCTGATCAATGTGAATTAAAAATTTGTTATACCAAGACCAGATACATGAACAAATCTAAACTAACAAATTATTCATTTGCAGCCATAAATAGCTGTTTTTTACTTTCATTAATGATGTCTATTGCTTGCTGTTTAGTCTATTGTGAATTCTGTATTATGATGTAATGTTCATTTGTTAAAAACTTAAAAACACAATCCTAAGCCTAGGCGAACCCAAGGACGTACTAGGACCATAACCAATACCCAGGCCTGCAGGGAAAAACGTGGTAACTTAGTATTTAATCAATGATCAATGATGGCTGATTGTTGACACTTGACATTATTAATTTCTAACTTTAAATTTTAATATATATCATGTCATTCGAGTTTGACTAATATTTGACTATTAAGATGGTGATGCATTTTGCTATGTTATTTGACTATTAATATGGTGGTGTATTTTGAACTTAATTACTGCTGCAAATATATGTATATATTTCTGATTTTTATATGTTTTTGTATGGATGAACTCAAAACATTTTTCTTTGAACCCATGAAGCGAACCCTCGAACCCAAACCCAAGCCCAAACAAGAACTGGCAATGTAGAGTTTAAATGATTTGTGATGAGCTTTTAAAGGTTTGCCTGACAAGGTTTCAGCTCCTTCATTCACAAATGTTGCAGCAAATTGTCATTGGTTTCTAAGTGTTTTTGGCATTGCATCCTTGTTTGATGTTCATTTCTAGCTTGGTCAGAACTGCAACCATATGCTTTTCCCTTTCAGAAGTTTTCACTGGGGTTAGAAGTCTAGGGTTCAAAGCAATAGATTTCAACAGTTTCTATGGAACGCATTAGGTTCAAGGCACCAAGATTGGTTGGTGATGTCATTGATGGGATTTCAAGTTTCTTCAAATGATGTGCCATGTTTTAGAACAAAAGATATATGCTAGAATTACTGAGAAGATTCATATATCAAACAAGTAATTTTCAATTGTTGCTTTTATCATAAGTTTTATTGTTGGACAAGTTGATGAGCTCCTTTTTAATAGGCTACTTTAGCTAGCTTTATTTAGGATAGTTTTATTATTTTGAAGTTCGTTCTTTCTACCTTTTTCAATAGCTTTAGGCATTCTGCTTTAAACACATTGATTTTTGGGATAAATTAATTATTAACCTAAATCTCAAAAATTGGGCTTCGTAACCTTATAAATAAGTGCTTTGAGGACAAAATTTAACACTAATGGTTGATGCTATACCTATGCTGCTGAAATTATTGTTCTAGTGAATGTTTTTTATCTATGTTACTGAGTTCGCCGGTTTTGGTCCTTGCACCCGAATTGGGTTTGCTTGGGGGTTTTCCCTAGGCATTCCAATTGCCCTTTGCTGTTTTTCTTCTGCCATTCTGCATTGTTCCATCTTCCAATTCAATTATGAACTATCAATTAGCATTTGGCATTGATCAAGGATGAAGTATCATATACATACATACATATATATACATATACATACATACATATATATACATATATATGTACATACATATATGTACATATACATACATACATATAGATACATATATACATATATACATACATATCTATATATATATGTATGTATATGTATATATGTACATGTTGTACATGTATATGTATGTGTGTGTGTGTGTATATATATATATATGGACGGACCCAACCCACGAACCCAAAGGGCAAAAAAACAGTTTTTCCCAAACCCACGAACCAGGTTTGCGTGCCTAAACCCGAGCCCGAACCCGAACTGGTAATTTAGTTTTTTATGTTTTTGTTTGTGATAGTTCCATCATATATTTAAGGGTCAGATTTATAATAGGTAATTGATGTCAAGCTTTATGTTACCTATTATAAATCTGACCCTTAAATATATGATGGAACTATTACAAACAACAAAATAAAAAACCAAGTTACCAATTCGGGTTCGGGCTCAGTTTCAAGCACGCAAACCTAGTTCGTGGGTTTGGGAAAAAAAAATTTTGCCCTTTGGGTTCGTGGGTTGGTTTCATCCGTATATATATATGTGTGTGTGTGTGTGTGTGTGTGTGTGTACATTTATATACATACACACACACACATATATATACGCATATGTATATATATATATATATAGATAGATATATGTATATATGTGTATGTATATCATAGAAACGGGACTCGGCGAGTCCGAGTATGAGTCATGCCCGCCAAGTCTCTGGGACTTGGACTCGTCCGAGTCTGGCGAGCAAAATCGCCAGACTCACCGAGTTGGCAAGTTTGACTCGGCGAGTCTTGAGCCCCAAACTCGGCTACTGGCTGGGTTAGTAAAATGACAAAAAAAAACATTTTAAAAAGTTTTTTTAAAATGAATGGTATCATCTTTGTTCACTACAACCTCTGCCTGAGAATGAGAAAAATTAGGGTTACAACATGCCAGCCAATAGAAAAATAACACCCGACGGCTTTATTAAATAATAAGTTTTTTTGGCCTCGGGAGCGCGCAAGGGGCGCTGCCCCTTGACCCCACCTTGGGGGTGTTGCCCCCAAACCCCCGTCGAAAAATATGGGGGGAAACTGCATCAATAGAAGTAGGGAAAATTTAACCTCTGAGTCTGATGTCCAAGTCTGGCAAGCAAAATTGCCAGACTCGCCGAGTTGGCGAGTTTGACTCGACGAGTCTTGAGCCCCAAACTCTGCTACTGGCTGGGTTAGTAAAATGAGAAAAAAAAACATTTTAAAAAGTTTTTTTAAAATGAATGGTATCATCTTTGTTCACTACAACCTCCGCTTGAGAATGAGAAAAATTAGGGTTACAACATGCCAGTTAATAGAAAAATAACACCCAACGGCTTTATTAAATAATAGGTTTTTTTGGCCTCGGGAGCGCACAAGGGGTGCTGCCCCTTGACCCCACCTTGGGGGCGTTGCCCCCAAACCCCCGTCGAAAAATATGGGGGGAAACTGCGTCGATAGAAGTAGGGAAAATTTAACCTCCGAGTCTGACACTGATTGGATCGACCAGGTAGATATAGAGGCTGAGACTGTAGCCATGGCAGAGGAGGAGCGGAGAGCATGAGCATAGACAGGAGATTCAGAGGCAGATAGTGACACGGATGTTCCTGATGTTGGTGAGCATGGCATGGTGTCACGAGGAGCGGCTATGGTTGTCGAATCATCCAGGACCTACCTTAGACACCTTCGCAGGGGGCTGGGGTCGGAGGGTGCAGGGTCCTCTGAGCCATAGGCTTGTAGTTGTATTTACCTTCGGTATTTGTATGAAACATTTGATGATGATCATATGATGACATGGATTTTTTATTCCATGTGTTTTGTAATATTGTATACATTTGACAATATTTATATATCTATGTTTGTTATTTCCTTTAGCTACAATTTGCGTTTATGCTTATGTGATTGATGTATACTTGTGTATGTAATCAAATGAGTTGAGTTTGATGATGTTATTGTGTCTTTAAGGTGTATTCAATAAAGGGTGCCTGAAACAAGTTTTAAATCTTTAAAAATCTCTAAATTTCTTGAGTTTTTCACTTTCTCGAGTCCAGCCGAGTCTGACGCCGAGTCTCGAGTCCGAGTCCAAGTCAGCCTTGCCGAGTCCGAGCCGAGTCCGAGTCTTGTTTCTTTGATGTATATATGTGTGTGTGTGTGTATATACAGACGAACCCGACCCACGAACCCAAAGGGCAAAAAAAGTTTTTCCCAAACCCACAAACTAGGTTTGCGTGCCTAAACCCGAACCAGTAACTTGGTTTTTAATGTTGCTGTTTGTGATAGTTCCATCATATATTTAAGGGTCAGATTTATAATAGGTAATTGATGTCGAGCTTTATGTTGATACTATCTACCTACCTAGGTTGGAGCTTTTATGCAACTTAGTAGTTTTGTCCTTGGAATTGTATATTGTTGTCTCAAAAAACCCACCAAAACTCTGCAACTAGAATAAAATTTCGACTTGAACTGAAGGGTCAAAAGCCTAGCTGAAAATTGCAGAAACCCTAGGAAATTTTTCAATCTACGAAAAAAAAACCTCCAGGTTGCAGACCCGAAAATCTCCAGAACCCTAAAAAAAACATGAACTGCTTCCCAGCACAAAGAAATTCGCCCACGAACCAGAAACCCTCAAAAAGCCTTCAAAAAAGCAAAATCCTTTTTTTATAAAATAACAATAAAAAAAATCTGGAAAATATTCCAGAAAGAAGGCCATGAATTTTTTTTTTTAAATTCGCCAAACTCTAAAGAATCCCATCGACCTGCTATAATACCATGAAAAATAAATTGAATGGATGATTCAATAATCGGATAATCTATTCAACAATATAGAAGCGTATATAAAGAGATTACAAGGACGACGTTCTAAATTAATAACAAGTCGTTTAAAGTGAACTACTAAAAAGCTAAACGCTAAATAAAGCTTAAAAGATAATTAACTAAAAGGAAAAAGCTAAATGCTAAATAAAGCTTAAAAGTTAATTAACTAAAAAGCTAAATGACCATTAAACAAGGAACTGAATATTGGTAACTAAAATATAATTAAATATTCTAATAGATCTTGCCCACCTAACATGATAAATTTCCAACTATGATTGGTAATGCAATTCATGTAATTAAATATATTGTTGTCAATAATACTCAGTAATCCTTATCATAGCAAAAGCTTTAGTGCCTCCTTTCATCTTCAATTGCATTAAGGAAACACAAGGGTCCCTTAATACACCTCTAGCAGCAAGATGTAATGTGCTTGCTTTAGTGACATTCAGCTAGATAAGAACAAAGTTCCTGGGATGTCAATTTATTAATTATTAGATTATATTGATGAATAAATAAGTTATGGCACACAAGTTCTTTATATTAACTGGGATGTTTCTTTTAATTGATAAACAGTCTAATATTAATGTTTCTCTTTTTTTTATTTAAAATAACACAAAATCCTTTTGGTAGGCATTCAAAGTTCTTTTCTTATGCTCTGCTTATTTATTATTCGTCATACTCTACAAATGGAACTCTATAGAAAAGTAAAATTGCTATTTAGTGTGATAAAATGTCCATGTATTAAGAAACATTCTGATTGTTCAAAACATGTTTGATATAGGTTGCTAAGAGTATAAAGATAGTCTTAAGGTCTGGACAGGCATTTTTGTCCATTAAGCTGGATATGAAGAGAATAGACTCTCTTCAGCTTGACATTAATGCATCTACAGTGGCCGAATCTGTTTTGAGAGCTCCAAAACTAAAATTGAAGCAGCAGGTTTGTACCTGAGTAATATCTTTTTACATAGGGATGTATCTAGGATAAATTAATGGGAGCTTCTTATATTTCATAATCACTGATCAATATTAGATTTTTAAATGTGTATGTTTAAGATTAGTATAAATTTTTATCTCAGATTCTGATTTGAGAAATTTTGCAGCACCTTCGGGTTTTAGACCATGAGAAACTGTTGATTTTTCCTCCTGAAGCAGATAGAATGAAACTTCATTTTGCCATGCAATCATTAAGAAAAATGCTTACAAAGGTGGTTGTGAAGGTCAGTGAAAGACATGCAATTGAGTGCTCATTACATTTGTATTTAAATTTATGGATTTTGGAAAAAATGATATGTTTTGCTCAATGATGCTTAACGTCTTAGCAATCAATTGTAATTTCTCTCTTTTATCTTTGAATTATTATGTTTTTTTTCCGTTCTTTAATTTCAGGGTATTTCCACAGTGGAGCGTGCAGTCATTAACCAAGACAAGGGAAAGTACAATCTATTAGTTGAAGGGTCAGTTACATTTTGTTGCGATTGCATTTTTCACTAATACAATGAGTGGGTAGATTTTGGAACCATTAAGCATTTACGGATTTATATGGTGATTTGCTTCCTACTTTTGTTCCAAGAATATGTACTCAACATTGTATTTGTCCCAAACATAACTAGTTATTCAAATGAAGGTATTTTATTATCTCTTCATTTTAAGGTGTGGTTGCTATTTTCTTTTCTTTCTGAACTGAGGCACATATAGAACCAACAGTAGAACTAGTTGCCTTATGCTTTCTGAATATTGACTTTAGTAGCAACTTTAGAAATGACTCCCTCTTTTTCAATAATGATTTCGATCTTGGTAAATTAACATAATAACACCACTGGATATGCAATTCTAGAAACAGATGGAAAGCCTGAATGTAGACTGGTTGGAGATAACTTAAGTGTTTCCAATACTTGGACAGCATTATATGTAAGAGGTGCTTTTGATTGAAAATGGCAGTTGCTTGAACATAATCTCTATGTTCTTCCACTAAAAAATGTTAGCTATAAAAACTTAGAAGTTGTATTCCTTTGGGAGATCCTGAAAAAAAAAATTTCAAAAAACTTGATTACCATGCTGTCTAATATCATGTTTCAAAATTAATTATACAATATATCTGTATCAGTTACCATATCCAATACCATATTTGATTCATTTAACTCTGCTACATAGTGATAGTGAACTTAGAGTTCATTCTTAAGGTTTTTCATTATACCCTCCAACTAGGTCAAACATCCATTATTAGAGTAGCCTGAAACACCTATGCCCCTCTTTGGGCATGTGTATCCCTGTATCCAAAATGGATACGTATTTGATACAGCCTGGATACATGTTGGATACTATACCCATGCGTGCCAAAGAAACCTTGATTTCCAATCTTGCCAAATACTATGTGATTTAATTTTTTCAAAATTTGATGTAAATCTTCTTAAATTTAATTTAAAAAAGCTTCATTAATGCAATTTTAAAAAGAAAAAAATTGGTATAAACAAAACCTATACCAAATGAGAAAGACAAATGAAATGTTTTTCTATTTCAGCAACCCATTTTTTGGGTTATCTTTTAGTGCAACTCTAGTATTTTTGCATATTGTAAATTGTTAAATCAACTTATAATTATTTATATAGCAATTATGTGTCCACATTGCTTTGGAAGTAATGAAAATCTCCTCTAATAACTTAGAAAATTGTGTTCAATATATGTATTTGTGATTTTTTTATGAATATCGTATCCATATTGGGGGTCTTAAATAATGGCCATATTCTTATCCGTATCCGTGTCCATGCAACTTTGTTCATTATATATTTCCCATGGATTGTGCCTTCCTCGGTATAATAAGCATGTGAGGCAAATGGATCAATTAGGTCAAAATTTTCAATTATTTACGCTCACCATCAATTGTTAGCTAAGTACCTGTTCATCAAAAAACCTAGCTGGATCCAGGTTGGATTTGAACCTATTCTAGATTCAGAACTGATCCACTTGTTGGTCAGTCCAAGGTTCAAAGCCTTTGTGGTTTTGTCCAGGATGAACCTGGGTGAACTTGTGACAAATTTACACATTTTCAGACTGCTGCAATGAATCCAGGCATTATTATTATCTTTTCTTCTTTTAATGAATTTCAACACATTTTTTAGGGTTAATTTGTTCACAAATCTACGATTTTTTATTTCTTAAAAAAATTCATCAATTTGGACTCATTTCTTTGGACATTGTGGGAGATAAAGCTTGTCGCAGTTTGAGCTGTTTGAACAGATGCATGATGGGGGCTGCTGAGTTACAAAGCATTTTCTGAACACAATTAAGATGAAATAAATCATTTTAGGAGATCTCACAAACTGTGCGTGAAAAGAAATCATTTTACCCTTTCCCTCACCTAAATCTACTCTTTATTCTTAAAATCATAATAATTTTCAGCAATGCCTCCGAGGAATATTACTAAAGTGAGGCAATGATCTTCATTTCAGCAGGAGACATCACAAGTGTTTTCTTTTTATTTAACACAATGTTAATCAGGTTTGTTTTATGGACAAACTTAACCTAATTTTTTCTGCAAATCCTAAATCAAACCAGTAGTAGGATCAAAGACTTAGATTGTTAGCAATACCCCTTACAGGCATAGCAATTTTGCTAAGAATGACATACCATTAATTGAAATTCACCTTTATGAATCCTTCCTGTATTGAAGAATCAAGACAATATATTCATTGATTCAAAAGATATCTCCACCAATTCTGATATAAATGTTTCTCAAGAGACGCTTTAACTCTCTCCTTTGCCTATCATTAGTAATGCTGTTTTCAATCAATGTTTATCTTTTGCTAGAGTTCTTGCAGATGTGGACTTGGATGACCAAAATGAAAATTGCAGAGTGGATTAGAGAGCATAGAGGGAATAGAAATGAGAAAAGGAACTATATTAATAATGTTTGTGCACATTTCCTAATGTTAGGTGCCCACTATGGCAGAAAAAATATTTCATTTTAGACATTATACATTTTAAAGCAAATAGTGCCTAGATTAGACTGTCCTTCGAGCCTTTAGGTATAAAGATTGTGTTTTAGGCCTGTCCTGTAATAATTGCAATTCTGTAAAGGTCTGCCAACTAAATCTACAAGATCTTGGTGCTCAGGCCTACAAAAAGAGATTTCTTAATGATAAATTCCTTCAAGAGGAGGGGTTGAAGGCCCTCCCATTTTTCAGACTTGTTACTGATCCTATTGAATTTGGGAATGTGCCAACTTTTGTTAGGACTTAGGAGATCAAATGGACCAATGCGTTCGCAAACAAATTTTAAAATATATTGAAGACAATTTCAGGATTAGTTCCCTGGTTTCCCTAGGGCTGCTTTCTAGCTTCCAACTTCAGGCCAATCTCTTGGTCATCTTATTCATTATTAGTTGGGAATCACCTTCCATTAATAAATGTAGACAGGCCATCAAAAGTGCAAGTACAAATCCCTCGACCAATCTTAATTTTCTCTACTTCATTGTTTGTTCTGATTGATAAAAATTGACAAGGCTGCTAAAAGGATTCCATTATGATCCATTAAGAGGCATCCTGCTTAACAATCCTTGGGTTTCCCTTTGAGGCCCCATCCAAATTAGGTTTGATTCAACCTGAGGGGGGTGCTCTCCATTTGGCTTGTTCCTGCTTCTCCTCTTTCATCCAGTAACCCCTTCACGAGTAAAATGACATTCCAGACCACTGGTTTAAAAGTACTTTGTCCCTGGCATGTGTATTTCAGGGCTACCTTAAGCTGCCCTGATCTCACAGAAGACAGAGCCGCTTCTATTTCATCCGTGCACCTTTTGATGGCCTCTCCAATTCTTAAAAATCCTCCAGTTCCCTTTCAGTCATATTCTCCAGATTACTGTCTGATGGTGCTGCATCCATAGAAGTGCAAATCCTTTGCTTGTTTAAGGCCAAGATCAGATGACTGCATTGTAAAATCACTTTAAGTTTTTATTAATGAGAGTTGTTAAATTCTTCCCTGTCCTGTCCAGACATATCTATCTGCATATCGGATACTGGATAAAGATACAGTACTCACAGATATGGCACATATACCATGTCAGAATGTATCCAGACACAGGCCTATATTGAGGCCATATTTGAAATGTCTAGATATAGTACAATGCCATTTGATGCTGTATCCAGTTGATGGTTATGAAAAAGTGTAATTTCATTAACAAAACACATTCTAATAAAAAACAATACCATTTGATACTGTACCCTGCTTCTTTCACATATTAGTTACTATCTTGTCAACATGCATAGACTAAATTGTCTAGATTGATAAACTTAATTGATTCCTGTGACAAATGTGCATTTATCAAGCAGTGTTAAAATGCCATTTCAGAATTGTATGAGTACAAGTACCATCTTTGCTTGGGAAGATGTTATTTCAAGCATTTTTTTAATTTAATGTATAATTTCACCATTTGCAGTACAAATCTTGCAGCTGTGATGGGTATTGAAGGAGTCGATGGAAGAAATACCAAAAGTAATCATGTTATTGAAATCGAACAAACACTTGGAATAGAGGCGGCTAGAAGTGTCATAATTGAACAAATAGAGTATACCATGAAGAGTCATGGGATGAGCATTGATATTCGGCATATGATGCTTCTTGCGGATGTTATGACATTCAAGGTATCAATAACTCGCTATTCAATTCAATATATCACTGTTGGGAAGAATTTTCCTTTTTAACCATGCTTAGTAGTAGCAAAATATATTCTTGCACACGTGTTTTATCGTGGTTGATTATGTTTCTATGTTCTTTAACATATTCCAATAATCTATTTGGTTTTGACCCTTGGCATTGTACAATACATACAATAATGGGTAAATCCCAATTTCAAACATATAGCTTTTTAAATAGCAAGCAACTTCTATGAAATGATTGTGGTGAGGTGGAAGTATTTCAATTTCAAATTTTGGATTTTGAGAGAATTATATTATGTGCATTTGAATGTGTGATATATGTTCTTATCATATTATCTTCTCTTATCACTTTAAAGAGTATATTATAGCAGCAAATTTATAGAACTCACAAATTTAACATCTTGTGTCCTTTATGGTGTTTAATCTGTTTTCAAAATCTTATCTTCAAAAATCTATAATTTAACAGAGTTTTGGAATGGGGGACACAAGGATAGGTTTTGGGGACGGTGGATCTATATACGAAAATTTGGAGATGGTGGGGGAGCAATTGAAACATTACTAATAAAAGACTTTTTAAATTTGGCAATTTATCTAATATGTAAAGTTAAGTTGTAGACACAATAAATCAATTCAACTAGCAATGCATTGAAAATTTTGAATATCAATATATTATTATCTTCAACATCATGATCAGATTCAAGTACAATGGGGCCATGAGCCAATGCCTTATCAATGTAATCATCCTCCCCAAACATCATGGTACACTCATTGTTAAAACTGTTGAACCCATCTTGCTAAAACTTGTCCAAATTGACACCAACCAAACTTGCTTGTGCAATCTTACCCTCATCAATCTATGTTGAGTTCTTTTAGTCTACATCCCACTATGTTTCTAAAGTCTCCTTGTATGCAAATCTCTTGTGGTTCATGAGATGCAAGGTATTATGTACAGCCACAAGCTTTTTTGCTTTCTTACAGTAAGGCTATTACTTTTGATAGAGTGGATGAAGTTGTATGTAGACCAACTCCTCTCAATATCATAGTTAAAAAACTTGGAGTTGGCAATTACCTAGTTGATCCAAAAAATTTAAAAACTAGGGACTTGACAAAATCTCGGCAATTTATCAAACATGAAAAATTACCTTAACTTTTAAAAATATGCTTAAAAAACTTGCATATTACTAAATTTATAGACCATCCTACTAACCTCCTTCATATATAGATCAAAATTAGAGTTTATACACTTATAGACCAAAAAACAAGTTAAGTCATAATGCACGCTCTTTTGAGTATTGTAAGAAGACATCTTAATTTTGTAAAGATAAAGTGCAAGGGTGCTATCAGGTAGACAATGCAAGAAAAATTGAAGCCACAATTCGTTGCAATATATGATTGAAGGTTGAATAGTGGCAAGTCAACTTCTTAAATGTAATGTCCCCACCTTTTTAGCATCTCAGTGGAGTTCTTAGCCTTTACATTCTCCGAAGGCTAAGTGGAGAAATAAGGAGAAATTGATTAAATTAATTTCTTATTAAGTCATTAAATAAAATAAAATAAAAAAAGGTGACTTTATATTTAATTAATTTAATTAAAAATGACTTAAGTGATTTATTTAAATATTTTAATGTTATTATAAAGTTATAAAGTAACTTTATAATAATAAAGTCACTTTAATATTATAATGTGTGAATATGTCTTTAATCCCACATTGGCCAAGCAAGTGTTCGAGCTCTCATAAGAAAGAATAAAAAGGGACTTAAGAGCTCATTTTATATCATCCATCCCGAGAATTGATATTTGTTTGTTATGAACTTGGGAGAAGAAGCCAAGGGTTTCTGATTCAGTCAGCCATTGGAGAGCGACAATTCTTCAGTGTTGCAACCATTTGAGGTGGTGAAATATCCACTGAATTTGGCATTTCAGGAGAGCTTCATTTTGGAGTTCTATTTGGGCTTTAAAAAGAAGGGAAGACATCTAGGGTACGCAGATTTTCGAATATATATCAATTGCAGAGCTACAGTTTCATTTGGCAGCCATTAAAAATCAGAATTGAAGCAATCATTTCAAGATACAATTGCTGCTACAGTACCCGTGCTACAGTAGATGCTACAGTAACTGCGCTACAGTAATCCGTGAATAGTGAAACGCTATAGTGGCGTGAATAGTGACGTGCTACAGTACTAAGAAATCAGGCATTTAATTGGCAAATTATTCGTAGCTATAGCAGGAACGTGTTTAATTGGCAATCCATTGAAGAGTGGAGACCATCATTTGCAGCAAGCATTTTACATATCAGGTTCTCTAATTTTGCTGTCATAAGTTTTGGAAATTACATGTTATACCTTTGTAACTATTTGGTGTGAGAATAACTAATAAAAACTTCATTATGCTGCTGCCACATAATTTCTAGTTTGCATGCCAAGTGTTTGATGATTTGTCAAGCAGCTGTAGTTGTTATTTTTAGTTACTTATATGCATCAAAATCAATTGGCATATCATTTCTATGACATTGTTAGTCAATCTTTCATGGTTAGAGGCATTCAAAACATTAATTGCAGTGTACAAGACCCAAACAATACAAACAGAAAACTCATAACAGCAAGTACAGACTTTGCAAGACAAGTGTTTGACAAAATTCCCGAGGGTAGAAATCAATGATTTAAGGGCAAAGTTAGTAAGGGTTCTTACATTAAATCAATGAGCATAATAATTTTAAGGTACTAGGCTTGAATTTGAAGTTACCTTCATCCTTCTCACTAGGTGCACATGTATGATCATGGGAAATGTCGGTATAATCTTAAACTCATGTTACTGATTGTAGAATGTAGAGCATTTTTTTAGAATATACATAACAATAATGCAATGTTATTAACAATGATGCTTTTCAATAAGTGCATACATGCATACCCACACTGTTTTGCCATTTTTTTATTTAAAGATGGAAATGTTGGACATATTATCATTGATGTCAAGATTGTTATCATTGATGTCAAAGGTGCATTGGAGATTGTTGGTAAGCTTATTGCCATTAGTGTCAACAAAGACGTCATGAATGTCAAATATTGTCATTATGTCAAAGGAGAGAGTATTAGCTGTCCAAATTTGAAAGGCCCTACTTAAATGATGAAGTTTATACTCACAAGGTTTTTGCTAGACATTTGAAGATCTTGGTTGTTAATTCTTGTAATGTCGGTCGTACAATTTCATAATTCCGATGCATGAATTAATTACATGTTAACATATATGTTAATAGATAAACTATTAGTTATACGCTAACAATAAATAATAAATAAAATCTAAATCGAATTATGGTGTTTGCCACCGTCACACCCTTTCATGTTAACAGGCTATGATTAAGCGATTCTTAATCGCGTTCCTCACAATCAGCGATGATCTTAATTGTGTTAACGTGTTGGGTTATCATGAGTGGTACGTAGGGGAGAGATGTGTCTTCCCACGTGGGAAGACATATCTCTTCACTACGTACCCCCTCATTCACATATATATATAACACGCATACAATGAGGAGGAACACAATACCGAAATCGATAAGTGTTGTGCATCCTTCCAGTTACACTACAGTAGTTCAAGTTTGATTTCAGATTATATATTCATTCCTTCTATCCTCTTGATCACAAAATTTGAATAAACTTAACATGGTATCAGAGCTAAGTTAAGGAAGATCAAATTAAATTCTATAATGATCATATAGACTTTCACTCGGCTCTTAGTAGATCACATTCCTATAATCCTAATGGCAACCGGAGTTAGGTTTGAAGATCAACTAGATGGAGCATCAAATTTTGTATCTTGGAAATTCAGGATCATGCTTGCTTTGAAGGAAAATAAAATTGACTCCCATGTCAAAAGTGAAATTCCTAAACCCTCGGATGATACGGAGAAAATTCAGTGGAGCAAGGACAGTGAAAAGGCTCTTAAGATAATTGTGGATTCACGGAGAGACCACATTATGCCAGTTATTTCTAAATATGAGATGGCTTTTCAAATGTTCAAAACCCTAGCTGACATTTATGAAATGAACAACACTAGCAGGGCTCTCATCTTGAAGAATCAACTACACCATATAAAGATGAAGAAAGGAGAGACAGTTACATCCTATTTCTTGAGGATCACTGAGCTTAGGGATCAACTATCCACTATTGGACATCTAGTAGACAACAAAGAACTTGCTATGATGGCCCTAAATGGACTTCCTGCCTCATGGGAATCGTTCATTCAAGGAATCAGTGCTTGTTCTAAATTTCCTAAGTTTGATAGATTGAAAACCGATTGCATTCAAGAGGAATCTCGGCTTGTCACAAGAGGAATAAAACAAAACAATGGTAATGAGGACATTCAAGTTCTAAACTCTAATTCTCACAAGAAAGGAAAGAAGAAGAACTTTAAGAGAAAGAGGGACAACGGCTCAAATGGAAAGGGGTCTTCAAAGAAAAAGAGAGACATTTCTGAAGTACAATGTTTCAGATGTGACCAATATGGGCACTATGCAATGAAGTGTCCAGACAAGATCAAGCAACTGGCTTCAATGGTAGAAGTTAAGAAAGGGAGTGATTCCGAGAAACTAGTCTTCTACTCAACCCTCTCTAGTCAAGTCACCTCCAGTTCCAACACATGGGTGATTGACAGCAGAGCATCTTGACACATCACTGGATTTCGTGAGCACCTAGATACACTTGTGGAAAATTCAAATGAAGTGAAAATTGGTGATGACTCAAATTATCCAATTATGGGAATAGGAACCTGCAATATCAACCTAAAGTCAGGCATATCCCTACAGCTGACTGGAGTTCTATTTGTACCTGGTATAAACTATAAAGAGAAACCTTGTCTCAGTTTCTGCACTTGAAGATAAGGGTTACAGATTAACCTTTATGGAAGGAAAGGTACTTGCTTGGCCAAAAAACTCCACCATCAAGAAAGACCACACCATTGAAGTAAGACAAGGGAGCCTCTACAAATTTTTCACCACTACACCTCAAGCCTTGATTCATGAGACTCCAGATTCGTATGAACTTTGGCACAAAAGATTAGGGCACCTTCATTTCCTTGTCCTACCTAAGATAGAGAAGATGGTGATTGGCTTACCCAAGCTAAGTCACGGTTCTGAAGGAGCCTGCAAGGGGTGTGCCTTGGGAAAGAATACTAAAGGGTCTTTCAATTCTAGCAACCATAAATCCAAAAATGTATTAGAATTAGGTCATTTTGTACCCTCCTTAGGGGGATTTTTATATTATGTAATATTTGTAGATGATTATTCTAGGAAGACCTAGACATATTTTCTAAGGTACAAAGAGTCTGAAGAAATCCTCTCTAAATTAAGGAATTCAAAGCTTTTGCAGAAAACATGATAGGTAAGAAAATCATAATCTTAAGAACAGACAATGGGGGGGGAATACACTTCTAATATGTTTAAAGATTATTGTATAAATGTTGGGATTAAGAGGGAGTTAATTGTACCTTATAACCCACAACAAAATGGGGTAGCTGAAAGAAAGAATAGGACTATAGTAGAAGTTGCTAGGGCTATGTTGTTTGACCAAAATATAGAAACCTCATTTTGGCCTGAAGCATCTAGGACAGTTGTGTACATTCAAAATAGATGTCCTCGTTCTTTTCTTGATAATAAAACCCCTAAAGAAGCCTTTACTGGTTACAAACCTGACATAAGTCATCTTCGGATCTTTGGGTGTCCAGTCTATGTTCATGTTCCCAAAGAAAAGAGATCAAAGCTAGAACCTTCTGGAAAGAAAGGGGTATTTGTTGGGTACAGTGAAACCTCTAAGGCTTACAGAGTATACATACCTGGACAAAGGCAAATTGAACTAAGCAGAGATGTCATCTTTGAAGAAATAGCATTCAGGAGGTCCAAAAGCTTTAATAAATTAGAACACCAAGATCCCCCTACAAGCATGGATGAGGATCCCACCCCTGAGATTCAGGGAGAGGCCCCTGAAAATGCTGAGCATGAAATTCAAGACTTACCTTTAGAAGAACATTATCCCAAAACTAGGAAGAGACCACTTTGGGCTAAAAAGATGCTTCAAGAAGCTGAAAATTATGCTGCTCCAAAGGGTACCTTCAGAGAAAGTAAGAGACCTAACCTATTTTCCAGTTATACTGCCTTGATGAGTGAGACCATTGATGCAGAACCTTCCTGTGTTGGAGATGCTCTCAAGCATCAAGTTTGGAAAGATGCTATGTCAAAAGAGAATTGGTCAATTCTAAAAAATGATGTTTGGGATATTGTGCCTAGGCCTAAAGGCAAATCTGTGGTATCTTTTAAATGGCTCGTCAAAATCAAACATGCATCAGATGGCAGCATTGAGAAGCACAAAGAAAGGTTTGTTGCCAGAGGTTTCTCACAGAAATAAGGTATTGACTATGAAGAGACATTTGATCCTGTTGCCAGATACACTTCTGTCTGAGCAGTTTTGGCTATTGCAGCATCTAAAGGATGGAAAGTCCATCAAATAGATGTTAAGACTGCTTTTCTGAATGATAAGATTGAAGAAGAAGTTTATTTGGAGCAACCTCAAGGTTTTGTGATTCATAAGACTGAATTGCATGTCTGCAGATTAAAGAAAGCCCTATATGGACTGAAACGGGCCTCCAGAGCATGGTATGAAAGAATTGATCACTATCTCTTGGAATTAGGATTTTCCAAGAATGAAGCAGATCCAAATCTCTACTACAAGGTAATCAATGGTGAATTATTAATTCTCATTCTGTATGTTGATGATCTACTAATCACAGGAGGGGATGATCGTATTTCTCGGTGTAAGAAAGAATTAGCCTTTTAGTTTGATATGAAGGATTTAGGAATTCTTCACTACTAACTTGGATTGGAAGTTTGGCAGCAGGCAGATGGTATAATCCTTAATCAAGGAAAATACACCATTGATATACTCAAGAGATTTGGAATGATGGATTGTAGATCCATGACAACACCTATGGAGACAAATCTGCACAAGCTAAAGGAAGCAGTTGCAGAATCAGAGTTTGCAGATCCTACCCTCTACAGACATATTATTGGATCTCTGATGTATTTGGTAAACACAAGACCTGATATATGTTATGTTGTTAATACACTAAGTCAGTTCATGTGTGAACCTAGGGAAATACATCTTGTTGTTGCAAAGCATATTCTGAGATATCTTCGAGGAACTATTGGTTTTGGTCTGAAATATAAACATGTAGACATTGACCTACATGGATTCACTTATTTTGATTGGGCTGGAAGCGTAGTTGACAAGAAAAGCACATCAGGATGTTGCTTCAATTTAGGATTAGGAATGATCTCATGGATATGTAGAAAACAGTCTTCAGTTGCTCAGAGTTCTACATAAGCTGAATACATTGCAGCCTCCATGGGAGCAAGAGAAGCAATATGGCTCCGGAAATTGCTTGTAGGACTGTTTGGTCAGCCCTTAAATCCTACTGTCATCTATTGTGACAATCAAAGTTGCATCAAGCTCTCAATGAATCCAGTATTTCATGACAGGTCTAAACACATTGAGATTCCTTATCACTATGTTCGAGATATGGTGGAAAGGAATGTGATCCAACTGAATTATGTTAGTACAGGTGATCAGATTGCAGACATTCTTACCAAGCCTCTCTCCAGGATCAAGATTGAACACTTTAGAGATAAACTTGGTATGGTTGAAAATGTTATTTAATTATGAGATAGAGTCTCATTTATTCTGATATACTAATATATTTAAGATGTTTAATGTGTAAACTCTTTTGTCATGTGTGTGACTCCATGACTTCATGGGCCCCCTGTGAACATTATTGAAGGGTGACGACTTTTCAATAATGAACACTTGTTTCAAATTGATATTGTAAGGTGACGATTTTACAATTATCAATTTATCTATCTTGATGGATATCATCTGACTTGATATCTGTGGACATGTCATGATAGTATATATCTCTGAGACATTATGGTAGATATCAGTTGGTTGGTATCATTAAATAAACCATAATTATGATAGAGATCTTCATGGTGAATATTATGGACATAATATTCGTGGACATGCCATGAATCATTATCAGTATGGTAGGCATCATGTGACTTGATGCTAGTGCACATACCTTACTTGATAACTATGAGTTATGGTGAGTATCATGAGACTTGATATTCATTGTTGAACCATGTCTCTGAATATCACTATGGTGTAATATCTTTTCTTTTCATAATCAATGGATGAATTGTGATGTTTTCTCTATCATGAAATGTGTCCTCCCTGGCTAAGAGGGAGTGTTAATTCTTGTAACGTCAGTCGTACAATTTCATAATTCCGATGCATGGATTAATTACATGTTAACATATATGTTAATAGATAAACTATTAGTATATACGCTAACAATGAATAATAAATCAAATCTAAATCGAATTATGGTGTTTGCCACCGGTCACACCCTTTCATGTTAACAGGCTATGATTAAGCGTTGATCCTCACGATCAGCGATGATCTTAATGGTGTTAACGTGTTGGGTTATCATGAGTGGTACGTAGGGGAGAGATGTGTCTTCCCACGTGGGAAGACATATCTCTTCACTACGTACCCCCTCATTCACATATATATAACACGCATACAATGAGGAGGAACACAATACCGAAATCGATAAGTGTTGTGCATCCTTCCAGTTACACTACAACAGTTCAAGTTTGATTTCAGATTATATATTTATCCCTTCTATCCTCTTGATCATAGAATTTGAATAAACTTAACATTGATGAGTATTGTGACGTTTTCACACATTGCCGCATTGCAAATGGGAACCCCCTCTTTTGATTTCAGTTTTAGGAGTTTGATAGGTTAGATTGCTAAGAGCGATCCTTTGGAATGAGTAAGTTTGAATTGATCTCACAATCGACACTTTGAGGGTCAAGGATTCGCAACATTCGTTGGTTTTGATTGAAATTAGGCACGAATTAAGGCAAGTTACTTTTGGAGGATAAGCATTGTAGCTTTGCACTTTCAAGCTCGGTCATTGACCCCCCAAAGGTGCGTGTGATAACCCCTAAGGTATCACCGAATGTAAAAATATTTAAATAATGTTAATATATATATGGATTAATTAAATAAGGTTATAAATGATTAAAATAATAATATAAGAAATTTATTAAATAAAGGAAATATATTTAATATATAATAAAGAAAAATGTCATTTAATATTTAATACATTTAAAATATGTATAAAGAAAAAAGTGTGATTTATTATTTAATATATTTATAAAGAAAGGTGCTTATTTAGTATTTAATATATTTTAAACAAAAGCAAATGACAAATAAAACCTATGTATTTTAAAAACATAACGTAAATAATTAAAGGGAACCCACCCCCCCGCCCCCCCCCCCCGGCCGATTACCTCCGCACAAGAGGTGCGACGATAATCACAGCCTAGGCTGGGATTACCACCGCACCCCTTCATGTGGAAGGGGACCGTGGAGGGGTACAGCCCTTCACGGGGAATAAATAGACAACCCCGCACGCAGTTTGGGAGGGGAAGAAAGCGGAAGAGAGACCAACGGAGGCAACCTCAGTGGGAGACTACTGCTGCGTACAAGAACAGGTAAGTGGTAATGTACTTTATGTAATGCTTATTTACGAAAGAATACATTTAATTAATATGCTAATGCTCATCTATTTTATATGGTAAGGAATATAGGTTATTAACAAGTTAATGTTTATTTACTGTAGACAGTAATGAAGATAAGTAATTAATATCCTAATTTATACATTAATGAATGAATATGTTATACAGATATGATGAATGAAATTAATGAATATTGAATACATATGTTAATAAATGTAATTACTGCATACTTGATATATATATGTTAACAAATAAATGTTAATACATAGTTAAGAATATATGTTAATAAATTAATGTGAATATATGGTAAAGGATGAAATACATGTTAAGTTAGGAACATGTAAATGTCGATTATGAAATGGAAAATAGTATTAAATTGTAAAATATAATTTAAATGTGATTACATGATGGAGGCTATAGGGAGGAAACTCCCTTAGCTTAATGGAGGGATTATGATAATCCCTAGTAGGCAGTATATATATACTGATGATCTATATGCATATATGAATGGCTTGGGTGACAATATTCACCCAAGAAGAGACGGATCTGGCCGGTCCCCTTTAATGGACTTGGATGATGTGATGCATCATCCAAGGCAAGGAATTGACATATGGGTCTTCCTTGGATGGCTTGGGTGTAAGAAATTACACTCAAGATAGGAATCGAATTAGCCTTCGATTTCCTGAATGGCTTGGTATAACCAGTTATATCCAAGACAGGATTCAAAGTAACCTTTGATTTCCTGGATGGCTTGGGTGTAAGAAATTACACCCAAGACAGGAATCGGATTCATTTTCGATTTCTTGGATGGCTTGGAACCAAGATGGGTTCTAAGAAGGCGAGCTCCACAGCCGCCTAAGGACATATCTTTGTGTGGCATTCGTATCCTTTTTATTAGATGAGAATTGTGATTAATGTTAATTAAGTGTTCTCAAGTTAAAATTGCAAGTAGATTAGTTATATATATATATATAATTGTTGTATTCTAACAATCTGTTTTGCAGGAAAGTGATCTCTAACTAGTAGGGACATTATAGTGTGACATAAGCTCTGAAGCTTAGTCATTGCCACCTTGAAAGTGCGACTTAAGCACTTTAGTCACTTCCTTGCCCTAGTCTTGCACAGCAGTAATTTTGATTGAAGATCATCATTGTATGACAAGGATGTTGCCAAGATCAAGTGATATCAAGTGAAGGAGGAGATCAGCTACTTCAAGTATTTAATCAAAATTCAAATCCACGAACTTAAGGTCTTTGAGTTACTTCCTTTAGCCTCCCCAATCAGCGATTTAAGGATTTTTATTGTCCTTGCTGATGAAGATCAATATGGCGAGTGATTCAACCTCCATTCAAGCTCCCAATGAGAATATCGGATTGCATTCTCATTGCTATACCCAAATCCGTGACTTAGAAATCCTTCACCAAACAAGATCAGCAAGCTGGGCGATTGCATTCCAAATCAGTGAAAAGGCACTTCCTTTGCTACCTTGGAAGTGTGCCTTAAGAAATTAAGTTATTTCCTGTGCTACCTTGGAAGTGCGCCTTGAGATTTTGATCACTTCCTTTGCCCCTTCAAATGTGCGACTTAAGGAATCAAGGCATTTCCTTTGATGGGTCAGATGTGCGCCTTAAGGCTTTAACTACTTCTTTTGCCCCCCAAGAAGTGTGACATAGGTAGGGATAAGCGCTCAGTCATTGACCCCCAAGATCAGTGACTTAAGGAAATATTTGCATGGTTCCCAAGACTTGTGAAGAAATGTTATATTTGAATTTGAATTTAGTGATTCAAGTTGGCCTTAGGAATTATATTACAAATCATTAAATGAGAAATCAAGCCGGCCTTTGTGATGAAGTATCACGCCCCTCCTCTCAAGCAACTATAAAGTTGCGTTGATCATTTCATTTGATCAACACAATAGATTTTTGAATGAACATTTTCTAGGCAGCAATTCTGATCTGTCATATCGGACAGTTGTTATTGACAAAAGGAAAATTCTTTGTGGTGCAAACGATTTTTCATCAAAGTGAAAACAAGATCATTAGAGGCACCAAACTTGATCATTTTTCACAGCGAATTTGTCATCAAGGACAACGATTCCACTTCTGATCAGATATCATTAAGATTGTTGTTACAAATCACAGCGAATTCATTCCTTGTTGACTGCGATTTTCATCAAGACAAAGTCGAGGTCATCAAGACAAGGCAAATTTACCATTGCTTGTATCAACATTGCTTCCATTAAGAATCAGCGAACTTCCACTTCCTTTGCCACCTGAAATTAATACAATTCAGGCCTGTCCTGGACCTGAAACCTATCAAATCAGACATATAAAGTGGGAAATCAAACATAAATCAGGCATGAGAAAGGAAATCAGACTTAAAATCAGATATTTCCATGAGCAGAAAATTCATTTCCAGATTTAGTGAAAGTAGTAGGAAGCTAGATTAGGTACTTTTGCAATGTCTTGTGTAATGTCCCCATTTTTGGAGGCAAAATAATTAATTAACTTGATTAATTAAGTTGTCCCAATTAATTACATTTCTTAAGGATAGCTTAATTGATTATTTTAATTAAAAAGTATTAAGTTAATTATTTATAAAGTTATCCAATAAAGAAAAATTAAAAGGTAACTTTATATTTAATAAATTTAATAAAGTGACTTAAATTAATATTATATCATAAAAGTCGCTTAAGTTTAATATTATTTCTAGAAGCTTCTTGAAAAGATGGAGAAAAAAGTATAAAAGAAGGTCAAGCTAAGCTTCTAATCATGAAGAATTTGACATTTGATTTGAGATTGTTTGGTGACGAGACCAGCTAGGGTTTCTGCCATTTTCCAACCATTGGGAATGAAAACTCTCAATTGGTAATGTGATTTTGAGTTTGTGAAATATCATCCGAATTATCACTAGTGGTGGGCTTCATTCAAAAGTTTAACTTGACCATATTGAGGATTCATATCAGTTTTTGATGGAGGTTGATCTTGCACACTATATTCAGATTTTTGCTTGTATGGCCCCATTTGTGCATTGTTTCTTTGTGGGTGTTTGAGTATTCATCTTGGGAGAGCTTGGCAGTCATTTTGGAGGTAGCTATCAGGTTGCTGATAAATAATTACATTGGTCTGATATACTACAGCAAGAGCGCCATTGGCAACATATTTTTGTTCATATCTCATCATTGAAGCATCCTATGGTTTTGGGCATTGTTGCATTTTGATCCTTTGGTCCTACCAATCGTTTCAAGTGCCAAGAGGTGGAACTTAATTGCTGCATTTATTTATCTAAAAAATTGCCAGGCAAGAACAAGGGTAGCTGGGTGAAAGCATCGTTTGGCCTAAGAGGAGTTTATTTTGGTTTGGTTGTTGATTGCTACATCTTCTTCATCATAGGTGCTGCTATAACCAGGTTCTTCATGATTTTTAGAGTTGATTTGCATTGTTATCTAGTCTTGCTGTTGTAGGCAATCATTTATATAAGATTTGGCATCGTAGTGAACATTCATTGTAAGCCAAGAGCCTTGGTCATTCATATCAGCATTGTACTTGATGATTGCACTCAATAAAGGAGGGATAAGTTGCATGCCAATTGTTTGATGTAATGCTTATAGTGATTAAGCTCTAGATTATCATATGAGAATGCATGCCAAGTGTTTGTCATAATTCCTAGTTGCTGTAGATGCACATTTTCAGTCACTTATATGCATGTAAAGGTAGAAAAGGGTTGGCATAGCATGCTGAGACTTTGTTACTCAATCTTGCATCATTAGAAGCATTCAAAGACATCATTTGCAGCATTAAAACTCATAGCATAACAAACAGAAATTCGTATCAGCAAGTACATTTCATGTATACAAACTGTTTGGCAATATCCCTTGTGCCTATCTTTAACATTTTGAAGCTATAATCAGCAAGGGATGTTACAGTGGTATCAGAGCAAAGATCTTGCCATCCTGTGGTCACTTTAGTTACAAGCATGGCTTCATTGAGTGAAAGAGATTTGGAAGAAAGGATTTACAGGGCAGGAAAGAAATTAGAACATACATCTCAGCAAAAGGAGGTTCTTCTAAGTACTTTGGAGGAGGTAGAGGCTTGATGCAACTTGCTATAACTCCATTGGTATGTTCTTTGGTTAAGCCATGATTTATGAGACATCATGATGAGGTGATAAAATTTGCAACTATTTCATGCATTAGTGAAATTATGAGGATAACAACCCCTAATGATCCTTATGACAGCCATATTATGAAAGAAATACTTCAGATCATGGTGGCAAGCTTTAAAGTTTTGGATGAAATCAAGAACCCTTATTTTTCTAAGAGGGTAAAACTACTTGAAATATTTGCAAAGTTCAGATTTGAAAACATTATGATATCCTTGGATTGTGTAGATATCATTTGCAAGATGTTTCATATATTTTGGAGGGTTATTGGTGAGGTTCATCCTAGTAGCGTGATTACTTCTATGCAATCCATTATGTTATCAGTTTTATATGAAGAGGATGCAATTTCTAAACTTATGTCAAATGACTTATGGGCTGTTTGGAAAGGTGAGCAAGATGTGTCACCCATGGCACATGAATTGTTAAGGAGATTGGTGGAACAACATAAGGATAGAGATACCTCACCTATGATATGCAAAAAATTATATGATAACTTTGTTAGGCATGCTGATATAACTCAAGAGGATATAAGGACAGCCTTGGGGAATGAGTTGTCTACACCATCTTTGCAAGTAGTTTCACTTGAGACTACTACATTAGAGGCCCAAGATATTAAGGTGGATGTGAAAAATGATCCTTTATGCTTGGAGCAGCCACTAGTGTTTTGACTACACATGATGGAGGAGACACTTTGCAATGGCATGATATCATCACTAATTTCTTTGAGGACAGCAGCATTATGTTCCATAATTCTCATGAGATTGCAGTCCTTACACATGGAAGAATTTGCGAAGATGAGTCTATAAGTGTGGGGCGTTAAGTTTGCATTGAAGAGGTGAAGACCTTACACAATGGTATGACAACTATTCTGATTTTGATAACAGCAATCATACTTCTTTACATCAACATGAGATAACCACATTGTCACATGAGGAAGATAGTATTATGGAATCTTTCTATGATAACACTCAAGTTGTGGGTGATAAACATGAGGAAGATAATATGGATTCAAGTCACAAAGGCCATGCAATTGTTCATCATTCCAAAGAGGAATTTGAAGGCAAGGACAAACAAGTTGAAATCAATCCTTATTTTTTGTGCATGAACAATAGCGGTATGTCTCCACTTTCTCATGATATGGCAACCTTTAATTATGGAAAAGGAAGTGACATAAGTGTTTCTATGGTTGGTACACATGGTGCAAGTAGAGGACATGGAAATTTTGATGTTGCATCTTATTTTGGGACATGTTTCAGGAACTATGGAGCAGTCCCAAAGGTTGATTGATGGATGGCTAGAAAGGGCAAAGCAAGCCAAGTTGTTGGTTCAACAAACCAAGCTCCATCTTCAACACATTCATGACATTCAACACTCCATACAAAATGATAGGCAAAGTTTGTCTAATTCTGGAAATTTTATTGAGGTTGAACTTTCTTTTGAGGGTGATGATGATTTTTGTGATGACCCTCATAGTGGATCAGCCACTCAAGAGTTGTCCTTGGAGGGTAATGAAGGCAACCACAATCCATCTTTGAATTTGTTACCTATTTCATATGATATGGCAGCTATCTACTTGTTGGTTGGTGATTTAATCTTCTTAGATTCATCATTGATCGATGGCTGCCCTACATGGGTTCCCATTGCATATCTTTCTTTGTCATGGTTTACATCAGCTATTGAGTTGATACAGTAGATTCAGTTGGTGGTGTTAGTGCTGGTATTACAGGAGCTCATTGGTGATAGCAAGGACATTACACATATCTTCATTTGGGGTCTAGGTGGAGTAGAGTTTTTCTTTGCAGTAAGATTGCTTGGGGACAAACAATTTCAAGGAGGGCAGACTGTAATGTCCCCATTTTTGGAGGCAAAATAATTAATTAATTTAATTAATTAAGTTGTCCCAATTAATGATATTTCTTAAGGATAGTTTAATTGATTATTTTAATTAAAAAGTATTAAATTATTATTTATAAAGTTATCAAATAAATAAAAATTAAAAGGCAACTTTATATTTAATTAATTTAATAAAGTGACTTAAATTAATATTATATCATAAAAGTCGCTTAAGTGAAATAATATAATTTTAATATTATTTCTAGAAGCTTTTTGAAAAGATGGAGAAAAAAGTATAAAAGAAGGTCAAGCTAAGCTTCTAATCATGAAGAATTTGACATTTGATTTGAGATTGTTTGGTGACGAGACCAGCTAGTGTTTTTGCCATTTTCCAACCATTGGGAATGAAAACTCTCAATTGGTAATGCGATTTTGAGGTTGTGAAATATCATCTGAATTATCGCTAGTGGTGGGCTTCATTCAGAAGTTCAACTTGAGCATATTGAGGATTCATATGTTTTTAATGGAGGTCGATCTTGCATACCATATTCAGATTTTTACTTGCATGGCCTCATTTGTGCAATGTTTCTTTGTGGGTATTTGAGTATTCATCTTGGGAGAGCTTGGCAGTCATTTTGGAGTAGCTATCAAGTTGCCAATAAATAATTACAGTGGTCTGATATACGACAGCAAGGGTGCCATTGGCAACATATTTTTGTTCATATCTCATCATTGAAGCATCCTATGGTTTTGGGCATTGTTGCATTTTGATCCTTTGGTCTTACCGATCATTTCAAGTGCCAAGAGGTGGAGTTTAATCGCTGCATTTATTTATCTAAAATATTGCCAGGCAAGAACAGGCGCAGCTGGGTGAAAGCATCATTGAGTTGAGTTGTTCATTTTGGCTTGGTTGTTGATTGTTACATCTTCTTCATCATAGGCACTGCTATAACCAGGTTCTTCATGATTTTTGGAGTTGATTTGCTTTTTATCTAGTCTTGCTGTTGTAGGCAATCATTTATATAAGATTTGGCATCGTAGTGAACATTCATTGTAAGCCAAGAGTCTTGGACATTCATATCAGCATTGTACTTAATGATTGTACTCAATAAAGGAGGGATAAGTTGCATGCCAATTGTTTGTTGTAATGCTTATATTGATTGAGCTCTAGATTATCATATGAGAATGCATGCCAAGTGTTTGTCATAATTCCTAGTTGCTGTAGATGCACATTTTCAGACACTTATATGCATGTAAAGGTAGAAAAGGGTTGGCATAGCATGCTAAGACTTTGTTGCTCAATCTTGCATCATTAGAAGCATTCAAAGACATCATTTGCAGCATTAAAACTCTTAGCATAACAAACAGAAATTTGTATCAGCAAGTGCATTTCATGTATACAAACTGACAATATCCCTTGAGCCTATCTTCAGCATTTTGAAGCCATAATCAGCAAGGGATAGTACATCTTGATTCAAGTTATGTTTGTTCCCAGGTTTGATGCAAGTAGGATGAACATGCAAATCAAGTGATGAGGATCAGCTCCAAGATGAAGGCTTATCAGCTTGCGTACAACCTCAAGATTTCACCACATAAGCAAAGACAAGAGCCTAAGGGAGACATTGCAATACTTCAAATCTCAAACGCATGCAAAGGCAACTGATGGGATCATTATCACAGACTATAAGGCAAGGAAGGATCAAACATAGGCATCACAAGGTCTACATCAAATGCAGCACTAAGTTTGAATTCCCAAACAAGAAGATGAAAAGTGAGATGATCAAGAGATATCCCTCCATCATCTACATTTGTGATGAGTTACGAAGATCAAGCTAGCTGAGATGGCACCCAGTCATTACTTATCCAATCATATCACTTCAAGATAAGGCGTCTAGATTCAATGCACCTAGCTCATACATCAAAGAGATAACTACCACGTGGGCACAAAACTTGATGCACCTATTCTCACCATCTATTGGTCGAATTTACAAGGAAGGACATGTGTCCCATAAAATGTAATTTTGTCAATGGTCAAGCATTAAATGCTTGCAATGGGTGTAACAAACCCTAATTAGGGTTTCTGTCTTTCAATCTTGGCCATTAATTGTGAATCAATCTATGCCACTCAATTGTAATGAGAACACTATACAAAGCTCCACTCTTTCATTTATAGAGGTTAATAGAGAGTTAATAGTTGAGTAGCAGATCAATAGACAATAGTTCAACAAATAGATAGCAAGCAGATGATAGTTAGAGTAGAGTAGAAAGAGAAGGCAAAGATTGTTGCCAAGATATTGTTGTAAGAAGCATGTAAACTTCATTGAAGATATGGTGAAATTCATATGTTGATTCAACGATTTGCATGGTCTCTACTTCTCGTTTAATTTTCATGTTGTTTAGATGAATGGAAGAATTTTGTGAATGATCAATGGTGAAATTCGTACATCCATATGACTAACACTTAGTCGATGGTAAAGTGCCTTGCGTAGTCAACTGGATCCATCTTAGCTAAGCTTAACTTCAATTATTACACCTTCATTGATATGCATCAACTTGATGGTGTCTATGCTTGTGGTTGTGATTTTAAAATCATAAAGCTACCCTTAGAAGATCTTACTAGCCTTGTGGAGATGTTCGCTACATGTCAAAGCAAAGCTTAGTTGAATTTCATCAAGCATTGTCCATTGCTCTTGCATTCTTAGGAGTTAGATTAGCTTTCCTAAACCCTCATCCTTTTTCCCTTTTTTAATTAAGTGAAATTTCCACGTTCCAGCGACATTCAAGCATTCAATGTAAGTCCACCTTGTGATTCCAGCAATATCACATCAAACAACTGGGTCTATCCAAGAGCACGTCAAGACCTAACATTCGAGAACCTTGGAGTCGTCCCACTTGATCATGCAGCTTAGCATTTCGGGAGGATAGAATACTTGGTATTTTATTTTGTGTTGTGTAGTGTGTAAATACACCATCAACAATGAGGTCATAGATAGATATGCCCAATACAATCTTTTGGATGTTGTGGAATAGATATGAATGTTTGAACATCATTCAATCTACATTGTGTGCAAATATAATTGCCATGCCCTGCAAGTCGATGATTAAGGAGCTGACATGCCCACTCTTTATCTTATAAATTCACTTGTGGCAAGAGAAGAGCCTTTGATATTTAAGGATGGAGTCTATGCTGTGGTCAATAATGTTTTCCTTCGACGGTACAATGCCAATTATTTTTAGCTCTGAATGCACAAAGGCTTGAAGTTGAATGTCTAAATGTTTTAAGACCTATTGAACAAAGTAAATTACAAACATCATTTGGTGTGTTTGATCAATGAATCAATTCTATCAGAGATAGTTGAAATGTCAGTTGAAGACAATGCCTACGCTGCCACAGGGATCTGTTAAGTTATATATTATTGAACTATCTGGTGCAAACAATCTGAAAGTGAATCTTTTTCTGCAAGAGTTGGGAAAGCTCATGTAATATTGTTTTCTTTCTCTCCTTTTCCCTCCAGAAATTTATGTTTTAAAAGTGTCTAGAAAGACCTTTTTATTAACGTTATATTTGGACCCCATTTCTAGTACATTTTATAAATGTTTTAATAACAAAACATAAGTTGCCTTTTATAAAGTTACCTTTCATGACAACTAAAGTTATTTCCCTTCATCACCCCAATAGCCTACAGGAAATCAAATAATAGTCTAAGGGTCATCTGAGGACTTACTCTTGGAAAGAGGACATGACACAACCAATGTCTACTCCCCACTGAATAGGTCTACGCAAAAGGGGTTTGGCAGCATTGAATAGATCCTTTGCATAAATTTTATGATAGTAGAAGTGCATTAGAAAGGTATATCTCACTTCACCTATGTCACTTCCACACCCTGAAGAACCTTCAACAACTCATTGGTTTGTTTCTTCAATCTCAGCCTCTTGACTACACTAACCCTCATTGCTGCTCATATTGTTTTCTTGAAAAATGTTTTAAAGAGTTTGAAACTTTGAACGAAAAAGAATAAGAGAAAAATGAACAAATGAATGCTAAGCTTACCTCAAGTGACAAAATTTTGATGTTGTATGTTGGAAATATGAGTTGTAGGTCCCAAATCCCTAACATTGGATGGTCTCCCAAGGGCCAAGGGTGTCAAACTTAGGAAGAATGCCACAAAGCATATATTCAGGTTGGGCAACTGAGGACCAGTTACTTTGGTGGGTAAGACCTCTTTCACTTTTGGCCCTTTGGGTCTGCTAAACCAAGGGTGATTTCACTAAGGTGCTGAATCATATGATACTACAAAGAATGAACAATGACCTTGCTAGGAACCATACCCATTACACAGTGTACCCCCGTTTTGGTTGTCACAACATAACTGTGTTGGTTTGAATACACAAGACTATGCACCTTTATACAACAAAAAAGTCTTACAAAGTGCTTCAATTATGAACATAACAACCCCTATTGTTATTATGCGCTTATACATGGAAGTTGGAAAGACAACACAACTAAAAATGTATATAATGTTTAATTTGTTTAGAGTTACTGTTTATCCATCAACGCAGACGTGAAATGCCTATAGCTCTGTGATCTCCTTTTTCTCAATTGTTGTACAGCTATAAGGCTTAATGATAGAACTCACATTTGTCATAGCAAGTTACTTTACAAATAGTACATGGAATAATTGATTTTGTGGTTGACTTCATTCATTGCATTTGCAGTCTAGTGTTAAATAAATGTTGTTTTCTTGAATTATTGATTTTGTAGTCGAGTGTTAATTTAATGTGGTTAATTCTTGTTCAGTATAGGATCATAAATAAAACTCTAAATATCATTAGATGAAAGGACCTTATATCCTAAATTCAATGTTTTATCTATGCCACCTGGAGATGCCTCTGTTGGGGATAAGGACACATTCAACCATACTTTTTGGAAAACATTTTTCCCATTTTAAAATAAAAAAATTGTACGTGTGACATCATGTATAAGCTTCATATTGAGAATACAAATTGTTGCGGACTTGAGAGCATTGTGATATCACGTAGGAGAATGCTTTTGTTACAGGCTATTGTAATTACATATACAATGGGAATAAAAGCCTGCTCTACGAGCAGCAACCATGATAGGCTTGTTAATCAAGCTTCCTTTTGATTGTGAAACTTAATTTTTTATTGGAGCTATAATTGTGGAAATGGACAGAGACAATAAGATCAAGGTGTTATGAGATTTGATGTATCTAAATTACTAGAAAGAACTACTTTACTCAAGTTTTTAGGTCATTTTCCGCACTTAAGGAATGCTTTATGCTTACTGTTGGGAAGGAAATATTGCAATGTGAATATAAGTTTCTTCTATTTCCTCTGCTCACCTGAAATTTTTTGTTTGTTTAATTAGGGAGAAGTGCTAGGAATAACAAGGTTTGGCATTGCCAAAATGAAAGACAGTGTCTTAATGCTTGCATCATTTGAGAAAACCACGGATCACCTCTTTGATGCTTCCATTCATGGGAGAATTGATCAAATTGAAGGCGTAAGTGAGTGCATTATCATGGGCATACCAATGCCAATAGGAACAGGTCTATTGAAAATCAGACAAAGGTATTGTCTTTGCATTTTGCTTAATATTGATAAAGCATTTGAGGACTTCATTGCAGTGAAATGGTATAGAAGGCAAATTAAACTAGATATATTGTATTTTCAAGTGTCAAATTTGAAAATTTCTTAGTTTTCTAAATCTATGATTTTCTGCAAGCGAATCTCAATTTATAAATAAATTCTCTAATCATCATATTTGTGCCGTGTCATGCATTACTGATTTGAGATGACCTGCTTGGTCCTGAAAGCTGGTCTCTCTTTTAATTTTGTTGAACCATGAAATTTTACTTAAATATAGCTTATAAAAATTTCTTTATGCAGGATTGAAAAACTACCAGAATTGGAATATGGCCTAGAGCCGCTCATTTCATAAAGACTGTTCCTTCAAATGCCATTCTTGAACTAGCCGAAATGGAATTGCATGTTTGTTGATGATGTGAGTTAACTTTTGAGTTTACATGGGAATGTGAGAGAGAACGACTTATTATTTATCTTTCTTCAGATTCTAGAATATGTATTTGATTCATTAACAAAGCTAGTATGTTGGGACTTACAAAATTGTTATAATTGTGAGGCAGGTTATTGAAATATCAGTTTCCAAGAAGCAAAGGATTATCAATAAGGATCCTTATTCTGGATGCATTCATATTAGGCCAGATTCAATTAATCATGGGATTTCACTGTCATGGCCTCAGCAATTGTTATCAGAGAGATCATTTTCATTGCTTTGGACATTGATGTCTACGGGGTTCTTGAATTTTCTATCGATATGCTTTCAGAAGCATGTAAATAAACTTTTTGTTTGACGTAATTTATTCAAGCAGCTACAAAGGGCATATGTTCATGGTTCAAATATTCAACCAGATAAAGTTAAATGCATATGCAGGAGCCACAAGAGGAGTATTTATTTCATAATGTAGTGGATTGAGATTTGGGTCCTTATACAAGAAATTAGGTGCTTATAGACAAGATTAGGAGCACATAAGCATGCCAATGTCAGTATTCTATTTATCTATTTGTTTATTTTTGGGTAAATAGGTTGCATTCATTGTTTGCCTTCTAGTTCAAGCACTATTTTAGGGAAGTGCACCTTCTAGATGCACCTCCATTCCTATTTTGGTAATCTTGGTCCTTGGACCTTAGGAGGACAGATATCATCTACTGGGTTTCAAAATGTGCTAAGAGGCTTCTGCCAAAAGTTGAAAGCTGTAAATTTATAAGTCCAATTAAACAAGGAAAATGTCAGCAACTGCGAATAAGAAAGAAGTGAAGGTCATCTATAGACCAGAAGAAATGTGTTTTTGAGCTTATTCATAAAATAAAGTAAGAATTCAACAGTATTCATATTTATTTTAAGAAATATGATACAATAGGTGTAACCTGCACTTCATTTTGCTGTTAGGCCTGGACTTCATACTGATAATACTGCACACAAAGATTTGCCTACCGTTTACACGATGGGTCTAACAATTGAAATTAGAAGATGAATTTTCAATTAAATTAAATGATTAAAAATACTCAATATTAGACTTAACCAAATTTCAGTTATTAAGAATGGCAAGTTTGTATCGTTGTTTTTCTTAGGATCCATTGACGTCCCTCAAAACTTTGACTTATTAAAATTTACATCTGTATCAAATGTTATTGTAGATGTTACAGTGCTTCCTAAATCTAATGCTTGCTAATCAGAGCCGAATTATTGCATTAGGCATATTTTCTACAATTGGAGCTGTTAGCAAATTCTCTCTCAAGGATATCCATTGAATAGAATATTAAAAGAGAATTGTAATCTCGACTCATGATTCAAGTCTAGTGACTAATGCAACAATATAATACAAACCAATAATATAAATATAGTCGATTATGTTTCTCTTCACTACAGAGGCTCGTAATCGTTAAGTACAATATTTTTCACTCTATTTTAAAATCAAGATATCCATCCAGCCAAATCAAAGTGTTTGGAACTATGTTAAACCTCAAACAAAACGACAACCATTTGAATAAAACAAATGAGAACAGAGTCATATTGAGAGGGTTAGGAGCGGGGAAGGTGGGGGTCGCAAATCAGTATAACAATGACTTTTATTAATTTAAACTTTATTAATCACAAAAGCATTTATTCAATGTTAATAATCATGCACATGAGAAGAACACAATAATACAATATTTATGTGGAAACTCCTATGGGAGAAAACCATGACAAATTACTTGTGTATATGATAATTTATTACAAATTTTGTAGGCTCAACCTACTAGAGGCAACAACCCTCCATTCAATTTATTGGAATTTTCCCACTAGAGGCACCAACCCTTCATACAATTCGTGAGCACTAGCCCACTAGAGGCTCATTCAAATTTTCATCTTATCAATGCTGATTTTACAATGGATGATGGAAAACGTTTTTCTCCACAACTTTTGCTATAAATCTCTTTTTCAATCTGATATAATTTTCTTCTTAAATCTGCTATAATCCCCTTTTTAAATCTATTATAAATTGATCATAAGTTTGCTAAGACTAAGATCTCAATCTTATGTAAATCTTCTATATTGAAAGATATCTAGCCAAAAAAATAGGCCTGTGCACTAGGTTTGTCCTACCAAGTACAATGTGAATTAATTGGGCAATGGTTGGCGTTGTAAGTCACCAACTCAGTGTAGTTTGATTCTTATGATGCCTAGCCCAATATTAGACAATCTTTTAGGTAGCCTCCATAGTTGACTCTTATGGAATAACGATGATTGACATTGAAATTGATCTCTATTATGATTTATGCCTTGAACACCTTAATTCTCCTTGTGATCTGCTACCTGTTGACTTCAGTGTCTTTGTCACTAGCATTTTCTCTTGTCGAAGACAAAGGCAAAGGCAAATCAAGACCTCATGGATGCTCAATCTTCTTCTTGTTCTTATTGTCAACTCCAAATCTCCTTGTCTCTTGTTGCAATTATTCAACACTAAAAAATGACTCAAAAAATTCATTATTGTAGATGCTCAAACTTAGAAGAATCCAAAGTAGCAAGAAATGTCCTATCTGGCTTGGCTTTAGGGGATTGCGTCCCAAGAGGCATGCATTGCACAAAGGCAATTCAACTTGAAATCAAGCATTTCCTCTCCTTCAAATGGATCGCCTTAGATAGACTTGAGTGCCATGGTAAGGAGGTGGCCGACCTCAAGTCGACTAACAAAAATAAATAAATAAATAAAAACTACCACCAACACCCACAGGTCAGCCTCCTAAGATTTAGGAAATTTAATAATAACCTCATTTATTATAAATTTCCTCGTTTATTTATATATTCTAAGCAAACATTGGGTGTTAGAAAACATCGCTATGAGGTCGAGTTGGCCCCTCAAACATGATTATGACAGTCCTCCCATCCTCTAATTGCTTGACTTCAAGCAATTGCAAATTGGGATGCTCAAAAATATCTATGCCTTAACACATAGCGCATTCTAGTGGTAGCCCATTCCACTTCACCAAATATTTGGGAATCCCTTTGTTCCTTAACCTCTTTTCCCTCACATTTAGCATTGTTTCAGGTTCAAGGATGAGCTTACCTTAATAATCAAGGGGAGGTAGCTCCATTGAGGGTGTAATATGTTGACCAAGGGCCTTCTTGAGACGTGAAACATGAAAGGTGCTATGAATTATGTTGTTAGGTGGCAATTCCACCTCATAAACCACCCACCTTCCTTATCATTGGATAGGGTCCATAAAAATGTGGCTTTAACTTTTTTACCCCATTGCCCTTGATTGAAAACTGTCGATAAGGATCCAATCATAGAAATATCAAATCTTTTACCTCAAAAGTTTGTTCGATATGGTGCCTATGAGCATACATTTTTTGTTGGTTTTGGGTTTGTTGCAAATTCTCGAGGGCCTTCATAATGTCCTTTCTTTGTTGCACCAAATCTTTAACATTAGAAACTATGCTATCAGTAAAAATCATGTCCACAAAAGAAGTGGCATTATAACTATAGAGTGCTTTAAATGGGGACATCCCAATTGACATATGGTGAGTTGTGTTATAACAATACTCACCCACATGCAGTGATTTAATCCATGTTTGTTGGCATGCTACATAGTTCCTTAAATAGCCCTCAATCCACTTGTTTGTTGTCTTTGTTTGGCCTTCTATTAGGGGATGATAGTTGGCACTTGGTGTTAATTTTGTCTCTGTCAAATGAAATAACTCTTGCTTAAACAAACTTAGAACTATGTTGTCCTTGTCACGCACAATTGTTTTTGGCAGTCCATGAAGCCTAAAAATCTCTTTAAAGAATAGGTCAGCCACTTGAGGTGCTTTATAATTTGATGACATAACATAAAAATGTGCATAGTTTGTAAGTCTATCAACCACCACATACAAACAATCTTTACCTAGACCTTTGGTAAGCCAATAATGAAGACCATAGATACACTCTCCCACTTTTGATTGAGAATGGCCAAAAGCTACAATAGTCATTTTGGAAACACATGCTTTGCTTTATTCTGTTGACACTCTTTGCATTCCCTTACATGCTACATTACATCTTTCTTCAATCCTTTCCAAGAAAAATGTTCCCTCTCTTGTTTATATGTTTTGTAGAAATCTAGATGACTGGCCAATGGGGTGTCATGACAAGCTTTTAGAATCTTTTCCTTCATTGTAGATTCAGGTGTGATGTATACTCGCCCTTTGTGAAGAATCAACTCATTTGCTATTTTGAATCTGTCATCTTGCACCTTGCCTTCCAAAATATCATTAGCAAATGAATTTTTGACATACTCAACTATAATCAATGACCTCCAATCAATAGATATTTCAATGATAAAATGTAAATGAGGTTCTCTAAACAATGCATCAACCACTATATTGTTATTTCCTTTTATATACTCAATGTCCAAATCATAGGTCTAAATTTTGCTTACCAATTTTTGTTGCCTATCATTTAAATCTCTTTGGTTAAGAAAGTATTTCAAATTGTTGTGATCAATCTTAACCAAAAACTTATTACAAACCATATTGCCTAAACTTAGTCAAAGCATGCATTATGGCTAGTATTTCCTTATCATAAATTGAGAGCTTACGCTCGGCCTCCTTAAGCTTTCTACTTTTGAATGCTATGGGATATTTATTTTGCATCAAAATAGCCCCTATCCCTTCACTAAATACATCACGTTCCAAAATAAAAGGTAGTGAAAACTTTGGAATTGCTAAGATGGGACATAAACTCATTACCTCATTGAGCTAATGAAAGGCTTGTTGAGCTGATGGAGTCCATACAAATGCTCCCTTCTTAGTTAGATTTGTTAAGGGTGCATCAAGTTGTGAAAATCCACTTACAAACCTCCTATAGTAGTTGCATAACCCAACAAATCCCCTTAACTGCATTAGAATGTTTGGTCTAGGCCACTCTTTGACAGCCTTGATTTTCTCCTCGTCTACACTTACTCCATGTTCACTAATTTTGAAACCCAAATATAAGATTTCTTGCAACCCAAACTCACATTTAGATGCTTTAGCATAAAAATATTGTCGTTGTAAGATATTCAACATATATCCAAGTGTTTTAAATGCTCTTCCCAAGTTTTGTTGTATTTTAAGATGTAATTGAAGAAGACCAAAACGAACTTACTCAATTGAAGAATAAATACTTGATTCATACATGATTGGAAACTTCTTGGAGGATTTGTTAATGCAAAGGGCATCACCAAGAATTTGTAGTGCCCAAAATGACACCAATTGTTGTCTTGTGTGCATCCTCATCTCAAACCTGGATTTAATGGTATCTTGAATGCAAATTGATCTTGGAAAAATACCTAGCTCCATGTAGCTCATCAATCAATTCAACAATTTGTGTTATTAACAGTTCTTAGTGGTTATCTCAGTGAGAGCTTGGTAGTCTATATACATCCTCCTAGTTCCATCTTTCTTCTTAACCAGCACTACAAAAGATGCAAAAGGGTTGGAACTAGGCCTTATATGCCCCATATCTAGCAATTATTTGATTTCCTTTTCAATTTCTTCCTTATAAACCTTCGAGTGGTAGTATGGAGTGATCATCACTGATGTTGCGCCTTCTTCAAGTTCAATAATGCCCTAGAAACCCCTATTAGGAGGCAGATCTGGTGGTATGTCTTTGAACACTTTGTCATGCTTGTCTAAGATGGACTGAATTTGCACATTGGTAGCACCTCATTTCTTAGCAGCATTTGTATTAGTGATGAGGCATTTTGCTGCCTATGCTACTTGTTTCTTTCAAAAAACCCTTTCCATCCTCTTAGCTAATATTTTCATGGTTCCTTTGCTAGTCAAACCATGTAGAACTACCCTTTTTACATTGTGTTGGAAAGAGATCTCCTTCTTTTGGTTGTTGGTCTCATATTTGTCATTTGTATACAACTATTGGCATCCCAAAACCACTTCCATGTCCATGTTAATTACATAAAAGTCATCCTTCAATTTATATTCCCCCATAGCCACCTCCATTTGGGGTACCTTTTGAGTGCAAGAGATCTACTAGCTACCTTTACTTCAAATCCTTCAATTGGAATTGTGCTCGGACCAAGTCTTTTTACCATTTCATTAACATAATTATAGGTGGCTCCATTGTCAATAAGGATTATCACTTATTGCCCTTTCAAGACCCTCTTTATTCATAACACACTATAGTGTGGTTCTCCCGTGAGTGCAACAAGTGTGCCTCCCTTAGGTGCTTCAACTTTTTTTGTTTCATATTTAGAATCAGCCCCTTCTTTTTTTGTATCATTATCAGAGATTACCTCAATATAATGCACTTGCCCTTTTCCTAAACATTGATACCCAGGCTGCCATGGTTTCTTGCATATGAAACACAGCTTCCTTTTCCTTAGTTTGTTCCTACTGATATCCATTTGCTTGGGACTTTAATATAGGCATCCTAGGAGGTATTGAACTCCTTGGAAAAGGCTTTTTGTTCTACAAAGATAGGGTCGCCCTTTTACTACTGAAATTGTCCCTTGCCACTAAATCTTCTAGGTTGAGAGTTGTTGTGATGGCCTCTTGGAAGATTTTATAGTTATGGCTTTGAGTACCCCTTTAAGAGGTTCATCTAAGCCTTCTACTAAAAGCACTATCAGCCTTGTATCTATCACATCAAGCACCATTACAATTTTTTGAGATTTTGGTACATAATCCTCCACCTTGCCTTCTTGCTTCAATTGGATCAGATTCCTAAAAAGCACTTTTGGGTCTGTCCTATCAAACATTTCGATCAAACTTTGACTAAACTCTTCTATGAAAGTTATGGCATCATGCCCTTGAGATACAATCTCGTGATACCACCATTCATGGGCCACTCCTTCCAAATGCAAAGTAACGAACTTGAGGGCTTCCACCTCGAGCATGAGGTTTAGGGAGAAGTATCCAAATTCTACAACCATGACCTTGCTAACGTATCACTTGTCCCATCAAAATTACTGATTGTGATCTTCCCTAATCAGTATTGGATGTTCTTTCTTTCTTCATAACCTTTTCTCCTATGTTTGCCTCTTGATTTTAGACTACAATATTTTGCGAGTGATATCATTCTCGACTACTTCACTCAAAGAGTGGTGTTCAACATGGAGATGATCCATTCCACTAACCTAATCTAGTTGCTCTTCATTAACCTCATCATTTGTCAAAAAAATCGCTCTAAGGGATTTGGTGTTGACAAAGAGTCTTTCTCTATCTACGGTTGTCTTTCCTCGAATAAAGTTGCTATCTTTGCCCTTATCACAGGCAAGTTTGTCATTGGTTGGTTGTTGCTTGAAATCTCTCAATAACTTTGGCATGAAGTTCTTCATACCTTTTGAAGAAAGCCTTGGCCAAATCGTCTAGGTCTCCCATATTAGATTCCTTCCTCTTTTCTCTTTGCAAATATCTTTTTTCTCTATCATTCATTCATCGACCCCACAAGCTGCCAAGTTTAATTCTCTGATACCACTAAAAGATACAACCAAAAAATAGGCTCGTGCTCTAGGTTTTCCCTGCTAAGTACGATGTGAATTAATTGGGCAATGGTTGGCGTTGTAAGTCGCAAACTCACTGTAGTCTGATTCTTATGATGCTCAGTCCAATATTAGACAATCTTTTAGGCAACCTCCACAATTGACTCTTACGGAATAATTATGATTGACACAAGTATTGATCTCTACTGCCATTTATGCCCTGAACACCTTAATTCTTTTTGTGATTTGCTACTTGTCGACTTCAGTGTCTTTGTCACTGGCTTTGCCCTGTCAAAGACAAAGGCAAAGGCAGGTCAAGACCTTGTAGATTCTCAGTCTTCTTTCTTTTTTTCTCAGCTCCAAACCTCCTTATCTCTTGCTACGATTATTCAATAATTAGAAATGGCTTAGAAAATTCACTATTGTAGATGCTCAAACTCTGAAGAATCAAGAGTAGGGGGAAATATCCTACTTGGCCTGGCTCTAGGGGGTTGTGTTCCAAGAGGCCTGTGTTGCATAGAGGCAATTCAACCCGAAATCAAGCATGTCCTCTCCTTCAAATGGATCGTCTTATATAGGCTTGAGTATCATGGTAAGGAGGTGGTTGACTAACCAAAAAAAACTAACTATCGCCAACACCCACGAGTGGGCTTCCTAAGATTTAGGAAAATCTAATAATAATTTCATTATTACAAATTTCCTAATTTATTTATTTATTCTAAGAAAACATAGGGTGTTAGAAAACATTGTTATGAGGTTAAGTAGGCCCCTCAAAACGAGATCATGGTATATATTCTTCTTATACTCTTCTTATCAAATCTACAATCTATCTTCTCATACAACTTTTATCAAATCTACAATTTATCTTCTAATATCTTTTCATCAAATCTCTTTTTATAGATTGACCAAGGAAGGTGACTCGAAGAGACAAATCTATTAATTAAAACTTGTTACTTTTGTTGTTTGCTTGTATTCATAATTGATTCAAATGAAACATTTGCATGTTATGCTTTCTTTCTTTTTTGTCTTCTATACTATTTATCTCATGAAATGACTTCTTAGACCTTGTCTCATTATGAGACATACTATTACATTATGATTATTGACCTTTCATTTCTTTTAAACATAATTGCCCTTTCATTTAGCTTTAGCATATGTATTTAAAATAAGTATTAACTTTGTAATGGATCACATCTATTAACAATAAATTCTTAATCATTCATAATTTTGCCAATTTTGCCAGCACATGCGCCTTTTTAAGAATTTGTTGTTTACTTATATTCACATATTAATCATTGTCTTGTTCATTTTTTATTTTATTCAATTTTATCTTTTCCCTATTTTGTTATTTTGTGCTATTTTGACTTTTATGGTTTTTGTCTTATATTACTTGCTAACAATTCTTCTTAATCACTTAATAGGTGATGATCTTTCATTTGTTATTTCTTGAATAAATTTCATTGCTTGCCTTATCATTCTTGTTGTTCTTTTAAGGTTGTCACTACCTTCATCATCTTAATTGTTTCCTTCTCTTTATCTTCTAATCTTTGCTCATGCTCCTCTTTATGATATCATTCCTATACTTTATATTATTTATGTATTTAATATATTAATTAGAACACCTATTAATTAATATATGTGGCTTGCAACATACATTGTGTTAAATGGTGTGCTCAACCATCATGACATGAATTGGCCTGCATTTTATGTCCTTATCAAGATACGTGACATTGCAATAGATAATAATTAGCCATCACTTGATCTTGATATTACTTCGATCATTTTAAATATAACCTTCATTTCTCATTCTTTCATTTGTTCATGTTTACTATGTAACATTTGGCTTATTGTGACATTTATTCCTTTTGACATTAATGACAATATCTTAAAAATAATGTGTCTTATACCTTTGACATCAATGACTATATATCTATCTATAAATCTCATTCATTCCTCAAAGATAATGAATATCTTGTTGGCATCAATGACAAACTTTCTAACAATATCAATACATAATTAAATATCTACTCAAGATTTAGCTTTTAAAAGGCATGTGTTTATTCAACATGTACTACATTATTACAAAAAGAAGTGTACTAAGATAACAGATTGACCATTGCCTAGATTTCAACAAAATTTTAAACCTTGTATGTGATGGGTTTTAATAACATGGATTGCATTTATATTAAATAAAAATGTAACTAGATAACATTTTTTTCCTATGTAAGCATATCAACCATCAGTTAATATTTCAAAAAAATTACGCAAAATTTGTTGTTAAAAACCCTATGATTGCCTCACTTCTCAAATGCATGGTTAATAAGGATATCATCACCTTGTTTTTATATAAACATTAACACAACGATACATTTTCCTATATGAAGTTAAAATCATAAACATTATCATGTATAACTCATATTTGCCAAAGGTTGTCTAGAGTTAAGGGAATAATGTAAAAGAATTTTTGCAAATCATGATCTATCTTTAATTATGCCAAAATGATTATTATGCATGTATAAAGCTAGTCGACAGAAAACAATCATGTAATTACAAAATAACAAGAGATATGAAGTGTCAAACAAGCTAATCCATGCATGACAAGAGGTCATATGTAATGCAACTAAATCATGTATATATGAAATTATACTTATTATCCCAGTTGGTGATGTGTGCATTCTCTTTGTTATTCCTTGTATTTGAAGTTACAATCTGACATGGTTCTCTCACTTGACTTGTTGTAAATGGTGCCACAAAATAATTGGTTGTCTATCATATTGAAGAATGATGAACTGTTAGTTACAAATTATTAATCATTATTGTTAAGTAATAAATAAAATCAAAATAAACCAAAATAATAAAATTATTAGCATTTTTAGTATTAAGTGACGAAAAATAAAATGTTGTTTTTTACTAAATAATAGTAAGCATAAATTTGAGGTTATGACATATTCCTCTCTTAAAAAGGCATTAACGACTTCAATTTTGTAGAAAACTCATAGTGGCAACTAAATGGTATGCATAACTAATTCAAAAAAGAAATCTAAAACATTTTTTATTCCTACTATATTGTAATCAAATTTTGTAGGATTTATACCATTCATTTATTAAACATTTTTCTAAAGAGAAAATAAAAAATATCAATTCATATGTTTTTTTTATGAAAAAAGTAGCAAAACAAGGGTGTTGACCCTATATAAAGGCAAGCCAAGAAGACTACATGCAACTAATCAAGAACAAACCTCTGAAAACAAAGGTCAAAAATAACCCATTTACAACACACTAGCAGAGCAGCTAGTAACCCAGATCAAGGGTGGGTAGAATTTTCACCCACAACTCGAGGAAGAGTTTGGGAAAAAGAGGAAGAACGATCTTTCCTCCTCTGATGAACAACATCCCATGCGACACTATCATTTGGAACACCAACACAAGGGGGGGAATCCCCTTGGTGGGGTTGTCAGTAGCAGGAGTAGGATGTTGACCAAGCAACAAATTCACCACTAAAGGCTAGAATAGAATAGGATGAATAGGTAGAGATGGATCCACAAGTCCAAATGAAAATACACCAGTAGAATGAGGATCCACGAGGCCTGAGGAGGCCACCCCAGTAGCAGGAGGATCATCATTTGAGGAATCATCACCATCTTGTGAAGAGTCATCAAAGGAAGTATCGAAAGCCACGATAGTCAAGTGGTCACCATGAGCATCCTTCCACCAAGTGGCAATGCCTTTATGGCATGAAATAGAACGATTTGTGGCCAAGTGTCCAATAAAGAAGCATATCAATGAATATGTTAACTTTTCACATCATAAAACATAAATTTTGGAATGACACTCCTACTTGTTGCCTTTGTCACTAGTGTGTTTGGGCTCCCACCTACTATGTGTTCCTCTACCACTAAGTGTGTATGGCTTTGGGGTCAGTGCTAGTTCCTCTAGACTTTCCATCTTTTCTACTAATGCTAAGGTTGTCTCAACTTTTCCTAGTTCTTTTGTGCATGTCACAACTTTTCTTGACCTAGCTTCTATGCATGTCGAAGGTTTTCCATTTGGCTCCTTTTGTTAGTGTCAGTTGGGGTTTGTTGTGGTTGTAATCACTATTTCAAATGGTGCTTTGTTTTCTACTCTAGCTCTTGGTGCAGGATCGGGGTTTGGTGGTGCTACGGTCCCTACTTTGAGGCTCCCTATTGATTCTAGCTCTAGTGCTTAGGCCCTTGTTGTTGGTGTTAAGTTTGAGGCTTATGGTCGAGCTTCCAAGAGTTTTTCCCAAATTGCTAGATCTTATGTTGTTTCTCCTCCTCGTGGTATGTCTTATTCTCTTCTTTGTGTTAAACCCCTCTTGTGGTGGTATGTGGGTAAGACATTGTGAAAAATGAAAAGTTCTACAAGTTTGGTGCCATGGTTTGTAGATTTTCTGGTTTTTGATCTTCCCTTTGGTATCTCCATGCTTGGGTTGTGGATTCTTGGTGGCCCCTTGGGGTGGGAAAGATTGAACTTTACCCCTATGCTAAAGGCTTCTTCATTTCTTCCTTTTCTTCCTTGGAAGAGAGGAACTTGGTTTTGGGTAGAGTTTGGACTTGGGGTAAGTATCTCCTCTCTCTTAATCCTTGGTCTTGTCTTAATCCAATATGGATGTGGCTTCCTAATCTTCCCCTTTCTAGGAAATTACTTGCTATGAAGTCATTGGAAATTCTATTGGTTGGTTCTTGAAGATTGACGAGTCAACTTTTATTATGGGGCACTCTACCTATGCTTGCTTCTTGGTGAATGTTGATATTTCTTTGCTCCTTCATGGAGAGGTAGTTTTGATGGATGGCGACTAGCCTTGGTCTCAACCTTTGGACTATGAAGGTGTCCCTTTATGTTGTCATTGTTGCTTTGCTATGAATTTGACTTGCTCTCCAAATCACCAAAAGAGGCCTAGTACGTGGTGAAAAAATTCTTGTCATGATCACTTAACAATTATGGGTTTGGCCCTTTCTAAGGATGTCTCTTCCTAGGATTATGAAGAGTGCCTTGCCAAGAAGCCTAATATTTGTTATGTGATTCTTCTTGTGATTTCTCTCTTCCTGTAGCTCCTCTGAATATCACTCCTTCAATGGTAGTTGGTAACCTCTTGCCCTCCTCCTTTTGTTGTCTCTTTGATGATTATTTGTATTCCTGAAGAGGGATCTCCTTCTCTTCTTTCCCCTACATGTGGGAGTTTGGAAGATAGTATTGCTTGGACAATTATTAAAATATTAAAGAAATTACCTAGTACCTCTTCTCCCACTTTTCATCTAATATGAAAGAGTGGTTCTTTTCTAGGGGTCAAGACCCTTGTTTCCCTCTAGCTCTTAGCTCTAGTTTAAAAGTTGATATGTATACGGGTTCAATCCCTTCCCGCTTTACTTAGTAAAAACTTGTCACATCATATACAAATAACGAAATTTAATCATGTTAATTGTGTTGTGTAGAATAGAAACCCCAAATATTATTAGGTCATATAACAATTAAATTATGGTCTAAATGATGAAATCTCAATTAGTACATGTGAGTTAATACATGATAGAATTGTTGAAATTAGTATTACATAAATAGTTTAGCATAGACTAGATTAAATGATAAATTAACATGTTACATGTTAATTTATAGGTTAGATTATAGTTAGATAACAAATAAATAAATAAGCTAGTTTATTGATTGTAAATAAAATAAAGGTTAATTTCGGGTAGTTGAACAATATCATGATTTTTTATAAGTCTTATACAATATTAAATATCATCTTGAGTGAATTATAATATTACTTGAGAGAATTCAATTAAATAAACTATTCTATTTTTGTAATCTATGCAACAATGATTTAATTTATGTTTTCTTTACCATTCAATATTGTATTAGAGCACATTGATATCTATACCTATGCAATGAAAGAGTTCATAATGGTATTGGCTGGGTTGGTGGTAAGTTCTCAAAACAAAAGCATGTTAAATGTAATTAGCAACCATCCTATAGTGAATTCGGGAGGATTTTGAGTGAAGGCATTTTAATCTAAGTAGTGCTAGCAACAACAATTACTTCTTTCTTCCCAACTACTCCATCACTTCCACATTATAAACTTAGAAAGAATTGTAGCATGAGAAATGTACAAGCATTGAGGTCTACGGTTATGGTTGTTACAACACAATAATTTGATATTTTAAAGCAATTGGAGCTTCTTAGAAAGTTATCAAATATGTATTGGATACATGAATTAAACTTGTTCCTAAATCAATGTCGAGACCTATGGTTTGAATAGGTGTGGCAACTACTAGTTTTGAGGTGAATTCATTTGTACTAAATCTAGTCTTATCAACAAAATATTTTATTATGGTTGTCATTGGAGTTATCTTTTTAGCATTTATATATTTGAATAAGGATGAAAAAAAGCATGGCAATTTTTTTTCGAGATAATTTTGAGTCATGTCATGATTTGAATCCTCCTTTGTACACATGGGCCAAGTAATTTCTTTAGTTGGGATTTGATTTAATGACTTGATCATAACCCATATGATCTTGTTAGAAAACTATTCACAAAGTGATGAGAACACACTTATATAGAGAGGTAGGGGGTTCAATCAATATCAAACAAACTTATACTTATTTGAAATTTAACAACCACAATAATAGCACACACAATATCCACACAATTAAGAAAACAAGATTTGCATGGAAACCCTTTCGGGGGGAAACCACAGAGAATGACTACTTTGATCTACTATCCAAATCTAGCCACAACAAAAATAGAATGATCTTACAATATTTGCAAGCACCAATCCATTGGAGACACCAATCCCCACTTACAAAGTTTGCATGTACCAACCCACTGGAGACATCAATCCCCACAACTAAGCACCAAATCAACAAAAGACCAATCTCTTCTTCTAGGAGGTATCAACCTCTTCTACAAAATTTCACCTTCTAGATGTTGCTTCTTCAATGGATGATGAACATATTTTTCTACACTCTACTTTGTAATTAATTTTCCCTGCTTTGTATTTGAATGATAAAATATTTCCTCACATGTCATGCTTAAAAAACACGCTTCACCTTTTCCCTTTTTAAGACTCTCAATGGTTACCATTCCTTAAGCTTTTAAGCAGGACTATGTTGAAAATCGTAATCAACAAAAAAAAAAAGTTTAGTCCATTATTACACAGATCGGGCAACCCCTTTATGATATTATATGACGAAACCCCCATTTGTGTGTGCCAAAATTAATTACGTAAAACACATAGGTCGGCCCTATAAGATTAAATCATAATAATAAAATTCTATGAATCGGCCCCCAATTAAAGCCAATATAACAAACAATTTTTTGAACTTAGACATCAACAACCTTTGTCATCAATGACAATATTTCTAACAATCTCACTTTCACATCAATGGCCATATTTCCAACAATCTCCCTTCTTGAACAAAACACACTTTAACATCACTGAAAACATTTCCAACAATCACTCCCTTTGTCATTGATGACAACCTTGTGAAAAATTAATGATGTGTGAACACATCAAGAACATAATACTCCTTTCTACAATATCCCTCCTTTCTATAACTCTCCCCCTTTGACATCAATGGCAAAGGGATGTTCAGTACTCTCACAAATAATCTCCCCCTTATTTAATTCTTCCTCTTGACATCAAAAGAATCAATCTCCCTTTTCTTGTAACTCTCCCTTGTTTTCAAATCTACCAGTTGATCTCTCTCTGAGTTGTCTTCTAAAAGCATATCACCAAAAATCTACAAGGCTAAAAGATAATACAATTATAAGCACTCCTAAATCTATGCTTTTCCTTATGCACTCAGAATTTCTACCTAAGATTATTTAACCAATCTATATTATTTTTAATTGTTCAACATCTTAATAAGCTTCTCACTTATATGACTCGTTCTTTGGTGCCATAACATTGTCTTCTCTATAGATAACTTTCTCTTGAAAGCTATAGTTTTCTTAATTACTTAGAAAGCATGACCATTACAAGTGCATACAACACTCCTCTTTGTTGTTGGTTTTGATGATGAGAGTGTAGATTCTCTAGATCTCTTCATTATAAGAATAGAGGAACTATTACAATAGGCAATTCTTGCATCCAACTAAATTAGAATACCCATGTAAACATCTTTAGTGAGCACCATATCTTCTCGCACCATCTTACACATTCTACTAGAGAAAACAACTTGCACACCCATATTATTTAGTTTTCTCATCAATATCAAGTTTTGTGTCAAACTGCATATATGCAATTTGTCTTTGATCACCTTTTCACATCCCATAATTTGTACAACATAAACACTCAAAACTTGGTTACTCAAACTTGACATTTTTCTTTTCTACCTATCTATCTTTCAATGTATGCTTCATCCAAGGAACTTGTTTGCAACATGACAATTCTAGTATCGTGAAACATTGACTTCCCAATCTGCATTTGTATATGTTGTTAAAGTCTTATCTTCACCTTTGAGATGCCACAAACCAAAGTCCAAATGGCCTTTAGGTATTTTATTTTATTTTTTAATAGCTTTCACGCAAGTCTCTCTAGCATAATTTTTAGCCTTGATGTTGTCACATAGAATAGGTTGTCAAACATTGATGTATATTGTGTCAAGTTTTCAAAAGTTTATATGGTGCATTCTTCTATGCCATAACCATATTTCATCATTTTTTTCCTATATAACATCTTTCTCCCTTGATCTCACTAAGTATATATAGGTTATTTGTTGTTTAATTTTCTTGTACAACTAATTTTCTTTTATTTTCCTTCTTAAATTCACAACCTTGAGCATGAAATGTAAGGGCGTGTCCTTGATCAAACATTTGACTAGCACTAGGAATAATATGCTTTAAACCTTCAACATACAAGAATTTTTTTTGTCTTTCCATTATCAAGGCTAAGAGTAACTTTTATAATTATCTTTGTTGTAGCATTATCTCCAAATTTTATACTGCCTTTGTTTACTTTCTTTAAATTGAGAAACTTTTGTTTGTTACCTGTCATGTAGCTTGAACATCTAGTGTACCATTGGTTTCCTTAATTTTGGGCATGAGAAGCAATTTGCACTAGAATAGACTTCTCTTTCTTCTATTTTTCTTGCTCCTACTTTCTTTTTTTAACTTATGCAGGTTCTTCCTTCTATTAAGCAGGGTACCCACTTTCTTATTTGTCTAGGAGGTTCCACAAAACCACTTTGCAAAAATGTGCTATATGGCCAAACTTGTTGCACTTGTAATATGACATTGTAATCCAAAAAGGGAAAAAAAGAATTGTAGTTTCTATTTAAGAACCCTACCAAATTTATATTTTTGTTCAACACATAATCATTCCTTGAATGTGCCCTACAATCTATTGCTTTGTGACCAAAGTGATTAGAAGAAAATCAAGGACTGTCTTGGAGGAAATAATTTGTTGAAACCCTTGTTATCCTTTATGGTTTTTTGTAACACCAATTTTCTACTCCTTGCATTCATTATTGATGGGCCCCTTGAGTGCATCTATATGGTTTTTAGGCTCTTCTACATTATCCTCTTTGGTGGCTCAATAGCCTTTAGATTTTGATTTTCTTTAGTATTCTCTTGATCTTCTTCATAGTCAAGACGAGTCTTAATAAATGGTGACCTTTGGCAATTGATGATGTTATCTATAATTTCAATACTCTTCTCAACCTTGAAGCTTTTGTTCAATTGAGCAATGGTGCTCTCCAGTTCCTTCATCAAGGAAACAATTTTAGACTCTAGCTTCCCATAGTCTTCTTCCTTTGTCTTTAGTTGATTTATCACCACATGTTCTATCATCTTTGCCTCTTCCAATAATATCTTCAAGGTGACAATATTTTTTTCTAATTCCTCGACGCTTTGTGATACTTTTTCCTTTGAATCATAGTCCCCTTCTTCATTTTTTTACAAGTACAATTTTTGTTTAGGATTCTTCTTCTTAATCCTCTTGATCTCACTTAGGGCACAAACGAGTTCTTCAAATTCAACATCTTTCTCCTCTTTTAAATATATATTTTCTTTCACATGATTGTCTTCGTCTATCATGAAATCAACACTTATTTTTGCTGCCATGAATAAAGTTTCTTCTATGTCATTGTCATAAACACTTTTATTACTCTCTTTAGATGAGTTGCTATCCCTTTTGGAATACAAGCTTTTCTTGTGCTAATGGAAGTTCTTCTTTTACTTGTGTTGATAATGGCTACTTCCTTTTTTCGTTATGATCTCCTTCACCATTGCTATCATCCATTTCTACATATGGAACCTAGTAGCAAAATGACTTACTTTAACATAATTAAAACATTTAAATGACATCTTTCCTTTGTATTGACTAGATCCTTTCATAATCTTTCTCACAAAATGGCCTTTCTTAGCATAAGACTCATTGCTTGATTGGGATCTTCATCCTTCACCTTCTTTGAATATTTGAAGGATGCTTCTCTCTTTGACGACTTCTCATTTTCAATCCTCAATTTATAAGAAATGAGGATGTCATGCAGTTCATCCATTGTTAATGAATTTAGATGCTTCATTTCTTCAATGGCAAAAATTTTTGCATCTTATCTTAAAAGGAGATACCTTAGCACCTTTTGCATAATCACTAGTTATTCAATATTTTTGTTGTCCTTTGATGGTGTTGATAAATTCATCCACACAAAGGAGATAGGTTGAAACATGTTCTCCATCTTTTATTTTTAGGATCTCAAATTGTCTTATATGAGTTTGGAGTTGAGTGTTCTTCACCTTGTCATCACCATCATAAATGTTGCACGAATTTTGTCTTAGGTCTCTTTTTCTTGTCAACAATGCATCACTTTGACAAACTCTAATTTTCTCATACCACATAAGATAGCATTCATGGATTTTGCATTATTTTCACTAGCCTTCTTTATTTCCTAATGTATTGGTGTGGAGATTGGAGCTTGATAGCTATTCACAATTGATTGCTAAATATCAAACTCATTATCCATTAGATAAATTCACATTCTTATATAAATTCACATTCTTATACTCTAGAATACGTAGTTTTATCCATAACACAATGGAACTCTGTTTTAGGAGAAACCTTTTTTACTATCCATGTACGCTCCTAAGATCTATCTTCTAATCATTGGATTGTTATGAAGGAACTTTCTCTACTACCAACTAATGATAACGCACTTATGCTAGGGGGGGGGAGGGGAGGTGGATCAATATCAGACAAACTTTTACTTATTTAAAATTTGACAACCACAATAATGGTGTGCACAAGATCCACACAATTAAGAATGTAAGATTTATATGGAAACCATTTTAGATAAAAACCATACAGAAGGACTACCTAGATGCACTATCTAATTCTAGCCACATTAAAAATAGAATGAGCTTACAATATTTGCAAGAACCAATCCATTGGATACACCAATACCAACTTACAAAATTTGCAAGCACCAACCTAATAGAGACACCAATCCCAACTTACAAAATTTGCAAGCACCAACCTAATAGACACCAATCCCCACTTATAAGCACCAACTCGGCAAAAGACAACAACCTCTTCTTTTAAGAAGTGCCAACCTCATCTACAAAATTTCACCTTATAGATGTTACTTTGAAATAATTTTTTACACTTTCACACTATATAAAATCTATTAGGAAATAATAGGTTCAATATCAAATATTGTGAAGATCAATCTCTATATAATAAACCAATCAAAGGATGAGATAGAAGACTTAGGCAACTACAACATAAAAATTTGAAACGTATATGCAAATCTAAAAAATTCGAGTTCCTTAATATGTAATTCCATGCTTTGATCATTCTTAATGATTCTAAAAATGAGCCTACATATCATGCTTAATAACCTTATCTTATGTGAACTTATGACAAAAATAATAAAAATTAACATCACCATAAGAAATCAATAATGATGCATGAACCAGCAACATAAGAACAACATATAACATATGATTTACATGAAGAAACCCTTGCAAGAAAATACTCCACAACAAAGAGAGATCAAGTATGCATTTTCAACAATAAAAGTGATTACATATACTTCAATTCTCCTCTTTGCCTTCTGTAGACTAAATGTACATTTTGTGGGTTTTGGCTTAGAGGCATTAATAGAAATAATTTAAAATTCACAAACAAAGTGGGAGCTTCACTTTTGATGCAAGACAATTTATATAATTGGGTGGCTTCTATGTTAAAATCAACTAAGTAAAAGCCCCTCTTGAAATCAAGGTAATCCCCTTTTGAAATCAAGGTGTGCGTTCTTTTTCATGGAAGTCTTTAGCTTCCCTTCAAGCAATGTCAACGGGCCATGTGGCAACTTCACACACCACTAAAAAAGTAAGAGCCAAAAACACTTTTGAGTATGGATAGCTCCACAATTTGCCACTTGTCACCACAACACAAATTTTGGGAGTCACTTATGCTTCATTAATTTAAAGTTGTGCCATTAGTCAAAATATCCAAAAGACCCATGGGTGGGGCCACCTTGGAAAGGAACCAAGTTTTACATACAATAGTGCAATGCTCTTTTAGAGTGAAAAAGGTTTCAAAATATTTTGTGACTACACTATTGGTTGAGGTAGCAAGTGGGGCGAGCAAATAAGATCACCACAATGAAAAGAAAGGAAAAGAAAAGGAGGATGGGAGAAAAGGAGGATGGGAGAAAAGGAAAGACAGACTTTTTTGGTGTTGTGTTGGTTGTTTTTGTAATAATTCAGTTTCAACCCATGCTACATCTTAAGGAGATCAATCATCAATTGTTAGGCAGTTGGAATGGCCTTCCTCGTGCAATATTTGTAAAAAACTTCCATTGATATTTTATTTCCCTGGGGATCTCCACCAAAATAGAAGCGAGATGGGTCTATATATTCTATTGTAAAAGAGGGTTCACATACAAGAGTTGATATCAATTCATAGTTTGTAGTAGAGGAATTAGAAGCTTTAGGAGATGATAGAAACATTTATATTCTTTTAAACCTTAGTGGATGCTTCTCGCGAAAGGATTTGAATATTATGCTTTATGTAAATATAGCTTTTGTTTTTTGTTATCTTTCCAACAATGAAGAGTATGGCGTTACGTGCTCAATAATTTGAAAGTGTTTTTTTCTTGTCATTTCTTGTCTTTCTTTTGTAATCTTTAACTTCATAGTTACATCTCAATATTTTAAACCTTGCATGTGCTCTTTTCAAATCTCTTTGAATTTATTAATGGGTATCAATTACATTATGCATAAATGGAAGTGAACCTTGTTTAAATCCTGGCGCATCACCTAGAATAGGTTTTTAGTTTATTTCATTTTAGCATTTCTCTATCCCTTTCCATCCCCCTCATAAAATAAGAAGATTTAGCTTATAAAATCCCAAAGTTTGTTTCATATTCGACAGTCCCATGTCTTTGAAACTTCTAGACTGCTCTTTAAGCATTAGCTCTAGAGATCAACATTTTTTTTGGTACACCTAGTGGATACCTTTTCACTTATTAATTAGAAGTTGGGTTGTATGAGCCAAGGACTTGTCATGAGGTCACAACATGAAATCCAGGTTTGTTACTACCACCTTTGGTAGTTGTATCCTAACGACAAGTGACTAGAGCTAGTAGAGTACAAGTGCAAGCACATATGGCAATTCCAGAAGCACCGAGAAATTGTAGAATGGAACAATGATAGTCTGCTTATACCTATAGTTTCTCAAGATGTATAGGATCATATTCCAACCATTGGGCTAAAAAAATCCCTAAATTTAATAGAGAGGATTTCAAAACTCTCACGGAATACTTGTAAGATATGGTTGATGTCTACATTGTGCACCATGCCATCGCACAAAATGTAGCCCTAAGATTTCTTGTCACATATTTCAAGGAAAAAAATTTTGATTGGTATATAGTCATAATTATTTAGTCTCTTGGAGACCAAATACTTTCATATGCATATGATCTAGTTGTAAGGACATAGAACAATTTGATAGATGTGGAGAAACTTCCACCTCAACTATCTATGCCTATGTTCATAGAACTATCGATACCACCACAAGAAGAAGCCTCAAGAACTTCACAAGTGAACCCTCCCATGTATGTATACCCTATCACTCAAACAATAACGTGTCGACCTCATCATCTCTAGCTACATAGATACATGACATGAAAAGAATTCTATGGAGCTTTTCAAATGAGATCATCAATCTAAAAAAGTAACAAGCCATGCCCCCAAAGATTCCTTATCATAACTATCAAGGGGAAAGCCTAATTATTAGCATAATTGGTACCAAGGGGTTCCTAGATTGAGTCACCAAGAACAACCCACCAACCAAATTGTCCCAGTTCTTACTCGCATGCAAACAATCCTACCAAATTCACATAGAGTGGTTGTCAGCCAAAATAATTTGGTAATTGATTCTAATTCATAGTGTTTCCCTTGTAATGATGCACATACGCCCCAAATTTACTTGGAGGAAATTTTTAACGAGTGGTAGAGAAAAGAAGGCAAGGAGTTGCACCTGAGGCATCTTCATATGGATGTCATTCTCTTAGAGTGGAAAAGGTAATCCTAGTGGCCCAAATGCATAACATGTCATTAGATCAAGAAGAAGAGATCACTTTGGATCATGTTCTTAACGTAATTTTTTTCAATAATGCTTTTATATCAATGGTCCCTCAAGTCTAGTCGAAGTACTACACTCTCTCTAAGAAGAAGCCAGATGAAAATTAGGAAACTACCCTGAGACCCAAAGTAATTTTTTGAGGAACCCAATATTGCAGACATTGCCTCCACTATTCTAAAAATAGAGCAACATGGCACCAAATAAAGTGAAAGATTCCAATTTTTAATCTCAAGGATCATTGAGCTTAGTTGAACAACTTTAAAAAACCTCCACTAATGTTTCCTTGTGGGATGTTTTGTCCATATCTAAACAAAAGTCTTTTCTATGAGAAGGATTAGAAGATCAAGAGAAACCAATACCAATTGACTTAGTTGGAGATATTGATCAGGGTAAGATGAAAGAGATGGGAAAAGGTGTGCAACCACACATCATTGTTGCATTGATAAATTCTAAAGAAAAAGTAAGTCAAAGATAGGTCCCTTTTATTTAACCCACATTGTGGTAAAATGTTGTTACATAATTTTATGATTGATTTTGGTGTGAGTACTACAATGATTCCCAAACAAATTGTGGATTCACTGCAATTAGAATAAGAACCTCTAGAATGGGGGGTAATGCAATTAGATGGGAAAAAGATTCAAACAATATGTGTCATTAAGTATCTCCCTTTAAACCCATATTCTTGTCCTAGTATTATAGTGCCTTAAGAGGTTGTGATAATAGATATCCCCCTTTTTTTTAGTAATTCTTGTCTAGAGAGTTCACTACGAAAATTTGGGGATATTTGTCCCTAGTTTGGTATCATTTGATCTTGAGAACTAAATTGGCTCAAAATTGAAAGTGCTACAAGAGTCATAACACCAAGAACACATAGTTGATGATGCTATGATGAACTTTAAAGATACCTACACATCGTTTTCAAAATATGAGATGTACTATGTTGAAATGCTTGAAGACGAGGTAGTGACAGGCAATAGAAGCTCCAAATAAGAATCTCTCATCAATAAATATATACAAAGTGATCCTTTCAACAATATGATGCCACTAGTTTAGGGACTTATGTAATCTATTATGAAGATCATACCATCCTGAAAGTCACAAAATAGGTGGAATTTCACAGTGAAGACTTTGAGGATAGCTCCCTCTTCTAGACCCTACAGTTTGATGGTGTGATATGTAAAATTGGCTATGGGGTTGGTATATGTCTCATGTCTCCTTCAAGGAAAAAAAATAGATTTTTTTTATTCCAAGTTAGGTGTACCAACCATGAAGCCGAATATGGAGCTTTGATTCATGGTTTAAATATTTCCAAACAAATTAGAGTGAAGAAATTGAAACTACTCAAAGATTTTGAATTAGTAGTTAATAAAGCTAGAGGATCGATGACTACAAAAAAACATCTGAATGAGATCCTGTCACCGTCACATATGGGATTGGATTGAATTATTTGAAGCTTTCAATATTCAAATAGTCTTGAGGTCTCAAAATGTTCAATTTTATAGGATGGCAATGATCGTTTGACAATTCAATCCAACTATATATCTAATGATGAATAAACATTCAGTGAGATTAATTATTAGGTCTAACATTCTAGACAGAACTGGCAAGTTTTTTAGAGTGACTCTTAAATCACCTTGGTCCTAGAGTAAAAAGGAGAATTTGTGAAACAATTGCAACTTGTGATAAAGGAATATTATGGAGATAAAATTATCCAACTAAAGACTAACAAGCTTCCAAAAAGGTTGATAATTCTATAGGATCTCTTTGATCTAGATGATGCAAGAATTGATAAGAGGAAGTTTGTAGTAGATAAAGGTGACTACTATGAGCAAGATGTCAAAGATGGAAGGAAGCTCAAGGTGGGGAAATATGTTTCCCATAAAGATAAAGACCAATTTATTTTTTGGCAGCAAATATGATAAGTTCATGGCCTAGACCTGTGAATATCTTAAGGAATACAATCAAGATATTATTCATGATAGTATCAACTTAGTTAAAGGAGATAAAACAATTTGCTAGAAGCAAAGGCTGGTGAACCTAAAGATTGAGTCTCTCATGGCGCAAGAGATAAATAATATTATCAATTCAAAGATCATATGCCCTATTATGAATTCAATGTGGGTATCTCACTTAAATTTGGTCTATAAAAAAAATGGGGAGATTGGACTCTACGTGGACTTTGGAGATTTAAATTGAGCATATCTAAAAGACCATTATCCCCTCCCTTCAATGGAGCATATTCTTTATATGGTGGTGGGATTTGAAATGTTTTATTTTCTTGATGGTTTCTCTAGACTCAATCAAGTATGGCTCAAAGAAGAATATCGCCGCAAGACCACATTACAAACCAAGTGAGGAAATTTTGAATATGCCAAGATGTCATTCTATCTCTTGAATGTAGGAGCTAAATTTTAGCAAGTGATGGATTTAGCCTTTCAATGTCTAATCAATCTGACCATCCTTGTATATTTAGATGATGTCACATTTTTTCTCAAATTCAAAGGAAGATCACTTTGATATTTTGGAAAAGGTTTTTCGAAGGTACCATGAATTTGGGGTATCACTAAACCCCAAGAAGTGTGTCTTAGAAGTTTCATAGGGTCAACTATTAGAGCGCATGGTCTCTACAGAAGATATTTATATCGATTTTAATAGAGTGAAAGCGATTGAAGAATCATCCCTGCCGATAAAAAAGAAAGGAGTCCCAATCTTTGTTTGGAAAGATTAACTTTGTCGGTCATTTCATATCTAATTTATGGTGGATCAAATCTTAAAATGGACTCTTGAAGGTGGAGAAACACTTGAAAAAATCAAAGATGCATTTTCATCAACTCTAGTGCTAGTCAACTCAAACTTCTCCAAATATTTTATTGTGTACATTTATGGCAATGAACATAGCCTGGTATTTGTGTTAACATAGAAAGATGATGATGAAAAAAGTGAACATCACATCACCCTCTATTCAAAAACCCTATTGGGATATGAAACCAAATACAACTTTGTTGAGAAACAGGCCTTTGCAATTGTATAGGGACTTAAGAAGTTCAAGCATTATTTGGCCTAAAACAAAATCATGGAGTAAGTAGCTCATTCTAGCATTAGAGAATGCAACATGAAACTTGAAATCATAGAAAAAAGAGACCATTGGATTACTAAGATCCTAGAATAAGATATTGAATTCGAGTCAACTAAAATGATTCAAGGAAAGAGGATTTGTGAATACTTAGCCCAAGATTTAGAGGTTCTAACAAATAAAGAGGATGCATCAGAGTTAGTATTGGTGAAGCAAAATGAGAGTTCAAACTCATGGTTGAATGGTCGGATTAATTTCATGGATATGGATCAATATCCTGACCAACTTTGTTCACACAAGAGAATATTACATAAACTAAAAGGAGCAATAATTCTATTGTCCAAGGTGTTTCTTAGATGCCTAGGAGCCCAAGTTGATAAGATTTTGAATGAGATGCATTATGGCACCTCGAGTGGCCACTTTTCAATGAAAACCACTGCAATAAAAATCTTCTATGCAAGATATTACAAGTCGATACTATTTTTTATATTATCAAAATTCAATCAAGAAGTGGCAGCAATGCTAATTTTTCATCGACAAAAATAATAATTATTTCATGCATCTTACTCTCGTTATGGTAGATGATCCATTTGCACAATGGGTTTTGGACTTTATCTGGATGATCAACCCCATATCGAGCACATATCACAAATGGATACTCACTATCACTAAATAATTCATGAGATGCTCTAAAGTTAACCCTTTGAAAGAGGATACTGAAAGCACAATACTTAGCTTTTTAGTAGAGTTGATTACAAAGTTTGGTCCTTTGAGAACCGTTATATTAGACAATGCAAGATCTTTTCTTGGCTCTAAGACTTTTAAAAAAATTCTCAAGAATGATATTTTTTTTAAAAACATCCTCTAATTACTTTCTATAGGATAATGGATTAGCTGAGTCTACTAATAAGAACCTAATCAGGTTAATGAAACAAGTAGGGGCCAATCGTCAAAGGGAATGGCACAAACACTTAAAGAAAACCCTTTGGACTAATCGAATCACTTTGAAATAAATTCTTAAACCATCTCCATATGAGTTAGTATATGGAAAAGATGTGGCCATGCCAATTTTGGTAGATATTCCCACTCTATAAATGTTAAAAAAGCCTTCGATATTGAAGAAGAGAGAGCAATGAAGGTCAAATTAGTTGAATTGATAAGCCTTCGAGAAACAAGGGAAAGTGTTCATGATGCCATGATAAGTCGTCATCAAGTTATGAAGAAAAGTTATGAAGAAGTGGTTTAATAAGAAGACCTTAGACCTTGATTTTAAGGAAGGGTATTTAGCCCTCAAATATGAAGAGAGAGCCGCAAGGCTAAGGCAACATACTAAATTCAATTCACTATTGAGAGGTCCCTTTTAGATCATTGGTTGCAAGCAACATAATGTGTTTGAACTTGAAGTTGAAGAAGGAAATTCTCTTAATATCATGGTAAATGGGGTCTACATAAAACACTTCAACTAATTATTTGGTGCCCCACTTATACATAGTTTCCATTTCTATTAATGGTTTCCTACTTTTTGCTAATAAGTGTCATGGGTATTGCTAGGTGGTAACTCATGAATAGTAGCCAAGTGTCTACACCTTGGTGCCTTCATTTTAAATCCATACATTTTGAAAGATGGTTAATAACCCATCCTATAACAATCAATGTTTAAATTGTCTGAGTCACATGATTCCCTTGGCAAATGTTCCAAAATCTTTGGCAAAATGGCTCTTTAAAGTGTGTGCATAATTCCTTCCTTTAAGGGTATGGACTTTGAGATTATTGCATAAGAACACCCCTTTTCAAAAAAACCCTTCTATAAAGAATAAGAAGAACCATTTCATACATGTCAAGATTTCAGCATACTAGGAGAGGTGAAAAGGCTTGTACCTAATAGTTGTGAGGAAATTATAGCAAGAATCAAAAGATTGACACTCACATAGGCTTAGCAAAAAGAAAAATAAAATCAAGGATACTTTTGCATTGGCTTCTAGAAGTAAGCATCCTAAAAGATAGAGCTTACAATCACAAGGAAAATGCAAAGAACTTATACCAAAATATCAAGGAAGAAAATCCTAAGCTTCAACTCCTTCACAAGCTAGGTCGCAAATCCAAAATGTCAAAAATGTAAGCAAGGGTTGTAAGAAACAATATTTTTAACCCCAAATTGACAAAGAAAATCTGAGAGGGTGCTCAAATTCATACATTGAACAAAGTTCTAAGAAATGATATTGAATCTTTTGAGTTTCAATTGTGGGTCTCCACCCTAGCCCAATGCATGGTGCCTTTAGTGCATTCATACCCAACGTTGCTTGCTACTTGCGTAGAGACATATGAATCTAAAAATGACATCATCCAAGGACAACACCTTAAATTTATAACCGGTGTCGAAGTGGTAAGAGAGGTGGTGTGCCTAGATTGTGACCCTAGTGTAGTTTTTTACACTGAACAAAAATTGCAAATTGTATGGAACACAAGAACTAATAAATTGAGGTTTATTAATTTATCTTCAAGAAAGAGGCAAAGAATACTAAATTACCTCCATTGCCCATTTCTTTGTCTAGTTTTGTAGCATAGGATATATGAGATGTGTTCTTCATGTTAGCCTTCAGTTTTTGGTTGGATGATGATGTAAATATCCACAACATCCAATTGGGGGTAGCCTTCTATTTGAAGACCATCAAGATAGAAAAATATTGTAAAATGGGTTTTATAGAGGTCATTGCAAACAACATTCACAACTAGTTGGTGAATTTCAAAATAGAAGGAACCTTAAAGTATTCCTCTTTCTTGTTGCATTTGATGTTGATCCAAAATTCTAAGATATTTTGACAATACATGGTCCTAAACATGATGAGAAAGTCCACATACCTATACAAGGTCATCCTAACATGTGCTTGGACTCATATTATTCTGGTAACTCAAGATTACCATGAGTTTTCATAGTGATGGTTGGCCCTTGTATTGACATATTTCAATTGAGAGAAGTTTATTTTATGATCACTGATAGTTAGAAAGAGTGGTCCACGAGATATAAGATTCTTCAGAGCTATTGTTACTATGATTAGATTTCATGGCTTTAAGGAGGAGTCATTCCAACTCCCTCAAATTCTTATAGATAAGACCCTTTCTCTAGAAGTGTCTTGATAGCTTGATGTAATCAACTCATTCTTTGACTCTGAGAGGAAGAAGAAATCTATATACAGTCTTTCTTTGTCAAGGGGCAAATCAACAATGATCAATAGATCATCAAAGTAGTTCCTCACTTTGAAACTGGCAGAGTTGCATTTAAACTTGATTAATGGTCAATGGAGTTATGACCCATATGGTCATATGGCTAGTTTGCAAATAGTTTCACTTTTTGTGCATGAGCCTTGACCTTGTTTTGACTAGCAATGGTGACCTCTCAAGGATACATTGGATGTTTATTTAGAACTTGTGCGAATTCCTAGAGAGACTCACCATCAATGGGAGTCTTTTTATAAACCGATCAAGCAGTTTGACCTGACAAGACATATGATAGAGTCTAAGACCACAACTCCTAAAGATGGAATGGAACCTAGAGAAAATATAAACCTATTGGAAATATAGGCAGGATATTTTTGAGTTGGAAAATAATTTTGGAGAAATCAATATAGATGAGGAGTGGGAGAGATTTTGAGATGACTACCATGACTATTCAGGTTCCCCACTAGATACAAGTCGCATCCACAGGGAAGTAGAATTAGAGAAACAAGAAGAAGAGGAACAACATGAATAGTAAGAGGTCCCAATAACAGAGGAAACATCAAAAGTGTATGAGTTCCAAAGACCTAGCACATAGCCACCACCTCTTCATGTTGTGAGCCAGCCAAAGAAACAAACTGCTTTTGAGAAAAGTAAAACACTTTCCAAGAAATTAGGCATTGAAGCTATATTGGTTGGTTATTCCTCTAAGCGAGAGAAGAAATGAAGAAGGTTGATAAAAGGATTGATATAAAGAGTGGATGAATAATTTGAAGAAGTCAAAATGTCACCAATAGAGCCATTCTAGATAATGATGCTTCAATGGGTAAGTTTTTCTACTCCCCTCTTGTCTACTCAATCTTCTTTCTTCTCCTCCACACAACCTGCCATCACACAGGCATAGCTTGCTACCCCTCTACCTACTATGTCTTTCAGAGTTGTGGTGCAATCACCATCCATTTTTCTTTGTGTCCTACCTCCATTTTCTCCATCTACCATGTTAATATATTCCCTTATGTCCACGAGAATAATGTCCATTACTTCACAACAAGTGACCATTCCCTATAGATTTCTACAAGAATCTCCCCTAGTGGGAGAATTATTCAATCCCTTGCAAAATTTTACCAAAAAAATTAAGGTCACAAGGAAGGCTCATGATGCTCACTTAGAGAAGCAAAGGAGAAGTAGGGAAATCTATGGGCGTGCCTCATATGAGGTCCTTGTATGATTTCGCTCAACAATCGTCGATGATTTCTCATATGACCTCTCCAATAATAAAGCCCCAAGAACATATGCAACCATGGGATTATTCAATCCATTTCATGGGCATGAACCTTAGCCATGCAAGGCCACAAAACAAGGTTGAGCTTATGGGAGAAACCCAAAAGTTTGTTATCATAGACTTTCTTAAGGCTAGTTGGCGCCTAGAAAAGAAAGAACAAGAGTTCTCAAGGGTCAAAAGTATAATGGACCACTTTACCACAGAGAGAAAGGCTAAAGACTTAGAGATCTCTAATCTGAAAGTGGATCTTCAGAGATAATTCATTAAATATGCTTTCAATCTTGATTCATATCATAGAGAAAAATTACAAATAGAGGTTGCAGATATTAGAGCTCAAATTGATACATCAGAGAAGGAGGAGATTGTAGATCAAAAGTTTCAAGAAAGGTTAATTACATAAAAGCCTTATAATGGCCAAAGATTAGTAACAAAAACAACAATAGGCACTTTAGGCCAAGGACCAAGTGATAGCACAAGTGAAGAAAGAGTTGGTACGAAGCTCTCACGCTCCTAGCTTCCTATTAATGTTGTAATAGCTTTACTCTTCCTTCTAGGAGCGCATCAAACAAGCAACTAAAAATTTGAATCCTCCACTCAAGTTCATCTTGGACTCTTAGTTTTTGAGTATTAAGGTTAGTGTGGCAATGAACTAAACTCTTTCCTTTGTTTCCCCCAAGGTTGATGATGCCCAATCACTTATGTAGAAATTATATAGTGCTTCTAAAAAAACTTTTGTAAGCAACTAGTGTTGACAACAAAAGGAAATCGATTGTCAAAGTTATTGAATTCCTAAGCTACAATAAAATGGTCTTGAAATGTACAGCCCATTTGAATGCATTGGAACAAGTTGCAAAAAAGATGAAGGAGCATATTGAGCAATTGGTCCAGATGGGGCTCCCCTCTCATTTCCTTTTAGATAACACTTTACTCTTATAGAGACAAATCAAAGAGTTCCTCGAGAACAAGTAGAACGATCAAAGTGTGTTTCAAGCCCTGAATTACACACCGAATGTATTGGAAGTAGAAGCAATCCTCCAACCACTTGTGCAGTTGGAATTCCAAATGCAAGTCATGGTACAAAGATTAAATAACTTCTCGTTTAAGGAGATAATTGATCTTGATAAGGTTTTTGAAGCCTTTTAGAAAAAGGTGCAACCTTCTAAAGCTGAATGGACATCCCTTCAGTCTACCCTTCAAAATTTATGGTTGTAAAGAGTTTCCCTTTTTTTCCTTTTACTTTTTGGTTTTTGCAACCATGGTTTTTGGGTTTCACCTCTATGCCAGAAGGTTCCCTATGAGTCACCAGAGTTGTAGATAAAATCTATATTTTTGTGGATTTTGGTTCAAAGGCATTGATAAAAGCAATCTAAAACTCACCAAAAAAAATAGTGGGATTTCACTTTTGACGTAGGTAGATTTATATTGAGCGGCTTCTATGTTGAAATTGACCAAGTAAAAGTCATCTTTTGAAAATGGGAAAGATGTCACTTCTATGCATGTTCTTTTTCATGGAAGTCTTTGATTTCCCTCAAGTAGCACCAACGGGCCATGTGGCAGCTTCGTGTGCCATTAGAAAAGGTAAAAGCCAAAAAGGCTTTTGAGTAAGAATAGCTCCACAATGTGTCACACCATGACACAAATTTTGAGAGCCTCTTATGCTCGCATAGTTTAAAGTTGTTTCATTGGTCAGAATAGCCAAAATACCAGCGAGTGGGGGCACCATGGAAAGGAACCAAGTTGTACACATGGTAGCGATGTGCTTTTTTAGAGAAAAGGAGGTTCTGACATATTTTGGAGTTGTATTATTGGCTAAAGTAGCAAGTGAGACCGGAAAGAAAGATCCTTGTAAGGTAAAGCAGGATAAAGAGGAGGATGTGTGTCAAGATAGCACTCTATAGGAGCAAATAAAAGAGACCTTTTTAGTGTTGCATTATTAGCTCTTTTGTAACAATTTGCCTTCAGTGTGTGCCACATCTTAAGTAGATCAGTCATTAATTGGTTGGGCAATTGGAATGGCCTTCCTAATGCAATGCATTAGCTCTTTTGTAACAATTTTCTTTCAGTGTGTGCCACATCTTAAGTAGATCAGTCATTAATTGGTTGGGCAATTGGAATGGCCTTCCTAATGCAATGCATGTCAAAGCTTCTAGTAACATTTTGTTGCCCTGTGGGATCTTCGTTGAACCAAAAGGGACATGGGCCTATATATATTGTGTTTTTTAATTGTAAAAGAGGGTTCTCACACACAAGTTGCTAAAAATTCATAGTTTACAATAGAAGAGTTAGTAGTTTTAGTAGATAATAGAAAAATTTGTATTTCATCTAATCTTAACGAGTGCTTCTCATGAAAGGATTTGAATATGTAATATGGTGAAATTAGTGTTTCATCAACTAGGATAGTAAAACTATCAATTTCACAAGATCAATCTTACATTTAAAATTGGAAGTAAACCCAATAGATCTAGCCACAATTCAATTAGAGAAGAGGGTTGAGATGTTGATTAGATTTACAGTTTGAATGTTTCTTCTTTTAAAGAGTTGAAATTGTATTTGAATTGTAATCTAAGGTCTAGGGAAAACAATGAGGAATTGGACCAAAATAATAATGACAGAATGTTCCAGATTTCACAGAGTTGTAGACAAAGATCTGATAAGGGAAAATGGATTAGAACCTGTAGCTAAAAATCTGGGCCAAATTGTTGGGAGTAAGAGGGTGGGAGTGACCTAGTCCTACAGATTTCAGGGAAGACAAGTGGGAATATTTTTTGAATTGGGAAGATGCATAGAATCCACTACCAGAAGATGGGGTTGAATTTTTTAGACCAGGATGGTGGGAGCTACCTAGTCCTCTGTTCTTTGTACCTGTAAAATATGAACCTTTTCATCATCATATGTCCTCTTAGATCCTTTCATCACAACACCTGAATCATTTTCTTGTGTGCGTGCGTGCACACACACACACAGAAAATAGGGGTTTGTCTTGATGAAGCTTTCTTGAATCCTCATGCAAAGGGTTTAGGATGTCATGTAGAATATCTTCATGGAAGGTTGATCATGGATGTCATCTTGAAAGCTTGAACTTTACTTGACCTATCCTTCAATGCTTTATCAATGCTTGATTTTTTTCTCACTTGAATTGAATTTTCTAGTGTAATTGATTTCCAAGTGAACACGTCTTTTTAGTTTCCAAAGATTACCGAATGGGGGAGGTAGGATTCCTTTTATACCTAACCATATATTTAATGCTTGAATTTTCAGAGAAGGCCAACACAGAGCCTTATTTATCACCCATTGGAAATGACCATTCATGGGACAAAATTTGGGTCCTAATTAGGAGGAATGGGGTGACATGGGTGTCCTGGTCCTGGTCCAGGACCAAGGCAACCCACATGCCCTAGTCTCGTCAATCAAGACTCAAATTTGAACAAGGGCCTGTTGAGGAGTTGAAAGTGCAAAATTTTAGAGCGTGTGATTAGCATCAAAGCAGGCATAGAGCACAAAAAGACAGAATGTCAAGGTGAGGATGAAATTCTATGCAGATATAATTTATGACACTAAATTTAGCCCCCACTTTAGTGAGAATATGAGACTACACCCATACTCATAGTAAAGTACAAAGTTGCATTGAAAATAAATCACTAAGACAAGAAAGAGACAAAACACACCAAACCCCCAAGGAATTTAGGATCTTACCACTCTAATATTGAGATATAAGGAACAACACATGAAGAGGAAAGAGCATGACTATACTATCCTAGTAACATTTGTGGTTACTATAAGTCATGTAAAAAAAAGATGAAATTAAAAATATGACATAGAAAATTATAAAGCAAAAGGCCCAGTTTGCAAAGTAGTCTAAATATTGAATTGAATCAAAAACATGTCATGGTGTGTGCATGAAGTGTAATAATGAGTGGAGTGTATACCCCCGCGTTAAAGCAATTGTGTGCACCTTATCACAAGCAATTGCTTTAAGGTAGCATGTATACAAAAGGCAAGCACATTACCATAATTAGATGCACCTAAGAAAGAACAAATCAAAGGGTAATGGTCACAAAACATATAGGAATAAAAGAACATCGAAAGGATCCACTAACTTTGGGGTCAGTAATGCACTTTTTGATAAACAATATATATCAAGAATAAGAAATCCTTTTCTATTTCCACTATGTTTCTAGTTCCCCCAGAGGTAGTGGAACTAGAAACATAGTGGAAGAAGAGCACATGAGATGACAAACAAATGTATTTTTTGGGTCAACATGGAAGGGGCCAAAAGGAGATATCAATGCTTTGCATTGTCCCCAAGTAGACAACACAAAGACACAAAAAGAACAATATATAAAATAATTAAGATACAAATAGAGGAATGTCACAACAGATTTGGCCTCAAGGGTCATCCAAAGAGAACCTCACATAACACAAAGACATATCAAGTAGCACATCACAGGGGAAGCAAATTACAAACAAGCAAACACACAAAAAATAATCTACAGTGCGAATGAAGCTAGTCAAGCAAATCATTCGCCTCCCAATCTTGCTTAACATCATTTAGGGATGGTGAACAAGATTCAATAGGATCAATAGAGAGTGTGGTAGATGGAGCTACTGCAAGTTCCAAACAAGGACCATGCTCTAATGATGAATAACTTTGTTTGTCACTAGGAGCTAGGATTAATGCTTTTGAAAAATGTGAAGATAACTCATGATTAACCTCAACAAGCTCATACATATCATCAGAATAATTAAGATCATTATTTTAAGCATGACCAAAATTGTTATGATCGTCCATATCATCATCTAAATTAATCATAATAGGATCTTTAACCTAAAAAGTAGTTAAACCATCAATTTTCTTAAGCACTTTTAACTAAGGTGATTCGAGTTGAACTTCCTCACTAGGGTTAGGTGGAGGCTGGACAAATGGGACCAAGTCAATATTTGGTGTCTTCAGAGAGGAAATAGTTTGGGAAGCAAGATTGTGAACCTTAGCACAACATCTTTGTCGATGGTCTCTCGCACAACGATTCCTTTTAGTTTTACTCGACACTTGCAAAGGATGAGGATCAATCAACATAGGCTTATTTTCTTCTCTTATAGGGGGGGGGGGGGGGTGTGGGGGTGGGGGTGGGAGGGGGAATAGAAGAAACCCCAATAAGTTGAGAGATACATGTTGCCAAGCATTTTCCTCTACAATATTTAGGAGGTGGGAACGTGGCATATATATGAGGAATAGGAGTAGGAAGAAGATCATGTCTAGGATAAGGAAGAGGAATATCTATGAGTGCAGGGTCTCTAGGTTTACTCAAGGCTGATATCATCTCATTACTCAGGTTTTTTAGGCCAAAAGTAATCAAGAGTTAAATTTCTATGACTCATTGTGGGTTGGTAGAGGCTATGCTTAATCGTTATAATAGTGTCATTATGAGAAAAAATAAAACTTTAATGAATTGTAGAAGGTATATTTTTCATAGAAGAGAGATAATTATGTCCCTACTTCACATGAAATTGATTCGATGTAGGAACAATAGAAAAGGTAACATCTAAGCACGTAGTACCAACCTTAACAGGAAGAGTAATGGAACCAATAATAGGACAAGAAAAACCATTATACACCTTAACCATAACATCAAATTTATCATATGTCACTTGATATAATTGTTGAGTAAAAATATGTTCTTTGAAAATAACATTCACCATACGTACCATATCAATGAGCACCCCTCGTGAGTTTGTCTTTAATATTCACAGTAATATATAATGGCCCATCAAGTGCAACAATAGTCGCACTAGGATCAAAGGTAATTCATAGGTCTTTGGTAGGTTTAGGTTTGTCAATGAGGTTCACAATATTATTAGATTCTACACCAAGGTCATTGGGGAAGAAGGCAAGTGGTTGGGACTCAACAACTTTTGTTGAGTGAGAAGGAAATCGGTTGGTGAAGATTTGGAGATTTTGGTTAGGAGGAGTTACGTATTTGTTCCCTTTGTCATTCACACTAGCTATGGATATAGTATTGTTATCAATAAGGTTTTGAATCTATGCCTTAACCGGTAGCATTTCTCAATGTCATGACTTGGTTAATGATAGTATGGACAAAAGGCCTTAGGATCATGGGAAGTTGACAATGGTTTAGAAGTGTAAATTGGTTTTGTGGTAGGAAGTTGCAACACATTATCATTAATAAACCTCAACATTATACTATGCAAAGACTCAAAGGGAGGAGTTAATTATTTTCTAAAGTATTTGGATAAAGGGGCCACACCTAGTGTTGTGGTTGCCACTTGAGTGTTGATGTTGTCACTTATCTTGACAAAACCTTTGTTGTGTTTGAACTTTGTAACAATTGTTGAGCGCTCTCATTTTTATCAATCAGAGCCATTGAAGAAGATGATTTAAACTCACTTGAAGATGATAAATATGAAGCACTACACACAATTGTATGAAATAAGTAAACTCGGAAAATATAAGCTTATCTCTAATATCCTTTCATAAATTAGCAATAAAAATTCTTTGAACGTTATGATCAAGCATAGGATAAGCAATTTGTGAATGTAAATGTTTATATCTACCACTAAAATTAGTTAGTTTTTCTTCAACTCCTTGCTTACAATGAATTAAATAAATCAAAGTACTCTTAGGACCACTGTTATTTTAAAATTGTTGAATGAAAACATTAGCTATTTGTTGAAAAGAAGTAATAGAATAAGGAGACAAAGAACAATACCATTACAAATCTTTATCTCTAAAAGTTTTAGTAAATAATTTTCCATGAGTCTTTGATCATGAGAGAAATCACTACACAAGGTTTGAAATGTCTGCACATGAGTCAAGAGGTCACCTTTTACATTGTATAAATATAATTGAGGGATTTCCAGACTTTTAGGAGGAATCACATGAACAATCTCATCAAATGTGGGAACAATGAACTTGGATTGAGTTAAAGAAGTCAATTGGTGTTGTAAGCATGAAACAGTTTGAGCTATGTTTTTTATTAAAAAAGCAGTGTTAACTAGGGCACTGGCCCTTTACATAGCCAGATACTATCAATTTTAAATAGACCAAGCAGGGGTGCAAACCCTAAAAGAACAAAGTCAGATAGGCCAAACAAACCTGTCAAACAGGCAACAACCCAACCCAACTCAAGAGTCGGGAGAAATACCAAAAACTTGACAATGGGGGAGTTGGGAAAGGGGGTAGAATTTCCCTTTTGCCTATGACAAACAACTGTCCAGGCAACACTATCATTAGGGACAAAATCGTTGCAGAACAACAGCAGGTTGTTGATGTAGAACAACAACAAGAGCTAAATCGCTAGGAGAATAGAGAAGGTGTGGATCAGGAGCAATAGAAGTAGGAGCCAAGGGGGTGGAAGAGTTCACAGCAGTAGTATCATCAGCAAAAGCTTCATCAGCAGTAAGGGGCACCTCATCTTGAGAGGAATCAACCGAAACAATCTGAAGCATTAATTGTCATGTGATTTTTTGTAGCATCCTTCCACCAAGTAGCAGCACCTCTACGACGAGAAAGAGAACAGTCTGAAGCAAGGTGACTCGTTGAGAAGCACATTTGACAACGAAAGGGGAGGCCTTCATAATCCAATGATTGAGTCCAAGGCCTATCCACAACCATTAGAACCACATCCCTAGGGAGGGACAGAGATATGTCGACATCAATTAATAGGCGAGCAAAGGTAGAATTACCCATGGAGAACGTGGTATCATCAATCTTCAAAAATAAGGAGGAGTAATGTTGGACATAATGGCTTTGGTAGATAGATTGGAATTGGACATATTAGATTGTGATGGAGGATTAATGTTGTTGTAAGTAAGTGGAGGTTGAGAATAAGGAGGAGGAACATTATGGTGTGTTGGTATGCGAGATGGTTGTGAAACAAATGGAAGACTCGTGGAAGGAGCTATGTAAGAATGTTGATTAATAGGATTTCCCCCGTGATTAACATGTGTAGGATTAAAATTTTGTGTGGAAGTAGTCATGATAGAAGATGTAAGTGTAAGCACACTAGGCAAGGATGTAGGCATAGGAATGGAATGGTTAACTTGGCTAGGAAGTTGAGAGTAACCTTGAGGAATTTGGCACAACTTTTGATTAGCATAATATTAGTATCAACAATATGAGCAAGGCCAAAAAACACATCCACACCTACCTCATCATTTTGACCCATTCTTTTCAATCCTTCAATCAAGGGGATTGCCTCACTATTCGGGTATTGTCAACCCATCCATTTTTGAAGATTTTCAAACTCATTATCAATCTTCTCCAATTTGTCAACAGTAACCCTAGTTAGTGAGTCATCCTCATCATGAGAAGTATGAAGGGAATGAGTCTCCATTATGTGGGGTATGTCATGTGTGGTATTAGAGGAAGCACCAACATTCACATGGAATAGGTTATTCAACTGAGGCTTTGTATCCTTAGTATTTAAACCTTGGGAATCCCTAACTCTATAACTTTTTCTCACTGGAATATTGGATGTAGAACTAAAGGTAACAAAACTAATGCACAAAGAGGGAAATATTCATTGCAAAGATTTGAAATGTAAACTATGATTAAATAATACAATTTCCTTGTAAAATGGCTGATTAACCAATGAATTAAACACTATGAATTATGATATTGAACACTAGATGCATCTAAATTTGAAGATAACATGTCATAACAATCAAATATGAGCATATGATTGAAAAATTATGCAACCCACAAGTCAATTTTAGAAGAATAAATGAGGGGTTTTATAAATTTAACCTCTAAATTGATGTAATTCAAGTGCATATATGATATATGAGTGCACATATAAATGTTTAAGTGCATACAAATTAGATCTAAGACTACAAATCAAAAATAATACAAATGTAAGAATGACAGGTTCACAAAAATAAAATGTATGGTGAACTAGACCTCAAAATGTATATAATGTAATGGTATATCTCAAAAATGATTGTAACTATGAATGAATGAACTACATACAAATCAAATCAAAAATTAGAAATAAAAAATAAGCATGGGGTACATCGGGTTCACCAAAATGTAAAGTAGGTGAAATTAAGGTTCCACCACCCAGGTTAGTAAAACTACCGATTTCACAAGATCAACCTTACATTTAAACAAAGTAAACCCAATAGATCTATAGACACCTAAAATTGATCATTTTTTGTTTGATCAATTTATTATTGTTATTCATTTATTATGTCTAGTTCTATTGATTAAATAATTCATTATTTTTTAATTAATCATATTTATTCCTCCATTTTCTAGTCTTTATCCTAAGGTAATTAATATAATTAATTTACCTATTCAACGCTACCCCTTAGACTCTCATCCATTAATTAAATAAATACCCTTTTTTATTTAATTAAAATCTTCATCACCCCTTTCCTCCAATTTTAAATTAAAATTAATTCAAAAATCTTATTTACCATCATCTACTTGCATTCTCCTAACTTTCCTAATTGCCTCCTAATCTTAATCCTAATCCTACTCCACACTTAATCCACTCCCTAATCATTTACACACACTTAATCCTTGATTAAGTGAAGCCAAATCCTCCCTTCACATCAAAAACATGGTCTTCTTACACAAGCACGTGGGCTTGTCCCCTCAAGTAACCCAAAATTAATTTTTAATTCATTTAATTTGTGTGTTTTCCTTTGTTGTTTACGCTCTTTGAACTCACATTTTAGTGTACACAAGATCTAATCACAATTCAATAAGAGAAGAGGGTTGAGATGTTGATTGGATTTATTGTTTGAATGTTTCATCGTTTAGAGAGTTGAAACTGTATTTGAATTGTAATGTTAGATCTAGGGCAAACAATGAGGAAATGGACCAAAACAGTAATGATAGAATGTTTCAGATTTCACATAGAGTTGTAGACAAAGATTTGACAAGGGAAAATGAATTACAACCTGTACCTAAAATTTTAGGTTGAATTGTCCGGACCAAGAGGATGGGAGTGACCTAGTCTTGTAGATTCCAAGGCAAACAAGTGGGATTTTATTTAAATTAGGGAGATGCATAGAATCCACTACCAGAAGATCAGGCTAAATTTCTAGGACCAAGATGGTAGGGGCTACCTGGTCCTACGCTTTTTGTTCCTATAAATCTAAACTTGTTTGTCATTGTCTATTCTATCAAAATCTTCAATCACAACACCCAAATCAATTTCCTACACATACACAAGGAGAGAGAGTGAAAGAAAAGGGTTGTGGATGGGGGTTTTCCTTGATGAATCTTACTTTAATCCTCATGAAAAAGGTTTAGTATGTCATATGTATATTCATGGAAGGTTGATCATGGATGTCATCTTGAATGCTTGAACTTGACTTGACCTCTCCTTCAATGTTTGATGAATGCTCGATTGTTTGCTCACTTGAATTGAATTTGCTAGAGTGTAATTGATTTCCAAATTTAGAGGTGTTTTGAGTTTCCAAATATTACCAAATGAGGGGAGGTAGGCTTCCTACTATACCTAACCATGTATTTAATGTTTAAATTTTTGGAGCGGGCCAACACGGAGCCTTATTTCCCGCCCATTAAAAATGACTATTGATGGGATCAAATTTGGGTCCTAATTACAAGGACTAGAGGGATGGGGGCGTCATGGTCCTAAGCTAGGACCAAGGTGCCCCCAATGCATGGTCCTGTTAATCGGGAGTTAGATTTGAACAAGGGCCATAAGAGGAGTTGAAAGTGTGGAATTTTAGAGGGTGTGAGTAGCATCAAAGCGGACATCAAACACTGAAATACAGAACGCTAAGGTGAGGTCAAGGTGAGGACAAAATTGTAAGTGGATACAATTTACAACACTACAAAATATTATGTTCTATACAAATAAAGCCTTTGAACTTTGTTCTCTTTCAAACAATGAAGAGTCTATGGTGTTATGTGTTCAATAATTTAGGATTATTTGTTTCTTGTTATTTCTACTCTTGCTTTTATAATCTTTAACTTCATAGTTATATCTCAAGATTTTAAACCATGGATGTGCTCTTTTAAGATCTTTGTTATTTTATTAATGTTTATCAATTGCATTATACATAATTGAGAGTGAACCTAGTTTAAATCCTAGTGCATTGCCTTGGAATAGGTTTTTCAATTTATTTAATTTTAGCATTTCTCTATCCCTTTCCATCCCCATAAAATAAGAAGAGTTATCTTATAAAATATTGAAGGTTGTTTCATAGACCATAGTTCCACGTATTTGAAACTTCCATATTTCTCTTTAAGCATCAACTTTAGAGATCAACACCTCAAACATGACAGCACCTGTGTACCTATGAAGAACCTCCTTATGCCTCCTACCTATCCTTGTTCTTGCAAATTAATTCAATTATTCTTTAATACCTTCTACATCCAAAGAGCTTAATTTATCAAATGGCAAGAGAAAAACCACCAATAAAGGTGTACAAAGAAGGCTCTTCATTCCCAATGACCGCAACCCTTGGAATGCCTTTCTGAAAGTTGAAATGACACTAATTTTGGCTTCAGTACTTTCCCTACAACTTGGGTGCCCAATCTTACAAGATAAAAATTATATTAAATGTAATAAATGGCAAAATACCAAGACACCCATTGCCAATTCCAATCCCCCACTTTAGGAATCTCAAAGATTACTCATTTGTCCACTTCCTAATTCATTATTTATACCATTTTAGATGTTCACATGTGAGAAAAATAATATTAAATAATTATTTCACAACCCACTTTATTATTGCTAGTGAAAACCATCACCCCTTATGAATGTATTAAAAACTTGATACTGAGAATAAATATTACAAAATATTCTTCCAATACCCCCTAAGTGCAATAAGACACTTCCCAGGATATTGGAACCATGTCACGGGATTTACAAGGTATATGACACCTTAATCTTAACATTCTCCTAATTAACATCATGCATTGCAAATATACACACATGAATCATGACAAAGGTAAAACCATTTGTTAGTCATCCATGTACCATCTAAGTGTTCACTATGTGCTCTCGTGCTCTATCAAGACACCTGCAAAAGCTAACATGATAACCATCATAAAGAAAAAACTCATCACATCCTCCAACATGCCACATATGGAAGAAAAGGAACATGTTAAGGTGGAACATATCAACTGTCACTAAAACCTACACCAATTTTTATATGAACATAACCATCTGACCTTACTCATACCACATAGAATAGTAACCACAAAAAATTGCAATACATCCAAGCTAATCATACCTCAAAATGGGGTATACCAACATAGATAAAACGTCATGTCATAAACATATCAACTCTAAATTACATTCAAGTCTCTATTGTATATGGTGAAAATGGATAACAATAATAACAATATTGAAAGGCTAAATGAATTCAACCACAAAACCCTAGTCTAACAACAACAAAGATCCACCATAACATATGAAGATTACCTAAGACAATGCAAATCAAACGAAATCACAAAGATTATACCATCACATGTCCAATAGGGTTTTGAATCTCCATTCTTCCTATCTCCATTGATCTTGCTTGATATATTTGCTCTCAGATTTTATGTGCACAAGAGCTCAACAAAGAACGGAATGTGGTTGCAAGTAGGATCGTAGTGTAGTCAATTGCATAAGTTGATTCCTTAGGCTCAGTGATTAGAATGCTTGATTAGGGTTTGATAATGAAGGAAGCATCTCCTTATATAGAAGACACTATATGAAATGGAGGGATAAGATTGAGAGGTGTAAAAGGAGGTCGGCTATGATTAGAGGGTAGGTAAAAGAAATAATAAAATAATGAAAGGGTAGGTAGTGTAGGAATTAAGAGATGAATGACATGTGTCATGGGTAGAAAAGGTTAATGAATTAATTAAATAAATAAAGATTTATTTAATTAATAGAAGAAATGAGATAATTAAATAAATAAAAATATTTATTTAATTTAGGAAAAGGATAATTTAAATAAATAAATGTATTTATTTAAATGAGAAATAAGGCTAGAAGAGGATAAATGAATTAATTAAATAAATAAAGATTTATTTAATTAATAGAAGAATTAGGCTAAAGTAATTAAATAAATAAAATATTTATTTAATTAGACGTGACAATTTTAAGTGTCTACATTTTGCCCCTCTTTGAGACAATGCGGCTTGTCGCTTTGTTTCAAAGAAGATAAGATGAACTGATACAGAGTTGCCCCAAGATGGGAATGATATGCCCCCTCGAGAGATTGGATGAAAATGTCTGAAAAGATTGCAGACAATCTCTCGATAAGAAAGAAAGGCTAGAATGGACTGACCGGATAAAGTGACAAAGTCACGGGATACAAAAGACTGACTCAGGAAACGAAGGCTAGGGATAGGCTATAAGATAGACCACGGGGGAAAATACATCCTCATTGTCATCTACACAACCACGAGAGCAGATTGCAGAGCGAAAATAGAGCAGCAGCAGTCAGCAGCGATGGCCTTCATTCACAGATTCGACCGTGTTCGCCGATTTCAGAGGCCAGCAGAGGCAGGAGAGCCGGTAAGTACCACAAAACCTCCTCGTACTTTGACGCATTTAATTTTTTCATTAATGCATGCTAGGTAGGGTCATAAATGCGCTTAGACTAGGGTCCAAAAGTGTCAAAAAAACGTCCAGGCGCGTCTGCGTTGGTGCCAGGCGCGTTTGTGCTCGTGAGGTGCGTCTGCGTTTGTGCCAGGCGCGTCTGCGTTTGAACCCGCGTCTGTGTCAATTGCGGTCGCGTCTGTGATGTTCAGGCGTGTCTGTGCCAAGAAGGCACGTCTGTGTTGCCCAGGCGTGTCTGTGCAGAGCATAGGCACGTCTGTGTCAATCAGGTGCGTTTGTTTTTTTCAGGCACGTCTATGCAGTCTGAAAGCGCGTTTATGCCAGGTAAGCATGTCTGTGTTGAAAAAGTGTGAAGTTGCGTCTTCTAGGTCAAATCGGCAGTTCTATGATGAACATACGTTGTCGATTGGATAAGCTGCTGAGAGGATACACTCAAGCAGGTCCTCTAGGAAGACTAGGATAGATCAAGGCACTTTGTGATGAACAGTGAGTACCAAGATAGAGTACTTTGTGATGAATAGGGAGTACTAAAGTATGAGCAGCACTTTGTGATTAACAGGGAGTGCAAATGTGAGTAACACTTTGTGATGAACAAGGAGTGTCACACACGTAGTACTTTGTGATGAACAGGGAGTACCACTAGGATAGAAGCAACACTTTGTGATGAACAGTGAGTGTCACTAGGATAGATAGCCAGATGCATTTAGATAAAAAGTAGCATTTTGTGATGAACAGTGAATACCACTATGACTAACATGAGTGATTCGTTTGACCGCAGGAGTATTTGCCGATGCTGGAGTCACGGGAGAGATTCCTGTCGACTCAGAGGTTGCGACCTGAGTTGTCTTTCGAGGATAGAGCTGCCATCGAGGAGATGGGTTTGAGACATGTGCTATATGTGCCCAAGCTTTGGGCAAACATGGGTTTGCTGACTACATTACCTGAGAGATGGCACTCTGAGACGTGCACATTCCATTTGTCGATGGGTGAGATGATAGTCACCCTGGAGGATGTATACAAGATTCTGCGGGTATCGATCGATGGGGAGCTGATCCCATACGATCAAGATGGAGACAGGGAGGCCTTGAGATGGGTGTTCTAGGACCCAGGACTGGAGATGAGAGCAGGACATGTGGCATGGGACACCATGACAGCCACAGGGTTAGCATTGTCGGCAGTGATAGGAGGAGCTATCAGTGGGTTCCTGTGTCCGGATAGGGTGACACGGGGGTTGGCTGTGGGCTGGGGAGGAGCACTGGAGACACTGGTGATGCAGCACACCAGATATGATTGGGGACCATGTGTGCTGGCCCATTTGTATTATGAGTTGCATCAATTTGTGTACCATGGATCTGTAGGATTGGGCTGTGGAGTGACATTGTTGTAGGTATGGACCTATGAGCATCTGTCGGTTACCCGACTGATACACTTCAGGGGCAGGGGTCATGGACGCAGCTTTGTCCATTTGTATGACATGATCACATCACAGCCACGGATTGGCAGGCTAGAGCACTGGCAGCGAGTGATATATGACATTGACATGGTCATATGGAGACCATACCTGGGCTGCAAGCAGTGGGAGGATGACGCAGTCGAGCTGTCTTACACTTTTCGGAGTAGGTACCTGATTGGGCAGACGCCCTATGTGCTAGAGAGACATCTTGTGGACAGGGTTGGCCAACAGTTTGGCCGGATTTAGAGGATGCCCCGGGGCTCAGGCTTGTATGCACGGACAGTCAGGGATCAGGCATAGTTTGGGCCTTTGTTGTCATACGATCAGGCAGTGACACGGCTGGTAGAGATGATACCCCTACCCTGGGACATGTGGCCAAAGATTGAGGACGCTGGGATGGATGCGGAGTATAAAGCATACTGGGCAAAGCATCCATTCCCACGGTTGACGGATCCGGGAGAGCCATTGGAGGGAGATGGGGGTGGGGATGATGATGACAGTGGAGGTGATGGGGGCAGAGGCCGACAGAGGAGGAAGGGAGTAGTTGGAGAGAGGAGAGTGGCACCTCAGAGGGAGGGTGGTGAGGAGAGGCAGGCTCGGGTGGTGAGGGGTCGCGGTGGATTTCCGCTACAGGTGCCAGCAGCACAGGGTCCCCGACAGGTACAGGTACAGGGACAGGGACAGAGACAGGTACCAGTACAGGCACAGGCACAGGGGCAGGCACCTGTACAGGGGGAGCCATAGGCAGAGGTGGAGGGGGCTGACCCGGTGGAGGATGAGCTGCTAGAGCTGAGGGAGATCTGCCAGGGCCAGGCAGATGAGATCCAAGAGCTGGAGAGGGAGAGGGATCGGCTCAGGACGAGGCTCAGAGATACTGAGCGGGAACGGGATCAGGCTATCTAGCGCTACACAGAGGATGAGACAGCACTGAGGGCCGGGAGACAGGCAGCGGAGGATACAGGAGCAGGATATGCTTATGTCCTGCGGGCAGGGGAGGAGATTGCCTACTGGAGAGACCTCTACTATGGTGCAGTGCCAGTAGATCAGCGGGCGAGGAGCTTCCATAGACCGTCGCGTATAGCGATAGCTACGGGAGGGAGCCAGAGGAGACAGGCATCGAGTGGTGGGGTTATGGGTCCTCCACCACCACCAGATAGAGGAGACAGTAGGGATGATCCTGGGGCGGGTCCTTCAGGGGCTCAGATTCCATCGAGGCCAAGCGGCTCCGAGGGAGGGAGTTCATCATAGCCATAGAGGGCTCCCTTTGTATCAGTGTTGTACCATTTTTGTATGATGATGTAGACACCTGTGGGTGCTTTTGTAGCCATATGATTTTTGACATCATTGTATCATGACACTTTTATATATATATGAGATGATTCATTTTTGCGGCAGCGATATGCATGTGTACCTATGTGATGAGATGTTCTTATGTGATGTTTGTTTTATGCTATGGATGCAAATATGTATATGATTCAATGTAATATTTTTGTTCTTTTATGTTTTAACATGTTATGCATGATGCAAATGTAAATGTATGTAATGCAAATGTAAATTGTACTAACAGGTGTTGTGTGCAGGATGTAATGCAGTTGTGATATGTATATGTATGTATGAAATGCTTATGATAATGCAGGTGCAACTACATGAAATGCAAGTTTTTTTGGTGTGTCATTATACTCAGTCATGTGGTAGCAGGCTACGCAGACTCGAGAAGGATGATGGAAGTCAATCAAGAAAGGGGGATGGAAGATAGAAGATATGAAAGTGAAAGAGCTTCTTGTGCGTTATCATCATTGAGCTTTATTATGGCAAGTAGGTTATGACAATTGAGGCATATGTTCGACCCAGAAAGTCATTGTACCTGTTTGCATGGAGATAAGACAGTCGCAAACAAGGAATGCCCCAGTTCATACTAGACTCACAGTGTCCTCATATCCTTGGACAAGTCATAGCATTACTCAGAGACAATCCACAGATAGCAAATACAAATGGGTGACGATACCCCATCCTCACCTTTCTAGTCAAAGACATCCTGGAGATAGAATCTCTAGTCAGAGACATCCCGGAAAAGCTAAAAGACATGTCACCAAAAGATAAAATCAAAAGAAAACCAAGACTCGACACCAACATCCACTGTAGTCCTCAAGTTTAGTGTCTCTTGTCACTTGTATAAGTCTTATTTGATTGTGGTCACAATGTTTACTTTCACAGAAAGGATAGATAGCACTGAACCATATATTGTCTGAGTCTGTTGAAAGATTTGATTTGTTGAAGCCCATTGTTGCTGTTGTGTCTCATCTGAAATTGACTAAATCCCTGAAACTGATACTTTATTGCGGAGAAGATGAAACTTTATTGCGGATTGGCGATGCAAATGTTGCTTTATTGTGGATTTTTGCGCGGATAGACTGAAGAAAGCTAGAAGAAACTGTACTCCTTGAAACATGTGATGTTCTCGGTTCCACACCCATCACTAGACGTAGGATTTGGCCTTAGCCACAGATAGGATCTATTTTATTATGGATGGAAAGGGATGAAAAGGAATGTTTATTATGAATGGCTAACCAATCTTGGGTAGATCAATAACAAGCCATGATGGGAATGGGTAAGTTTATTATGGATGAATTGGTCGTGAGTGTGTGCAAAGTGAAGTGATGAAAGTGAATCCTGAAGGAGGGAGGAGCGATGTCTCTACACATGGCGCTGGTGACCCAGTTTTCACCATGGTACTTGCCCAGGGCGCCACCGAAGTGGTTTTCACCGTTGGACGAAATTATTTCTCTTTACTTTTTTCAATTTTCAATGTTTTTTGTGTCACAAGGCGCCTGTTTGCCAGGTTTTCACCAAGTAACGATTTTTTATTTTTTACTTTTTTTTTTGTATTTTTGAATTTTTTAATTTTTTTGTATTTTTCGAATTAGGATATTCTAAAGAGCTATGTGTAGAACCTGCAAAGGTGCATGCTATTGATAGGATCCTCCAAAGGTTCACCTTCTGTAGTTGAGAGCTGATATGCTCCAGATCCATATGTTGCTGTAATGATGTAAGGACCAAGCCAATTTGGTTCGAACTTGCCCTTCTTTTCTCTATCTTGCTGATTTTTGGGGTTTTATCTGAGAACCAAATCACCTACCTCAAATGTGCGAGGCTTGACCTTGTGATTGTAGCTGCGACTCATTCGTTGTTGATAAGCCTTGAGATGATTAAAAGCAGTTTATCTTCGTTCATCCAGTAGTTCTAGCTCTTGTAAGCGAGAGACCCTATAGTCTTCATCACTGATGATGTTTTGCAAAGAGACTCGTAAAGAGGGTAGCTCGACCTCAATAGGCAAGATAGCTTCAGCGCCATAGACAAGTGAATAGGGTGTAGCTCCTGTAGGTGTGCGGACACTTGTGCGGTAGGCCCAAAGTGCAGGATTAAGTTGGATATGCCAATTACGACCAGCATCGTCGACTGTCTTCTTAAGGATTTTAAGGATTGTTTTATTAGACGCCTCAGCTTGGCCATTACCTTGGGGGTAATATGGTGTGGAGAAACGATGGGAGATATGGAAGCGATCACAAAGTTCACGAACATCCTGATTTTTGAAGGGACGCCCGTTATCAATGATAATGGAAACAGGAATGTTGTATCGGCAAATGATATAGTTAAGGATGAATGTAGCAATTTGTTTTCTAGTAACTTGTGTGAGAGGCACGGCTTCAATCCATTTTGTAAAATACTCTGTGGCAGTGATAATGAATTTATGACCATTGGAAGAAGGAGGGTGAATCTTGCCTATGAGATCGAATCCCCACTGACAAAAGGGCCAAGGAGATGCAAGTGGTTGAAGTTCTTGTGTTGGCGCATGTATGAGGTCTCCATGAATTTGACATTGCTTACATTTCTTAACAAACTGATATGAGTCTTTCTCCATATTGGGCCAGTAATATCCAGTCCTGATGAGTTTCTTGGCCAAGGTAGGACCACTAGCATGTGGACCACATATCCCTTCATGCACTTCCCTTAACGCAATCTGAGCTTTGTCGCTTTCTAAACATCTAAGAAGAGTGCCATCTAGACCTCGTCGATATAGGATATCAGCTAAAATGACATATCGAGAGGATTGGCGAATGAAAGTGCGACGTTGGTTATTTGATAGATCAGGAGGTAAAGTATTGTCACGTAGGTATGTGAAAATGGAACAATATAACTGGGATTCGGGACCGACAACGCATATAGTCTCAGTAGGCATGATCTCATATGAAGGAACCAAAAGGTTATCCACCAAGAACTCATAGCAGGTCTCATTTGGAGGTAAATCAATCAAGGAAGCAATTGTAGCCATGGCATCTGCGGCGCAATTCTGCTCTCTTGGTATCTGCTCAAAGTCTAACTTTGTGAAGTGTTGTTTCAGATCATCCACCATTTGTTTATGCGGCATTAATTTCTCATCTTTTGTTTGGTAATCATCAGTTGCTTGATGGATGACCAGTTAGGAGTCCCCAAAAACACGAAGTTCCTGGATTTTCCATTGAACTGCAATTCGTAATCCTGTTGTTAATGCCTCATATTCCGCTATATTGTTAGTGCAAGGAAATGATAAGCGATATGATTTTGGTATAGAATCTCCTTGAGGAGTTATAAAGAGGATGCCAGCTCCTGCCCCATGCTGTGTGTATGAGTCGTCGAAGTACAGTTGCCATGGCTTTGCATGTGACATTGTCAAAATGGATTCGTCTGGAAATTCTGAACTGAGAGGAACATCATCTATCATGGGAGCATCTGCTAATTGATCTGCAATGGCTTGTCCTTTTATTGCTTTTCTGTCTACATACTCGATGTCGAATTCACTCAGGATCATTACCCATTTGGCCAGTCGCCCAGTAAGTGTTGCCTTATTGAGAAGATATTTCAATGGGTCTATCCTTGCAACTAACTTAGTCTTATGAGTGAGCATGTAATGTCGTAATTTCTGTGAAGCAAAGACCACGGCGAGACATGCACGCTCAATTGGTGTGTAGTTTAGCTCATACCCTACTAATGTGCGACTGATATAGTATACTGCTTTTTCCTTGCCTTCAACCATTTGTTGTGCTAAGAGTGCCCCCAGTGCTGTTGGAGTAGCCGATATGTATAGCAATAGTGGTTGATCTGGAACTGGTGGCATCAGAACTGGCGGATTTAGAAGGTAATCTTTGAGTGTCTGGAAAGCCTATTGACAGTTATCATCCCATTTGAATTTGATGTTTTTATGTAGCAAGTGCTGAAAAGGATTACACTTATCTGCTAGTTGTGCTATGAATCTTCAGATGGACTGGAGTTTGCCTTGTAAGGATCGAAGTTGACTGATATTTCTTGGAGGTTGCATTTCCAAGATGGCCTTAACTTTTGCTGGATCAGCTTCAATTCCCCTTTTGGATACAATGAATCCTAGGAGCTTCTCAGAGGTTACTCCAAAGACACATTTCTTGGGGTTTAATCTTACTTTGTATTTTTCCAACCAATCAAAGACGACTGAAAGTATGTCCAAATGTGTATTTCTGTCTATTGATTTGCCCAAGAGGTTGTCAACATAATCTTCCACGGTTACGTGCATGAGATCATGAAAGATAGTAGTCATGGCTCTTTGATATGTAGCACCTGCATTCTTTAGCCCGAAAGGCATGACATTCCAGCAGAAAGTCCCCCACAGACAAGTAAATCATGTTTTGTGTTGATCCTCGGGTGCGATCCTTATTTGATTATAACCAGAGAATCCATCCACTAGTGATAACATTTCATGACCTGCTGTGAGATCAACAATCAAGTCAATATTTGGCAATGGGAAGTCATCCTTTGGACAAGCTTTGTTGATGTCTCTAAAATCTGTGCAAATTCTGATGTTGCGATCTGGTTTACTAACAGGTACCAAGTTGGAGATCCATTCAAGATAAACAATTGGGCGTATGAATCCGACATCGAGTAATTTCTCAAGTTCTGCTTTGACTAGTAATGCCACTTGTGGATGCATTTTTCTTAGTTTCTGTTTTACTAGTTTTGCCCCCGGTTTGACTTCAAATGATGCATTACCAAATCCGGATCTAATCCAGGCATATCAGCATATGACCAAGTGAAGTTGATTTGTCGTTCTTTGAAGAAACTTATGAATTTTGACCTTTCAGACTCTGTCAGTGATTGAGCTAGGAATATGTTGTGTGGAACCTCTTCTGTACCAATGTTTGTTTTGATAGTCTCCTCTACCAACATGGATGACTTTTCCTCATATGATGCTGGGAGAATGTCGAGCCTTCCATCTTCGAGTGCCTCAGAGAGGTTTTCACCCTCAGATACGTCCTTTCTTTTTACTTTTTTGGGGTCAGATAGCGCCACAATGTGGTTTTCACCATAAGACCCTTGATTTGTTCTTATTTTCACATTTTTGCGACTGGAAGGTCCAAAACCCTCACCAAAATATGTCACACTATTGAGTTCTATAGTGTATCCCGCTTTATGGTCTCTAGGGGGAAGATCATCTCATATGCCCAGATAGTCAATAAAAGCTTCATCGTTTTGGAATGTGTCAAACTGTGCAGGTCCTTCATGATCCCAGTCAATGAGTTGGTGGTGAACAAGGGGAAGGTCGTTAATGTCTTCGAAGTTAGCGGGGCTAAGAGTGAAGATGCAGTTATATTCGGGTATGTCAAGGTAATTATCGAGGTCATCGATGGCACTCTCCTCATCAGTCTCGATCGCGAGTGAATCCAAATTATCATCACTAGTAGCGCATTCTGGGATAGGTGTTCTCATCCTATGTGATTTCAACCTAGAACCTTGAGACAAGGACTGTGTAGACTCCTCATGGGTTGTTTCTTGACCAACTCTGAACTTGTTATAAAATTCCTCTTCTTCTGTTGGTTCATCTGGCTCTCTGAATGTCTCGGTGAGCTCGTAGTCACTGGAAGACTTGTCGGAACCCCATTCCCATTCGTTGGAATCTGTGGAATAGCAATCTTCTTGTTGAATTTTGATAGCTTGGATTTGTAAGGCTTCTTATGTCCTTTGGGTGTGGACCTTGGTAGTTGAGAAACCAAGTCCTTTCGAGCGTTCCTTCTTGAGAGTCATTTCAGGTTATAAAGGTTCAATGATGCCTTCCTTTCGTAATCCCAAAGGGCTTTTTCCATCATACCCAAATTTTTGTAGAATTTTGAAGCCTTTGCCATATTTCTCACATGGTAGCTTGATGTGATCTTGTGTTTCCTCTTCAGTGTCTCTGAAAAGCATTTGGTATAAATCTTCCTCTTCTAGTTCACCCCATCTTTGAAAGGTAGTAGGGTCCCATTTGAGCATCATGATGGAGATTTGCTTGTTAGGATGTGGTCTTCCATATTCTTTTGGGGAGCTCATGACTTGTCATAAGTACATGGTCTGATTTAAAGTATATTCCCCCATGCCCTTTTCTTGAAACTTGCCTTTAAGCTCACCTTGTTTTGATGTCGAAGGTTTTAATGACTCAGGATCAATGTATGTCGAGGAAGGAACAGCCTCACGATTACTGGGAATGATGGTCTCAGTTTTTTATTTCAGGTTATTGCAGTATATGAATGGATTTGGATCACCATTAACTGTTACTTCCACTCCATTATGAGGAAACTTAATGCATTGGTGATATGTGGATGGGACTGCCCTCATTTCATGAATCCAAGGGCGTCCTAGCAATATGTTGTAAGTGAGATTTAAATCCAGGACTTGACAAACCACATCCTTTGTAACTGGCCCAACTCTGAGAGGTAATGTAACTATGCCCTTGGATGAACGCTCTTCATCATCATATGCTTTAATGGTGATTTTGTTTGTAGAATTCACAGCTTTATCAGAATATCCCAATTGTGTAATAGTGCTTAATGTGCAAATGTTTAGACTTGCTCCTCCATCTATCAGAACTCTTTTTATTTGATGTTTGTGTATGAAGGCTTCAATGTTTAGTGGTGCATTATGTGGCTGACTTACAGAGGCGTCATCGGCTTCAGTGAAAGTAAGGGAGTGTGGAATGGAAAGGTATCCCACCATGGCTTGAAACTGGTCCACGTTCAGATCAGTAGGAACGGCAGTATCTCTCAAGATTTTGTCAAGAATGGCTTTATGTGTGGGAGATATGCATAGGAGCTCAAGGATGGAGATGAGCGCGGGTGTCTTCCCTAGTTGTTCTACAAGGTCATACTCAGGTTTGGTTGATGAAGAAGCGGTGTTTTTAGTTGGAGCACCTTGCAAAGTGATTTTACCTCGACGAGTTGTAACATTACATTCAGAGGTAGGTTCAGAAGAAGATCCAACACTTTTTAGGACAATTTTGGGTCTCTGGGTAGAATTCTCAGAGGTTTTGTCCTTGATGATAATGGTAGAGACATAATTGTCCATTGAAATGTGATTGATAGTTGAATCATAGTTGTAAGATGCTCTGGTATAGTTGGTTTGATCCTCTATGGCTTTAGCTTTTCCCTTGTCATGTTTTGGGAATGGTTCCTTAAACATCTCATGTTCTTGATTAGACGAATGTCCCTCAATCTCAATGTCACCTCTATCAATGAGATCTTGTATGATGTTCTTCAGTCGATGACAATTTCCTATCTTATGACCTTTGCTCTTATGAAATTCACAATACTCATCATCGTTCCACCAATTTGGTTTAACCTTTGGTTCATATGGAGGAAAATCTGGAACTGTGATTACCTTGTTTGCCACAAGCTTCTTGAAAACTGACTCAAGTGGTTCTCCCAATGGAGTGTACTTCCTTCATGATCTGGAAGTTGTTTGAGTATTCACTTGATTGTTTGTAGAACTTGATCTTGAAAAGATGACTTTGGGTCGTACTGTGTTGGCATCAACAACACCATCATTGACTGTGTTCTTGTTTCTATTCCAAAATCTTGGCTTGTCTTTTCCTTTAAAGTCATCTTTGTTTTGCTTAAATATCTTGATGACTCCTTGTTCAATTAGAACCTTTTCTGTCGCTAATCCTTTTTCAATAACATCCTTGAAGGTGGACAAACAAGCTTTCCTTAGATCATAGCCAATTTCTTTGTTAACATTATGGGTGAACATTTCTACCAATTGTTTTTGTGGAATTTCACAAGAGCATCTGCTGGCTAGATTTCTCCATATTTGTAAGAATGATGCAAAAGATTCTCCCTCTTTTTGCTTGGTGTTGCACAAAGTAGTGACTGATATGTCTGTCTCTATGTTGTAGGAGAAATGTTGGATAAATGCCTCTACTAGGTCACCCCATGACTTAATACTAGGTGGTAGTTGGGAGAACCATTCCATAGCTTGATCACCTAAGCTTTGTGGGAATAATCTCATCAAATATGTCTCTTATGCTGCTACCTCAATGCAAGTTGTGAAAAAGTGTCTTATGTGTGCCTTAGGATCCCCTTTTCCTCTATACTTATCAAATTTAGGCGTCACAAAGTGTGTAGGAAAAGGAGGCATTGGAATGCTCTTGTCAAATGGCTAAGGACATATATCTCTCATTGTGTATGTTGGCTTCGGTGTATTTATGTCCTCCATTTTCTTTTGTAAGTCCCTGATTTGTTGCTCCAAATTGCTCTTAGGTGGAGATCGACTTCTTGGACCATACCCTATGCTTGAGGCACCAATTGGAGGAGGAGCATATTGCATATATGGATGATATTGATCATACACATGCTCATATGGAGGAGGTCTATAATGATGCTGTGTATATGGACCACTTGGTATAGATTCATGTTGAGGAACACCATATCTATTTTGTGCATGTATACCATACTCTACAGGCATGTCATGTTCTATTGTATTGCCCCCAAATTTGACACGGGGTTTCCTTGTGTCCAAATTTTGAGCATGCCTTTGAATATCCCATTGCTTTGGTGGTTGATCCTTAGCATTGATATGTGATTGAGCATATTTTTCTCCATAAGACTTCCATAATGGTCTGCGAAGGTAAGTATCATATGTTTGACCATGTGTATGTGGGATCTCTGGTTTTTGAAGCAAAGTTGATGGTGATTCAGGTACCATATGTGGTCCTCTATTTCCTCCACTATTAGGTCTCCTTTGATCCATGTTGGAGTGAGGTTGTTGCAAAGGTTGATTTTCCATTATTTGAGACATGTCAAAATCATGAGGTATCTTGGCTCCACTTTGTGCCATCATTTGTAAAAAGTATTGTCTATCCCTCCTCATTATTTCCTCAACCAATCGATTGAAATGGGGATTCATAATGGATTCTTCCACATCTGCTGAATGTACTGAAAAGTTGTCCATATTGTCATTATGTATAGCATTGTTGTTTGTAGTGTCCATGTTCTCAACATTTGGAATGTTTCTATAGGCATCCATGTCAGGTAATGTAGTATGATCAGAATTGAAAAAGATCTCATTGTCATACTCATAAGAACTCATGTTTGCGGACTCTTGAGCCTCTTTAGTTTCTCTCCTAGATTTTTGAAGACGGGTTTCAACCATGAACTAGGTATTGACCAAGATGTGTGAGACTAGATGAAAATGAAAAAAAGTATGGAAGACCAAGAGTTGGATGGGATGTAAATGAATTTGAAGTGTACTTGCAATGTCCAAAGTGTAAGACCAAGTATGTATGTAGTAGAGTAGATGTGACTTCCAAAGAGAGGATAGTTTCTCTTAATGAGGTAAGTTGACCTTGACTCTAAGTAAGACCAAATGAGACCCAAAGGTAAGAAACCTTGATGAGGGACCACTTAGCAAAATTTTGTTGTATGTAGTGTGTTGACGAAGTATAGTGAGGACAAGCAAGTGACCCTTTGACTCAAGTTTAGACAATTGTGAATGTAATGAGAGATGTAAAGCAATGATGGATTATGTGAGACCCAAGGACAAATTGAATGCTAGATGAACCCTGGAGAAATGATTTAGGAAGCTCAAGAATTCTGAAACTGATTGTGTTTGTTTGTTGGACTGTAACAGTTTTTCAATTCTGGACACAGATGCGCCTGTATACTTCACAGACGCGGTTTCCCGACACAGACGCGGCTTTGTTTAACACAGACACGTTTCTGAGATTTTTTTTTTTTGCAAAGTGTAATGTTGACTGTTGGAACACAGACGCGATTATGCCCTTCACAGACGCGGTTATACCACATAGACGCTATTATGTACAACACAGACGCGTTTCTGTAAAATTTGTGCAATTTTTTCCAATCTGTGAAGTCATTTTGTTGTGACCAAATCTGACTGTTTGACTGTTTTTTGTGACAAGAGGACACAGTGTAGATGAAGACCCAATGTTTGCAAGTGTCTAGACTCAAAATGACTCCAAGAAAAGTGTGTTGTTTGATGTAAAAAAAATTTGCATACACTTGAAGACACAAAAGACACAATGTTTTGTTGTTTGGTCTTGAATGTTTTGAATGTTTAACATAAGTCAAGCACAATTCTTATGGTTGGCCAAGACAATAGTTGTTGATCCCACATGGGGTTTTACCCCCAAGGCTACGCTATTCAAAGTGGATACTTAGATGCTTGACCTCACTGGCTCCACCCTCGGCACTCACTTCTTGGGTCAGCCAAGCATCAGTCCCCACGAAAACTCCCTGTGGCAAACTTTGTATCTCTACTAAGAACCACATGTGTGTGGGCCGCTACCAGAGGTCCGACCTCCTGCCCCAACAACTAGAAGGATTTGGGCTTCTAAAACAAAATGGTGCTAGTAAGGGCATCTGCTCGTGTGGCCATACATGCGGCACTTTCAGCTCTGTAAATACAGAAGGCTCCCAGCCGGTAGGGGTTACGCCCTACAACTGATCAAATAAATTTGATCAAATGGGTTTATGGGGAGACATAGTGTCGGTATGAACTAATCAGCATACGTTATTCATATTTTTCACCATGAATACAGTTATTTATAGTGGTTTGGAAGAAGATGGCTTTTCTTTTGCTACCACTTGGGTCGTTCTCTTCTCACTAGTAGTCCTAATGACCACACGAGAAGACAGGCCCTCTAAAGATTAAACAAAAAGAGCCTATTGCTCAAGACACAAAAGACAGCGATACAATTTTAGTGCACCAATTGAAGTGTTTGCTAGTCTATGAAAACAAGGCACACAATAAAAACCTAAAAACCCTTGCCAAGGACCTGCAACAAAGAGTTGTTAGTAGTTTGGATTGTTTCAAATGATTACCCCTTCCTGCAAGCACACAAGTTAGGTAAATTTTAAACCCAAAAGACTTTGTGAAAATAGGGGCCTTTGACCAAACAATTTTTCTTTCAAGACAAGTTGCACCAATTTCGTTAGCTAGATCTGAAAATGTTAGCTCAAAATAAACCAGATCTGAAACCCTAAATGCAAAATCCAAAAAACTGAATCAATGAAAACCCAAAATTTTGAAACTGATGAACACAGACGCGGTTACCTTTAACATAGACGTGACTGAGTGACACAGACGCGGTTCTGTGAGACATAGACGCAGCTACAGAACACAGACGCGTCTTCTGGACATAGACGTGGCTAAAATCAACTCAGACGCGACTTTACAACACAGACGTGTTTTCCTGAACCTGCAAAAAAATCAAATATTGGCAAAACACAGACGCGGATCCAGATGTCACAGACGCACCAGAAAATCAAAAACGCGATCCGAAAGTACGCAGACGCAGAAATATCAAAATGTTGCCGAAAACGTCGGATCTACAACTTCACATTACAAAATCTGCAACAAAATGTTAAATACAAAAGGGACAAGAGTCCCACCGGGCGTGCCAAAATGTATATGGTGAAAATGGATAACAATAATAACAATATTGAAAGGCTAAATGAATTCAACCACAAAACCCTAGCCTAACAACAACAAAGATCCACCATAACATATGAAGATTACCTAAGACAATGCAAATCAAACGAAATCACAAAGATTATACCATCACATGTCCAATAGGGTTTTGAATCTCCATTCTTCCTATCTCCATTGATCTTGCTTGATATATTTTCTCTCAGATTTTATGTGCACAAGAGCTCAATAAAGAACGGAATGTGGTTGCAAGTAGGATCGTAGTGTAGTCAATTGCATAAGTTGATTCCTTAGGCTGAGTGATTAGAATGCTTGATTAGGGTTTGATAATGAAGGAAGCATCTCCTTATATAGAAGACACTATATGAAATGGAGGGATAAGATTGAGAGGTGTAAAAGGAGGTCGGCTATGATTAGAGGGTAGGTAAAAGAAATAATAAAATAATGAAAGGGTAGGTAGTGTAGGAATTAAGAGATGAATGACATGTGTCATGGGTAGAAAAGGTTAATGAATTAATTAAATAAATAAAGATTTATTTAATTAATAGAAGAAATGAGATAATTAAATAAATAAAAATATTTATTTAATTTAGGAAAAGGATAATTTAAATAAATAAATGTATTTATTTAAATGAGAAATAAGGCTAGAAGAGGATAAATGAATTAATTAAATAAATAAAAATTTATTTAATTAATAGAAGAATTAGGCTAAAGTAATTAAATAAATAAAATATTTATTTAATTAGACATGACAATTTTAAGTGTCTACATCTATAAATCCAACCTCTTATCTCAATGCAACATACCAATGTACATATGACAACAAACAAGGCCAACTAACAAAGTCTACAGCAATACTAAAATAATTTCGTAGATATAGAAAGTCCACATCTTATTCATCCCACTACAATTGAATAGGTGATTGATCCACACAACTACATAGCTCATAGATCCAAACACTGAAACATGTAAACTTGTCAACACATCAATAATCAGCAATCCAAGATATCAAAGAGGATAACCAAACGCATATCCAAAAACTCCCATTGCTTGAGTAATGTCAAATTTGAAAATATATCAAATCATTTAAAATCTATATTACTTCACATGGAGGATGTGGCTAACTCCTCGATTACATAGTGTTAAGGGAACACAAATTGATCTACAAATTCTACAAACAAATATGTTGCAATAGCTCTCTCGCCACTAGTATCCATAGCCCTCCCAAGTTCTTCACACTCAACCATCTGAATACAAACATCCAGGAAGAAGAACAAAACCAAAGAGAGAACTTGCAAATCAAATCATCATCAAAGGATAACCATCTCAATGCATGATCCCAAAAAGCAAAAGATCTCAGAGACTCACCCAAGTCTCTCTAGTCTCCATAAGAATCCACCAATCAATCCATGCTTACTTCAAATGCAACCCTATAAAATCATGAAGCTCCAAGTAGATGATTAATACTCAAAACCATAGAGAAGCAACAAGACCATTGTCAAAGTTCCAACAATAAGATCAAGAACATGTCGTGACATCTAACATCTCCACAAAATAATATTATATGCTCCAAAGACCATATCATAAACCCATACCTCACAAAAAACTCAAGAGCCCTCCATGGAAAACTAAGATGTCGCCATATCCAACCACATGAAGATAATAATCCATCATCAAATGATGAATCTACATCACTTCCAAAGCTCCCATGAACTATTAAACCAAGATCTCCATGCATCACAATAACCATCTCCTAAATGAAGATCCTTTATGGTCTCAACATGATCAAAGAACTCAACAACCAAAGCTCTCAAAGGGAAGAGTCAAACCACAATCTCCAAACCAAGAAGATATGAAACCACACATTCTTTATGAATAGAACCAAAGATGTCACACTCTCATTGCAATCTAAAGGTAGAATCAAAGAGTTTCACATGACACCAACACCCATTGCAAAAGATCAACCATCTTCTAATTAAAGACTATCCATGGATCACTATACACTATAACCACAATAACTTAGAAGCAAAATATTGAAATAAAGAACATAAAACACATTATGTAAATTCATAAAGCTCCCAGTGAAAGTGATACCAAGTTAGACATGGCATCATGAACAATATCATTACTAAAACTCCACTGAAAGTGAACAAAGATTCTCACGCACTATTATCTACTGCTAAGATTCAAATGAACAACAATATCAAGTACTCCAAAATAATTCATCACTATAATCAACATACGAATGTAATAATAATGATGAACAACAATGCCTAAAAACCAACTCATCATCAAACAATTTACGAGATCAAAACATATGCAACATCTCAAAGGAGAAATACATAGTCAGTGCTCCAATCTCAAATAACTAAAAGATTCAACTCCACGTTAATGTCATGCAAAATAGATATAATCAAGCATCACATGTGGATTTCCAAGAGTCAAACATCAAAATCAATGCTAGATCTTATTTTCTAAAAACAACACATAGGAGTAACCATAGATCAATAAGAACCCTGCAAGTAGCAATGCAATTAAGTTCTTCATCTAGAACACCATATATATAGTCTTATCACATGCTTCCACACCACAGATTTTATATAACACGTAAAACATTCAAACCATTTTTTGCAAATTTTAAATCCACTTAAGCATCCAAACATTCACATTATACATGTCATCTGAATAATGGAATAAACACATATCTAAAAACCAATAGTTGAGAACAAGAGAAAAATACAATGCAACAAGTATACCAAGTTGTCCAAGAGCTCAAAACATATCAACCGCATGATACAGAAAGAGATCAGTGGCTTATCCTCTAGTGATTTCATGTAACAAAGGGCTAAACCCATGAAGCCAACATAAGCACTCCATTCCATAGCCCAAATAGTTAGAGTTTATCCATGTAACTAAGGTGTCAATACCCAGCTAACATGAAACCTTGTCACTACACACATGACCACAAAGTAAAGGAACAAAACCACCAAATAAGAGGATATACACATATTATGAAACAAGATCTCTAGGTTACCAAACCATAACTAGCTCCATGAAGATCCACAATCATGAGCTTCTAATGCCCAACATAGATCACATTGACAATATATGCGGATTTCAATCCCAGAAATTTGCAAAACAAATTTAACTCACAAAACATTCATTTCAGTCCCTTAAGTCTTTCAACAACCATTAATTTATTCAAACAGATTCCCACAAGCTTTCCAAGCTAAGAATTCAAAAATAGAGAAATATTGATAACCAGTTAACTATCAGGTTTGATACCAAATATTGGGAAATAAATAGGTTTAATATCAAATATTGTGAAGATCAATATTTATTCAATAAACCAATCAAAGGATGAGATAAAAGGCATATAAAACTACAACGTGAAAATCTAAAACTTATATGTAGATCTAACAATAAAGCTGGCTTAATGTAGAAAGCTATGCTTTGATCCTTCTTGTTAATGATGCCAAAAGCTACCTTGCATATCATGCTTAATAACCCTATCTTATGTGAACTTACAACAACAATAAATAAAGAATAACATCATTATATGATATCAACAATGAGGCATATATCAACAACATAAAAACACCACATAACACATATTTGCGTGGAGAAACCCTTGCAAGAAAAAAGTACACCACGAAGAGAGGCCAAGTGTGCATTATCAAAGATAAATGTGATTACAATACATTCACTTTCATTCTCATATTTTCCTCAAACATGGAAGTACATATGTAACAGTGAACAACCTCCTTACACTTCCCACGTGTTCGTGTTCCTACAAATTAACTCTACATTGAACTATTCTTCTTATACTTTCTACATCCAAAGAGTTGAATTTATAGAATGGTAAGAGCTCCAAAACCATCAATAAATGTGTACAAAGAAGGTTATTTATTCCCAATGACCACAACCCTTGAAGTTCCTCCACAATAGTCACACTAGTTTTGACTTCAATACTTTCTCTCTGACTTGGGTGCTCAATCTTTCAAGAAAAAAAAAATACCAAGAGAGACGTGTGGCCTCTTCCAAGCCCCCACTTGGAGAATCCCAAAGGTCGCCCATTTATCCACTTACTAATTCATTTTATATCCCATTTTAGGCATCCACATATGGGGAAAACAATATTAAATAAAAGTGTCATGACTAGCTATGTCACTGCTAATGAAACCTATTACACTTTATGAGTATTAAAATCTTGATAGTGAGAATAATTATTACAAAGTTAAGTATTTTCCCAATACACCCTAAGTGCCTTAAGAATATTTCCAAGGATGTTGGAACCATGTCATAGAATTTACAAGGTAGATGCTACCTTAATCCTAACAAAATCTACTCTATATTAAATCTTATCTACTCTATATTTAAATAATAAAGTGTTTTCTTATACACCATGCTTATATACATGCTTGACCTTTTTATAACATTTTAAGAACAAAAATCAATTACATAAAACACATAATTCAACCCTATAAAATTAAATCATAATAATAAGATTCCATGAGTTGACCTCTAATTAAACCAATATAGCAAACAATCTGTCAAACTTTGACATCAACTACCTTTGTCATAAATGACAATATTTCCAACAGTCTCTCTAACATTAATGACCATATTTCAAACAATATCCCTTCTTGAACCAAACACGCTTTGACATTAATAACAACATTTCCAACATAGCACCATCAAAGACAATATTGATTGTCAAAGCTAGTTTATGTTACCAACCTATTCCAAATAATTGTTTTGAAGGAAAAAGTTGCGTAGAAGTTTGAGTACAAGGAAAGGTTAGGGTTTGGAAATAATTAATTTTTGAAGTAATTAAAGAAGATTTTGAAACATTGTTGGGAAATGTTAAAGTTTGATTCAATTGTTCATAAATTTTGTGCATGAATCTACTAACAGTGCACTCAGATAAATTAATGTTATTTTCAATGGTTAATATCAAAGGTTAATTGGAGATTGGGGGACTTTTATCATCCTAAGCTAGCTTCTTGGTCAAATATGATATCTTGCATGAAAAGCACCAATTTTATATTTGTGTCCATCCATGGAGCAAGGGGACTTGACATTTCATGGAACAAGTTGTGGGTGTATTTAATGTTTAATTTTGGTTCAGTTTCTTTTGTACACGAGGAATCGATTCTCACGATATTGGAGGAGGGATAATGAAACTTGTAGAGGAAAACAAACTCTCAAAGGAGATTTCTCTCATAGTCAACACTAGAGGGGGGATTTTGACACACTAAGAGGAGATGTGAACTTTCATATGAGATTGGTTCTTTAATTGTGCAAAATATTTTCAAGTTTGACAAAGGAAAACCATTAATAGATTTAGTTTGGTGTTTCCTACATTTCAAAATTCCTACAAAATTCCAACACTTGTAAAACAAACTTTCTAGAAACTCATTGGGCTCAAAAATTTATTCAACTAAATTTTCTATTTAGCCAATTTAATTTTATCATATGTGAATAGATTCATTAGCATACAATTCTACTCAATCTTTAAGATGTGATAATTCTTAGCAACTATTTCCATAATCCAAGTTTAGAACCTTCCCAATTGTCAAGAAATTTGTGGAAATAATTTATTTCTTGGATGCATGTATTTACATTTTTTCTAGCATAGATATCATTCATATTCTTGATATTTTTATACTATCTTCAAGTTTTAGTGGAATTGTGAAAAAAAAAATCCATTTCCCTCTTGGATCCATGTTTATCTAGATCTCAACTTGATGAATACTAAGAGGGGGGGGTGAATTAGTATGCCAAAAAAATTTGCACTAAAACACTTACACAGTCTAAAGATAAACCGGTAAAGCAGTCTGATAATCAAACCGGTTACCACACATGCAAACCAAAATGCGAATAAAACATTCACCTACAAAAGTAATACAACCATAACACAAGATATTTGACGTGGAAACCTAACTGGGAAAAACCACGGTGAGATGAAACTCACAAGTCACTATCTGCATAATAGAAACCAGACCGGTTAAGGTCAAACTGGTTAAGGTCTTACAATGTTCTTCACTAGAACAGATCCTGTTAGGAATCTCAATCTCTGTTAGGAGATAAGTCCGATTAAAGACTACCTTGTTAGAGGATTTTAGATTCACATGTGTGAACCACCTTGTTAGAGGGTTTTACAAAGGCTTTGAGGCCTACCCGGGTAGGGGCTACAAACTTGTCAAAGATGTGAGTAATCAACAAGTGTTTGATCTATCTAATAGCACAAACTGCTTGGTTAGATCTAGTATTGCTCACAGCTAATGCATTCCAACATTATTTCAGTCTTCTCTATTTCTCTCTCAGTTACAACTCGATCTTCTCAGATAAGATCGCTCTTACAACAACTCAACATCCACCTTAAACCCTAGCTCAACATTAACCCTTTTCACAACCACCTAAATCCCTAGACATGATGTCCTTTTAAAGGAATCTGATTTCATGTCGGTCCAATAGGATTTCTTTACAATTTCCTAGGTTCAATGAACCTAGACATACTTAGTAACACGACACAGGAATCACCGTCAATGTGTCGGCACCGTCAAACAATCGATGGATTGGTAACTCATCACAAAATGTCGGTTGGTAACTCATCACAGAGTATTACTGGTTATAAAATACCGGTTGCCGGTTTGACAAAAATGAAGGCTGGTAAGAATGTGTTGTGTCGCTTTTCTCCCTCATACCGCTTGTGATCTGCGAACCACTTGGGGTCGACATGCCGCTTCAGACCGGGAAACACATTCTGCAAAATTGCCACTAGTCTAGAGACTAGTATACAACATACCGGTTGGAACAAATATCGGTTGAGCATAAGCTCATACATATAAAGGGGATCTCAATACAAGTGTGTGTCCATCAATGACAATCACAGCATAAACCATAAAAATGCCAACAATCTCCCCCTTTGGCATTGATGGCAACACTTAGGAAAATAAAATTTTGACATCTAAGTGTTTTACAACAGAAAAACTTGTCATTAACAAAATTGCTCCCCCTAAGCATATACACTATCCCTTAATCAACAGAGTGTATAGCAATTTTGCATTCAGAGCTTATAGCATATATCACAGCATATATCAAAATTTGAAAACAGATACTTCTCCCTCTGATATACCAAAATTTCAAAATTTAAAACCATATACTTCTCCCCCTTTGCCAACAATGACAAAGTACTGCTGAAAAACCTGTTTCCATATATATATAAAAGATTTTATGACAATAATGAATAATACTTGTCAAAAACCGCTTTATAGTCCTGCAAAAATTGTTTCATGGAAAGAGACCAGGACTCAAGTAGGGAGGTCGCCACTTCCTTCTCTGTCTGCATTTGTGATACCTGTTCCTCCATGGCATCTATTGTGCTCAGTTCTTGTGTGACTGTCAGGGCATCTAGGTTCAGATAGCATTTCTGGAGAATTTGCAGTCGTGGAAGTAATACCAGTTGAAGCTCTTGCAAATCCCTAGACCTTGTGTTGATCTCTTGCTCCATCTTGGCTGACTGGATCTGGAACCGGTGAACGGTTTGCCCATATGCTACAAAGGAGTCGTAAGGAATCTTGAATGTGCTCAAGTAAGACTGTAAGTCCGTTTGAAGTTGTTGCTTCTTGGCTAGAACATCATCACAGAACAGATGAGGTTGACAGATTTTGCTGAGTAGCAAGTTTCCCTCATCCAAGGCACTCCTTATGTCCTTTTGATCCTTTAGCAGTTCAGTCCTAAGCTCATTCAATTTCTTCACTAGAGCAACATTCAGAGCTTTTTGGTGCTCTTTCTTTACATTGGCCTCTGCTGCTTCTTCTAGACTTTGCACTTGATCATCCACTACAGTACACAGAAGTTTGAGTTGTGCTAGTGATGAATCAGTGTCAAGAAGATTAGTGTTAGGTATTAGACCGGTAAATATATCTACAGCTGCCTGGATGATGTCTTGTTCCTTTTTCCTGCGAATGATCTCAAGGCGCTCTTGAGCAACCTTGATGCTCTGCATAAGCTCCGACTCACTTGCAGATTGGAGATCGATAGGACTAGAGAGATCAACCGGTGAGGGTTGACTTCCGGTTGCCTTCGGAGTCTCCACCTGAAAGCTTTTTGCCGCTTCTCGTTCCTTGGCTTCTTCAGCTTTCTTCTTTTCCGCTTCTCTTCTCTTCTCTTCTTCCTTGTTTTCCTCTGCCTTTTTCTTCTCCTCCGCTCTTCCTTTTCTTCTTCTTCCCTCTTCTTCTTCTCTTCCTCTTCCTTTTTCTTCTTCTCTTCCTCTTCCTTCTTCTTCTTCTCCTCTTCTTTCTTCTTCTTTTCTTCCTTGTCCTCTTCTTCTTTCTTCTTCCTTTCTTCTTCTTGCTTCTTCTTTTCTTCCTTGTCCTCTTCTTCTTTCTTTTGTTTCTCATCTTCATCCTTCTTCTTTTTCTCTTCCTAATCTTTTGTCGCTTGTTGTGTGTCCACAGCTTGTTCACCACCCTGATCGGCCTGTTGCCCCTGTTCAGTACCCTCAGAAGGTATGTCTTGAGTGACATCTTCTACATCCAGGGCATCGACATCTATGGTGTCGATTGGTTCTTCCACCAGGGTTCCTTCCTCATCAAAAACCTCATCTGGTTTGGAAATAACCGATTCCTTTTCCGCTTGGATGTTGGCCATTCGTGCTTTGTGAGAACTGATAGCATGGCCCATGTGCTGATGTGTATCTTTTTCTACATCATCAACTCTTCCCTCCAACAACCAGAGTCTTCTTCTCCTTGTGAAGAAGAGACCTTTATTTTGATCCAATACATCAAACAATTCTGAATTTGAGAGTTCAGGGAAGTACTGTGCAAAAACTTTCTCCCTAATCTCCTGTTCCTTTTCAATGGCAATGCGCCATTTGTTATCCAATGTTTTAAATAATGAATCCGATGTCTGAGATTTAATCTCTGATGGTGACCGGTTATTTTTACATAAATAAAGAATGATTTCCTGTAGTACTTCATCTTTTTCCTCACTATTGAATTCATCATAATAATCTATTAAATCATGAAGTAACTTTCTCCTAATATTCTTTACTGTTCTTTGACAATGTGTCAAAGGTTTGTAAGAGGAGATATCTATATTTACCGGTGTGGATGTTGTCAGTTCATTCTTCTTCATCTTCTTGGTCTATCTAGCTTTCTTTGGCTGTTCATCAGACTCGGTTTCTTTGGAGTCTGGTTCATTTGTCGTAGTCTTCCTCTTCCTTTCGAAGACTTTTGCCGGTGTTACCTCCGGTTTCTTCTTTGCTGGTGACCGCTTGGTCACTCTTGGAATCACAGTGCTAGCTGGTGTCGATGCTGCAGGCACTGCCTTAGCTTTCTTAGCTGTCGGTTCTTTTCCCTTCTTCACCGATGCTTCTTCAACCGGTGTGATCCTCTCCAAGTAGGTTCCGGTCCTCTTAGCCTTTGGATCAAGAGGCGAGGCAATAAGGGTTGAAGCATACCCTTCCAGCATGTCAAACATGACCTCATAGCCCATAGGCTCCACTTCCTCCATTCTAGGCTCAACAGCCTCCATTAGACATTTGTCCACCTGAATAGTGAAACAGATGTCATCTTCATATTTCTTTACTATGTCACCTGAGATTCTTACCCTCTGACTCATCTTTCTTCTGAACTCATCAAAGTATTTGTTCAGTACCTCAGGGTAGCCGGTTCCAATGGCTTGCACACTTTCTTTTATCTGCTTGGTTACCGGTTGGTCAAGGGACCACTGGACATCTCCTCCACCCGGAAAGTAGCCTTGGAAATAGAAAAACAACCCTACCAGTAGTTGTCCAAACTTAAACCTTAGTGAATTGTCCTTTTTGATTGCCTTAAGATTTAACAGGAGTTGCCTCTACATACCGGTGCATATGTCAAATGATTTATCCTCTTTAATCATCTGGTAAGCGGCATTTACCGCTGCAGCAGATACAGAATTAATCATGCTGGTTGAGAATGTTTTGTAGCCTATCACCATGCAAGTGTATTTCACCAGTTCATCCTTGATAAGATTAACTGTCATACCTCGTGAATCACTTGTCGAACCGGTGAGCTTGGTCATTTCCATTTTGCTTACTGTTCTAAGGGCTGGCACTTTCCCTATGTTGTAGAAACCGGTGACTGCATGAATTGCTTCAAGCGTGATATCATGCGTCCTCTCCAGGTACATTTTGTCACCATGGACTCTGCTCAAGATGATCCTGATGTGATCCTCCGTGAAGTCTTCCAGAAAATATACCGCATTATGGAGTTTCTTCTTCTCTAAGATACTGAACTCTGGTTTGATCTTTTTGTCCTTGCCACAAAATAGACCTAACTGAGTGTGAATAGCTAAAGACCCTAGGTCTTCTATTTTGCAATCAATATAATCAGAAATTCCTTCTTCGACTACGACTCTAGCTGGAACTTGTGATAAAACATTATATTTAGCCTTCTTTTGAATAAAACTTTCTGACTCTATGGATGTACTCGAACTGGTATGAGATGCGGAAGCCATTGTAGAGTATTTCAAGAACACGAAAAAATACCTTTCAAACGCGAATTTAGGGCTTCCAGATTCTGCTTCACTTCGCTCTCCGTCGGATGCCAAATCACCACTTTGAGTTCTCCACTACCGCTTGCAAACTAAATTTGAATCTCTTTCAAGGTTATCCAATTTCTTGAAATCTAAGCTCAAATCGCCTTTTTTTTTCGCTCTGCACTTGAAAACTTTTCTTCGCTCGAAAACAGATAGTGAGAAATGATTTGAAAAATTGCATTTATACATGTCTCTCACCTACCATCATTAATGCTCCTCTATTAGGGCGTAAACCCTAATTTGCCTTTTTACCGTTTTCGGTCTTTTGCCAAGCAACGGGTATCACATATCGGTTAAGGTCTTTTACCGGTGTCAACCGGGGGTTCGAAAGCATTTCGCCATTTGCTCCCTCTAAGCCTTTGAGGCTTAGTTTGCCGGTTCCGATATTTCCACACTAGGTGCAGAAACCAGTTCCTCCTCCGACAATATTGGTTTCTTCCTCCATGTTTTCTTCATATCTCCTTGAACTTTTTCAACATCTATTTCTCCTTCCGGAGTGACCGGTATATCATCAGATATACTTTTTCTGCTTCTGCAGAATCTTGCAATGTGACCCGGTTTGTTGCAGTGCTAGCAAGCAAGTCCAGGTGCTCTCCAAGGTCCATTGTACATGTTTCCATTCTTTCTTCTGCATGTTGCAGCAGTGTGACCATGACCATGACAGATCATACAACTTTCTCTCCATCCAGTTGCCGCTTGATGACTACTGCTTCTTGACTGATGATTGAAGTCATTAAACCGGTTGTGGTTCCGGTTCATAAAAGATTCAGGACCAGTTCCTTGGGTCCTCTGAGGATATCTTCCAGTGTTATCCACTACAGACCTGCATTCAAATGCTCTATGCCCAAACTTGTTGCATGCATAACAATGACCATTGAACTTATTGAATCTAGGTACATTGTTGATGAAATAAGGAAAATTATTGTAGGCTTTGCTCCTACATACATTGGCAGTGTGTCCTTCTTTAAGACAGTTAAAGCAAACAAGTTTGAATTTTTGCTTACCTTTTCCTTTGAGTGTCGGTTGCTTCTTTGATGCTTCAGCATTTGTTCTTGAGGATTCTCCTTCCTCATGTCCAGAAAAACCAAGACCATTGGTATTCTTTGTCGGTCTAGACGACTCAAGCTTTTGCTCTAGCTTGACAGTACTTTTGCCAAACTTAGCAAGTATTTCCTTTGACTCAAAGAGTTCTTTGGAAATAGCAGTATTTGTCTCCATTAGATTTGCATTTTCAGTGATGGCTATGTTCAGTTCTCCTTGCATGTCTTCCTTTTCCATTCTGCTCTCATGAAAGCGAGCAGTCAATGCACTAATCTCTTGTTTCAACTTGGAGATCTCATGATCTCTATCCTTTATCCGATCTTCAGCTTTTCTCCGGTTCTCAAGCTCTTGACTAAATCGAATAGTCGGTCCCTCCAATTCCTTTTTCAGATTGGAGTTTGAATCATTCAGCTTATTCACTTCAGCAATCATGGCTTCCATGTTAGCTTCATCTTCAGAACTACTTTCAGATAGTTCCATCAGTCTCTCTGCATGTTCTCTTCTTTTTGCTTGAGATGCCTTGTATTTGACCATAAGATCATCATAGGCTTGCTCAGACTTAGTGAGCCGTTAAGTAAGTTCCCTCAAGGTGTATTCCCTCATATCTCTTTCCAAGTGGTTAAACTTATAGAAAGGTTGGCTCTGATACCAATTGATGAATACTAAGAGGGGGGGGTGAATTAGTATGCCAAAAATCTTTGCACTAAAACACTTACACAGTCTAAAGACAAACCAGTAAAGCAGTCTGACAGTCAAATCGGTTACCACACATGCAAACCAAAATGCAAATAAAACATTCACCCACAAAAGTAATACAACCATAACACAAGATATTTGACGTGGAAACCCAACTGGGAAAAACCACAGTGAGATGGAACTCATAAGTCACTATCTGCAGAATAGAAACCAGACCGGTTAAGGTCTTACAATGTTCTTCACCAGAACAGATCCTATTAGGAATCTCAATCTCTATTAGGAGATAAGTCCGATTAAAGACTACCTTGTTAAAGGATTTTAGATTCACATGTGTGAACCACCTTGTTAGGAGGGTTTTACAAAGGCTTTGAGGCCTACCCGGTTAGGGGCTACAGACTTGTCAAAGATGTGAGTAATCAACAAGTGTTTGATCTATCTAATAGCACAAACTGCTTGGTTAGATCTAGTATTGCTCGCAGCTAATGCATTCCAGCATTACTTCAGTCTTCTCTATCTCTCTCTCATTTGCAACTCGATCTTCTCAGATAAGATCGCTCTTACAACAACTCAACATCCACCTTAAACCCCAGCTCAACATTAACCCTTTTCGCAACCACCTAAAACCCTAGACATGATGTCCTTTTAAAGGAATCTGATTTCATGTCGATCCAATAGGATTTCTTTACAATTTCCTAGGTTCAATGAACCTAGACATACTTAGTAACACGACACAAGAATCACCGTCAATGTGTCGGCACTGTCAAACAATCGGTGGATTGGTAACTCATCACAAAATGCCGGATGGTAACTCATCACAGAGTATTACCGGTTCATACAAAATACCGGTTGCCGGTTTGACAAAAATGAAGACTGGTAAGAATGTGTTGTGCCGCTTTTCTCCCTCGTACCGCTTGTGATCTACGAACCGCTTGGGGTCGACATGCCGCTTCAAACCGGGAAACACATTCTGCAAAATCGTCACTAGTCTAGAGACTAGTATACAACATACCGGTTGGAACAAATACCGGTTGAGCATAAGCTCATACATATAAAGGGGATCTCAATACAAGTGTGTCCCCATCAATGACAATCACAGCATAAACCACAAAAATGACAACACAACTTGCAAAAGATCTCTTCTTTATCAAAAAGTTTTGCTCTTTCATTATCCTTTATCTTCATGGTATGTTTTTTAATCCATTATCTTGATTGATATCTTTTCATGAAACTATTTGATTTCCATTTCCACCCTTCCTTTCTCTTCAAAGGTTGATGCCATATTCCACCATTTCAAGTAGCTCTTAATGTGTAATATTTTTTAATATGTTGAACACATTATCCCCATTTTGTTCAAGGATCTCTATCCACCAAGGTCTTAAAACCACATATTTTTTAAATTGAATGGGTATTGAGAAGCCAAGTTAAGGTCTTAAAACCAAATATTTTTTAAATTGAATGGGTATTGAGAAGCCAAGTTAAGGTCTTAAAACCACATATTTTTTAAATTGAATGGGTATTGAGAAGCCAAGTTATTTTAAAAAAGTGAAAGTTGTAAGGGGTAGTGGCCTAAAACAAAAATAGGTTTCACACTCATATTGTAGTAAGAATTATGACCCATCACTTGGGTATAAGAACCTCTCCAATCTCTTGACAATGTAAGAGAACCCCAATCTTTTGTTAGTCTAGTCATAAGAGTCATTCTTTAGTATTAGAATGAGACACTCCCCCTATCTTTATCTAAGTTGAAAAGAACTCCGTTAAATTCTCCCTAATGGTTACAAAATGCAAGGCTAATAAATTAAGAGATCAGATTATTTGTTCCGAGACAACCCTTTTCCATGTGGCATTAAAATATTTATGAGTAAAAATTGGTTTGCTACGTTTTTTATAACTTCATTTAAGGTGAAATAAGTTATAGTTCCAATTTGAACATGAATTTATGCATTTTTATGCAAGGCTAGGTGTAGTGTGCTATGAATGCTAGGTCTTCGATGCCCTAGCTTTTCTTTTCTTTGGTTCTCAATGTTGCAGTTTTAGCATGTGGGTGTTGCTTTCGGTAGTAGTGCTTTTGGAGCTGTCTCTTTCTCTGCTTGGAAAGGATTTTTGAGGGTTTTACTTCTTTCTGGCTTATAACGGCTTTGGCCCTAGTTGGTTGGGGGTCGTGGCTCATGCATTTTGAAATATTGGTATGCAATAGCTTATTTTGAATGGGGGAGATGGGTGATTCCTCAAAGTAGGTAATTGGGGAGAATGTGGGGAGGGTGGATCCTTCTCCCAATTCTCATGCTCAGGCCATGGACCATTTGAACAAATCTGGAATCAAGGAGGGTTCTTCGTTGCATGGTATGCCCTGAGTCAAGAAAGCAAATGGGTGTCTGGAAAGAAGTGTAGATCGTCTGGTCTTGGTGATTCAACCAAACTCTGTTAGCAAGGATGTTAGCTATCTGTGCAAACATGCATTAATTTGCAAATTCATGGGATACTGGGCTTCTCTCCTTTTTTTGGATTCATGGGTGCAACTAACATGGAATCTGAAAGGGGATATAGAGATCATTCTAGCAACCAATAATTAATTCTTGGTAGTTTTCTCAAATATGGCGTTTATGAATAGGGCCTTTGAGTACTTCCTCTTATATTGCCCGTATTTATGTGCTTATCTAATAAATTGACTGATTCATGAATTTATTCATATGTTTTACCTCTAATTTGCTGAGTTTAACAACATATTATAAAAAGCATTAGTGTGCTGAGAGTGAAAAATATGAAAAATTACAAATATCATTTATCCACACGTATAAATAGCGATCACTCAATAAACAAGCTAATCATAACTGCTTTATCACCTCACTCAATAAACAATCTCATCACGATAGCAATATCACCCCTCATAAATGGACCCATCATTATAACATAATTCAATTTGGCAAATGGACTAATTAAAATCCAATAAAAAAGATAATCAGGTCACTCGTTAAAAATTCATTAAGATTAATATAGTCCATATAAGTTATCAAACAACTGCGATTGCTTATAATAGTAGGAATCAATATACAGGACTCTCACCTTTATTACCTTTTCACAACTGGTTACATTTTGTCTTAAATTGGTTTGTGTATGATATGAGTATAAATGCAATAAAGTTCTTGACAGTTAGCTAAATTGTTTGTTTGGCTAGTCTTTTAGGAGAAAGATATCTGTTTATAGTGTTCTCCATTCAAACTTTCTCACTAATTCCCCCTCCTGCCAGAAATCTAGCTTAAATCCCCACTGTTTATATAAATGAGTAGACTCCAACTAGTTGAAACACTCAAAAATGTCTCCACTTCACACTCCAACAAATCACGAGTGAGTTTTCAAAATAACTTTTAAACATGAGAACTGTAAGGTTCTCATTTATAAAAGATGAGCTTGACCAAAAATGATATCGATCAGATGAATTGAAAACAAAGCACAGAATAAATAGATTAAGAATTATCAGACCATGAAAAAATAAATTGAATTTTACTCAAGAAAATCTTTTCTCCCAATCCAGCACCAAGCACACCATCACAAAGGAATAAACCATCACAACGCCAATTCCAATTGAACACAAGCATCTATCCAGCCCCTAGGATGCACCAATGCATAAGTGACAGTGTAGGAGGATAACTTACACATTGGGGCATCCTAGTGGCTAGAAAGCCATTTCCCAATTGAACAAGCCAATGCATGTGCTTCCTCAGTAATAAAAATCTCAAAATTGTTACTAAAAGTACAAAGCACATTTAAGTGGAGATGTCTATGGGACCAGCAGAACACACCCGCCCAATGTATAAATATAAAGTAGACTCACAATGGGCAGGTGCGTTTACAAGGCTTGCCAAATATTAAGTTTGTTAAATAAAAGCAGCAGAGCCCTTAGATCTGTCCTCCAACATATATGAATGTCAACATTTTTAAAATAATGATGAAACACAAAACGATCGACAGCATTTACAAGGCAGACTTTGAAGTGAAACCCTCATCATTATGTGTCGCTTATCCTCAATAGTATCACCTCAAAGATATGCCCTTAACAATAAGAAAGGTGGTAGAAGAAATGGATATCCATTAAAATATCCCACAAAAATAAGATGCACTACAAAATTGAATTTTGCCCATATGGAGCTAAGGGAGCTACTATTATTTGTACACATTTAACGAACATGCTTGTCCCCACCACAAAAAAGAGTTGCCTTTGAACTGGATAAACACCCTCATTGGTTACAGAAATGGATACCCATTGAAATATTCCACAAAATAAAATATCTATATGTTTATATAGAAATCCATCACAATTGTATCTGGCACGCGGTGAGCTACTTGTGTTTGTACAATTTAATCTTACAATAAGAAGTAAGATACCTTTGTTATGACTTATGAGCCACTATATAAGAATCAAAAGCCCAAGTCTCGATAAAATCTAATCTTTAATGGATAGATACCAATTCATACAAATACATATAAAACACAATTCAAGAATAAATGTAGAACTTCTTGTTTTGGTAAGCATCGTGAAATAACCATTTAAGATTACATTATAAAAACACAATTTAAAGCCATGTCTTTCTTAACTCCGTAAACGGCATTTCACCTTTTGGCATTAAATCGTTAATAAAAGGTGAAATTAACGATTTGTATGAAGAGTCAAAAGCCCAAGTCCAGGTGAGTTCTAAATCTTTATTGGATAAATACCAATTTATACGAGGTAACAGAATCATTTGAGAATAAATAATAGCAACTCCCTGACACAGGTATATAACCTTCACTAAAAAACACAATTTGATGCCATGTCTTTATTAACTCCTTAGAAGGTATTTCATCTTTTGACATGAACCCCTGAATAGAGTAACGCGTGTAAGAAGCAAAGTACCTTAGTATAGCCAAAGTCCAAATAAGTTTGTAATCTTTGTTGGGTGTATACCAATTCATACAAATAGTAATACATATAATAAAACATGTTCCAGGAATTTAACACTTGTAGAAACTTCAGCAAGCTTTGTAAAAGAATCATTTAAGATTACATAATAGGAACTCCCTAATACATAGGTGTAGTACCAACCTCAAACTAGAAAACACAATTTGATGTCAAGTCATGATTAACTCCTAAAAAGGCATTGTCTATAGGCTGACGTTTCAAAACACAAAATCCATATATTTCTTTATCCAATCAAAAAAATGACAGACCCACAAGATCGCCAGAGAAACAAGAGAACCTCAAACATTCCTGATCGTGGGCAAACTTAACTGCTTGTAGTGTTTGAAAACACAAATACCTGCAGCCATGATTTTTCCATGGCATTCAAGATGCTTCTTTGCATGCTTCTCACAAATTTTGTCAACCTCAACCTTTGTGGCTTACACCATTATATTTTGCAACCAATTAAGCAAATTCATGAATGGAAGTAGTACCCCAAAATAATACCCACGAGCCCAATAAAGCAAACAAATAAAAATGAGAAACCCAATCTAGCTCTTCCATGATCGCTCTTCTTTATAAGTGCCTGCAAATAAACAAAAAAAAGGAAATTATATAAAATACACAAAAACAACATGCTGCATAAATAAACCAATTTTCCTATTCTAGAAAACAAACAAAATCCTTGAAAATTGGGAGATCAAGATTAACAACATCAAAATCATTCAACCAAAATTGACTCCATGCCCCACAAAAAACATTTTGCAGAAAAATTGGATTTTTATCTACAGCAATTCAAATTTTAAATTCAATCATTTTGAATATTAATCATCTTCTAACACCTAAACTTCTTATACTCACCATATGATGTAAATGCTGTATGAGCCCATTCCCATCCATTATCTAGAACTAATTTACTTAAATTAAATTGCACTGCACTGCATAATATACTCCTAAAGCAAATATCAAATATGCATATAGCAGCACTTATTAGGAAAATGCAAATATGGGAAAGCAAATAACATACCTCCTGATTTAACATGTCAAGTTTGTCTACTTGATCTGAATAACTAGAGGCCAATGCCTATGCAATTACCCCTGGATTAGCATGTCAAGTTTGTCTACTCGATCCAAATAACTAGAAGCCCTTGTCAATGCCTATGTCTCCTCTCATTAACCACTTTTTATCTCATTTGTATACAATAATCAGATATTTTTCTATTGGTGTTTCTTAGCACTGACATACAAGTGTCCTCGTTTAGGCTTGTGGAGTTTCTTATTGTTCACTTATGTACCTGTTGTATTATCTCACATGATATCATGGAGTTTGGAGACAACAGAAACTTATGTACCTGTTGTATTATGATTTTTTCTTTGTGATGCAAAAAACTCTTTACACAATCTAATCCAGAAACATCTGCATTAATTCTTTATGGATTGTGGAAACTTGATATCATTAACAGAAACTTGTTCAAATAGAATTACTTGTAAAGCTCTCCCACTAAAAGATTTTGCCTGTATAGGATACAGTAGGGTTTCTAAAGGAACCTCTGTGCAAGTGTGGCATATCTTAGATCTGATTGTATTTTAGAATTCTTTGTGGAAAACTAGTTAAGGATTCTTGTCTGTTATCAACCCAGTGCACCCTTTATAGCATGTGCAAACACGCAACCTACTCAGTCGCATGTGGGATGTGAAGGTGACTAGCCCAGGGAAGTCATAGGGTCAATCCCTCACTTGGTCCTTGCTTACCTTCTGGTGTGTGCCGGTAGGGTCACAGCTATTTGTTGGTGAGGCAATAGTTTGCTAAGCACTTTACCAGTGGCAAAGGTTGTTCGTTTAAGCAACTGTTAGTAGTTGACTATTAAGGTGCCACACGGCAATCTTTGATTGATTCTATAGGATTGAATTAAAAATTTGCACATTCTCAAAATTGGATTGAGTTGACTGTCATTCATTTGACCAACTATTTGGCAGATTTTTGTGATTTCTCCAGTTTCATTTCCAATGTACTACTATGTGCCACATCAAACGAGCAGTCCAATGAGTGGATTGGGCTTTAGGAGTGACATCTAGCACAATCAAATGATATCTCACCAATTTAAAAATTTAAATTTTTCTGTTGAGGACCAAGAGGTCAAGGGAATCAGATCTCAGTAGCTAAACTTTTTAGTCATAAGAACATTTTTTGAGCTCTTTATAATGATACTATTTTTGTCAAATTTGCAGTCATTGTTGTGGTCTTAAGCTTCTTTAAAGGATCTTCCATGTTAATTAGAATGCAATAAGGAATATAAGATGGATCATTGAGGTCATCCTTAAAATATTACAGCCGCCATATAATGTAATTCTCTTTAGTTCTTCACTACTATATCCATTTTGAAGGAATGACTGTCTTTTGCAGGCTTGCAGTCCTTGTTGGTTGTGTAGGAACAAAATTTCACCAAGTTGGGCTCAGTTCCAGGCAATGGGTTCAAATGACCAAAGAAAGGGTGAAATAAAATTTCAAAAAACCAATACAAACATGTGCCAAGTAGATAATAATAATTGGAACAATAGGAGTTCTCAGGATGGTGATTGCAAGAGAGATAACAAACTCAACAAGAACAAGTATACATTATGCACTTGCCATGGTAAGCAGGGACATTTTGAGAATACTTGCTTCAAGAATATGAAACACCAGGGTAAGCACAACACAAACGTTCTTGTCACTCATGCTTCTCAAGTTTTTCATGCTCATACTTCCAGATGTGATTTCTTTAAAGACTCTAGATGTGAACAAGGATGGCAGTTTGTTCTTAAAAGCCTGGCAAATTGTATGATGATTGATTATTTGCCCAGGATGCTCCTGCATCAATGGAAGTGCTTGACTTTCATTGATTATTTCTCTAGAGATACTTGGGTTTGTAGTGTGAAAGCCAAGTCCCATATTTCAGCAAATTTCATTAAATGGAGAACAATGGTTAGGAAACAATGCAGCCATCCTGTAAAATTTTTGAGATCAGATCATTGAGGAGAGTATTGCACCAAGCATGGTATTGTTTGACACTGCACTGTTTCTTACACTCCCCAGCAGAATCATCCAGCAAAGCAAAAGAACAAACCGTTGGGTGAGATAGCACCGTTGTATATCCCAAGACAATAGTGTGCATTATAGATATTCAACTGAAGTAGCTTGTACTTTGTTGTACTTATTACATTATTTACAAGGTTCCTACAAAAGTTGTTCAAGATACCAGACCATTTAAGAAATGTTGCAGTAGGAAAACAACTATTGTACACTACAATTTGCACGTGTCACATGGGCCTACATTTTAGATGTGACACGAAAGAAGCTTGACCTATTATGAGGGGCTATTTGGAGGAGGCCAAAGGCTATCAATTGTGGAAATATGCTAAGGGCATCATCATTTGGATAAATGAAATATTCAATGAAGTGAATCTATCTAAAGATATGCTGACATGCATCATTAAACGTACAAACCAAATTGTTTACGTGGTTGAAGATGTTACACCTAGTTCCAATTTTGGCTGGTCCTTTAGTTGTACTTTTGAGGATCCTTCAAAACATGATGAAGTTGTTTGGAGTGATGCTGCATTAATTGAGTATTCTACTATTCAGATAAAAGATTTGGACATTGTGATTGAACCTACTGTGGAAGATTAGATCGATCCAAAACATGGAGAAACCTACTTCAAGTGTGGGGCAATGGGGAAGGGTGATAGTTGTTCCAAGGACCCAAGGAAGATTAGTGAGGATGTGACAACACCAAGAAGGAACAATATCCAAAAGCAGCAGGCCTATTATGCTCCTGTGACTGGAGCATTGAACACACATGTAAGAGCTTGGATATGGCACAGAAGATGCTTGATTTTAGATTTGTGAGTGAATCATAAGATTGCAGACATCTTTGCTTATCCCATTGTGAAGGCAAAATTCACAAAAATAAAGGAGCTGCTTGTGCAATTGAGAGCTGTCAGTCTTGGGGTTCTTCTAAAGCAACTGATGCTGAAATACCTGAAATTGGGATTTCTTGATAAAATGATAGAGCAAATATTTGTGCGTCCTGTGCTAAGGGTTTAAAAGAATGAATTCTTGCAAATTTTTCCCAAGAAGGTAAAGAGTATACAGTCTAAAAATCTTCAAACCAAATGCACTCTATAGATTCCAAGAACATGCTCCAAGTATCAAACAAAAAGCAAAATGTGAACATGCAAACAACCAGCAATCACATGATAGTTTCATTAGACACACAGCCAACCATACAAATAAAACTTGCAAACCTACCTTTGAAGTGAGCTAGAAGTTACCCTCCAAACTTTTTGTTTAGTGAAAATAACATGAATTCGACACTCCAAATATTAACTTACTCCAAAAGCATGCAGTCAACAATCTAGCTGGAAACTATTTCATCTGATTCTCGCTATGACTATAATATGGTTGGCACAATCTTGAGCACAACAGTAAAGAAAAAGTGTATTGATAACCATAACAAAAATAAATATGTTATGAACTGTAAAAAAATTGTAGAGACATTCCTTGAGGTACAAACAAATCAACATTGCCACACAGTCCCAGACATGATAAATTTCTTGAAGCACTATATTGTGTCTCTAGATTTGAAATAAAATAAGAATGTAAAAGAAGAGATTCCCAAATATTTCTTATATCATTCTTTAATCAACCTATTTTTCTGAACGTACCAATTCCTGTTCCAATTTCTGCTTTTGCAAAAAAGCAGTAGATTTCTCTTCTGTTAATTTTGAGATTTCAGCCTGAGCCTGCACAAGCACCAAAGCATTCTGTAATCTTCAAGGATCTAAAAAGCAATTAATACGTGTGAAAAATATGATGTCTTTACAGGAATAATCAAGGAAATAAATTCACTGCTAATATTCCATGAGAGGTAAAAATGTTTAAAGTGCAACTGTGTAATAGCTAACTTTTCACAAGCTTTGTAAAGAATGAGTGTCTTTATTTCCATGGACTCAAACGGGTAATAAATTCCAAGAGCATTAAACTCTTGAGATCATCCTCTACAATTGCTAACCATGTTCTGAGAAAGTTGTGTCAATTTTTTATAATAAGATCAGTCACACCACAAGAATTCACCAATCAAAATATAATGAAGAATTGAATGGCACCACCATGTGAAGGACAATTATGCAAACAAGTAGAAGCGTTGATGGATAAATTTAAGTATTAACATATTAAGACAAATAATATTGTTATTTGAATCGCCATGCAATGCTGTTGCACAAAATCAGAAGTCTTCATAACGTATTTAAATTTTAAGTCTATTAGGTATATTCACACCGTTGATCACTTATTTCCAAGGTTACCGGGAAACGGGGGTACTTGGAGACGCTGGAGACTGGTACCGGTACTGGTACGCTTAATTTTCAAAAATAGGAGATGGGGTACTTCAATTTTTTTTAATATAATTTAATAATTTCTAGAGAGTATTATGACATAGAACTTTGAAAAGAACAGTGGTAAAGTTAAAGTTTAACGTTAAATTTAAAATTGAACAAAAATTGAAATTAAAATTGCTTATAATATTAAATCTAAGTGGCCTGTGCATCAGGAAGTTTCCGGAGACATTTCCGGTACCGGAGACGCGTCTCCGTCTCCAGTACGCATCTCAGGAGGTAGGAGACGGGTCCCCAGGTAACGTAGCTTATTTCTGATGATTTTGACCATAGAGTTGAATGCATGGACAATGCTGTTGGCGATCCTCACAATTAGAATAAAATAGGCCAGGACCACATCCCAAAATGGAAAATTCAAACTGCCACAACGTTTGAGTACATAATATTGTGTGGGGATAATATAAACACAACCAACTTGTTTATCAGAAAAGTTGTATCCTTTATAAATGCATAAAATAATATCTACAAATGAAGCACAATCCACTAAAATTAATAACAAAATATATTTTCCTTTAGAAGCTTGACATGAGTATTTAACTTTTTCAGGAAGCATAAAAATCCAATGTGATTTTTTGCATGGAATAGAAAAAATCCCATAACTTCGATTCCATCCAGAACTATTTTTGTTCCAACTCAGACTACAGATTGGAGTTTGACTTATTTCCTTATACAACATCACAAACGTATCCCATGTTTGGGTGCAGACAACCTCCAACATTATTTCTTCCCTCATTTTTGGGCTCTCTCAAACTACTGGACAATCTTAATACTAACCTTGCTTCTTAGATCCTATTAGATATGAGTTAAAACTTAAAACATTAGAATATTTGGGAAACATAGCTGTATGACTTTTGCTAAATAATAAGCAGATTGTTATGCCTAACAGCCTTTTCAGAACTTTATCATAAAATGAAATCATATGGCTTGTTTTCCACACAATAATATGGCATCCAAGCCAGGAAATTTTCTGTGTCTTGCAAACCCAAGGAAAATGATAGGGTAGAGCACCAGGATTGCACGATTGCTTACGTGTAGACAAAGAAGTTTAATTGAATAAGTGGTTGAGTCAAGGAGTGGTGTATAGACATTGTAGATCATGGGATAAACATTGATTAAAGAAAAGAGATCTGAATATGAATATTAGTGAGTTGCAATTTACTTTTCCTTGTAACACAATAGTTGCTAAATCTTTGAATCATTATATAATCTTTGCTGCTGATATTAGTATAGCTTCACTTCTCTACATTTGCAGTTTCTGTATTAGAATTTTCAGTTGCAGGGCTTGTCAACAATAAGCAAAACAAAGATTGAAATAAAATCTCAACCAAAGCATGGCTTGTTAGAAACAGCTCACACTGTCTCAACCGTTAATTATATAGATGAAAAGAGAATCTCACTTTTGCATATGCAAGTAGCAAGTAGCTTTGTTTACTGAAATGTGAGTGGCAAAGAGGCCACACATAGGGTTTGCAACATGCAAGGCAAGTGCATGGCCAGAGCGTGTATAACAGCCAGGATGTTTGAAAAAGCTTTGCTGTAATTCATTCTCCTAAAATAATCACATTGATCTTTTAAATGGTTTGAACTTATGATTTGTAATACATAGCAGGAGTAGGGTATGCATTGATCATTTTTATAATTGAATTCTGACTTGAAATATATTTCAAGTGTAAGTCAGAGTGTGTAATTGTAATTATGTAAATCCAGTTAAAACTGCATTCAATTAAGGCTGATGGGTATTTAAAGGGAGTAGCTGGGTCCTAAGGTAACCTATTTTTGTAGTTGATAATGGCCAGCATACAACCCTGACTTTTGAGCATGTTTCAGAAGTTGACTGAGAAAAATACAGATTTTGGAGTCCTTAAAATTCAACCACGTATTATCGATAAGAGTTGACCGGATAGTGATCCCAAAAACTTGATGGGAAGCATTGAGAAACTCTGGTGCTTTTCAAGATGTCAGTTACAGACACATTAATACCAGAGGTCCAAAATGCAACAAGTGCATCAACATTATGGAAGAATCGTGAAAACATATACCAAACATCAAAAGCTGAACAGACCTTATATCTAAATAATGTCTTGTTTTCATCTAATTTACTGGAAGGAGGATCAATCTTTGAATACTTATTACATTGAATAATCTTAGCAATTAATTGTTTACTATCAAAGACCCAGTAGCTGATGAAGATAAGGTAACTTTGATCCTATGAAGCTTGCCTTCATCCTATGATCCTTTTCCCTGAATCCTTCCATCTGGTTGCAGTGACTATAGTGCTTGACTTCAGTAAGTTATTGACACTTCTCTTGCAAAAGTGGCAGAAGCCAAATCAGGTGGATGCATCAACCTTGGAAATTACAGAGAGTGCATCCAGTGCAAGGATAAAAGGTAAAGAAAAGGCACAATACTAGCAATTCATCAAATGACTCCTCAAATGGCAGTAGGCGGTTATATATCTCAGAGATTAAAATAGACATATTTTGTTGTAATGAACCTAGACATCTTAGGAGAAATTGCCAAAAAAGAAAGAGTCAGAAGCCAAATCAGGTGGATGCATCAACCTTGGAAATTACAGAGAGTGCATCCAGTGCAAGAATAAAAGGTAAAGAAAGGCACAGTAATAGCAATTCATTGAATGACTCCTCAAATGGCAGTAGGCAGTTATATATCTGAGAGATTAAAATAGAAATATTTTGTTGTAATGAACCTAGACATCTTAGGAGAAATTGCCAAAACAGAAAGAGTAGCTTGCCACAACAATGGTGATCAAAGCAAGCAAATAGCATTGAGACTTGTGAACAACAGATGACAAAAGAGTTTGCATTTGTTTCGAGCCAAAAGCAATCAATTGTCCACGCCCTGGTAGTTTGACTCATGAGCATCCAGACACCATTCAAGTTGCAGAGACTAATATGTAATTTACTGAGAACAAAAGTAAAAGTGAATATGTTTCACTACATGGTGATTGGCATTGCTATTTTTGACAAATTTCAACTGTAACACTATTTTTTAACCAAAAACTAAGTATGCCAAAGCAAATATTTTAAGATCTCAATGTAATCCAACATTGGCACCCATGGGATTTCAGATAAACTTCTCAACTTCCAATTATAATTTGCCACCGTTCAATGCATACATGTATTGGTAATCGGTCGGTAGTTCAATTCATCTTAATACCACAAGACAAGAGTTATGTTTTGTGGTGAGTTGTCTTTTTTTATTCATATCTAAGTTAAACACTGGCAAGGTGCAAAAATGAGTTCTTAAATATATCAGTGTGAATACCTCTTTAATACTACTGATTAGTTAGTGAGGCCTGGAAGGTTAAGGAAGTTAATGACTAGTCCGTAAGGTCCTTGTTGGTGTGAGGAGATGTGAACAGATTGACTTGGTATGAGATAAACGTGGTGTAGTTAGATTAGTATCGTCCTTGCAGATTTGTGGTGGGAAGATTTTGGTGAAACAACAGCTAATCTTCAGAATCTCACCATCTGCATTTTGTCTTAGTCTTGTAGTGCATTAAGTTGTGACCACAATTAGAGTGTTTTAAGTGCTAATGTTATAGCTGATTAGAGGCAACAAAATGGAAAGCAAATGCATATTAGGATGTAGAAGCCAAACCATTGATGGAGATTGATGGAGGGTTCATCACATTCACATCATGATTTTATGCCTACGACTCTTGTAGAAGATGATATTTGTTCCTCAACAAGAAGTTGCAGCACTACCATCCAATTCAAGGACAACTACACAACCATTGTTCCTTAAACTGAAAGTGAAAGGTGGTGCTGCAACTTCTTGTTAAGGAACATTGAAATTGTAATTTGTAATTTTCATTAATATTTAACTCATTTTTGAGCTATGATGTGTGAACTCTAACTTTGATCTATATATGAAGGAAACATATAAAATGTACTCTAAATTCAGTAATATAAATGTTTTTCATAATATTTTTACAAATGTATGTCTTTTAATATTCGGAAAATTTGTCTAGTGTTTTCCCAAGTTTTGTATTGTTCAATTCTTTGAGAAAATATGAGACTGCTGAGTTTTTGTCAAGTCCATGTTTTTGAACTATGATTCACACACCTTCCTTATGCTGCAAAAGACGGACAACAAAATTGATTGGAGTTGTGTATGTAGAGACCAAAGAGATCCAAATGTTGATCACCATCCACCACATCACATGGCATATTTATTATTTCTATAATTCCCAATATTGGAGTCGTTAAAGATAACTTTAGTACTCTATTTTGAAAAATTGTGTTTTCTTCGTTCTTTTTAATTTTTTTACTTTTATTTTTCAATAGGTTGTTGGGACTTCAATTGCCTCCAAATCAGTTATTTTGAAAATACAAGAGGCACTTTTCTGACAAAGTAATTAGTCAACTTTAGTCTCTCTAGAGGCAACCAATAATGAGAGAGAATAATAGAGAACAGATGATCTTAGATGACACTTGATGGGATCATGTGAAATATCTTCTTAGTTTCACTAAGTCCATTTTGAGTGTGATCCATCATACTCACATAGATAAGCCATGTTTGTGAGAGAGATATGATGGTATCAATTCAATAATTGAGAAGATAAAAACTTTCATAAATGAAAAAGAGCAAAATAATGAAAAAAATTACTTCAAACTATTCTTGTTGAGTGATAAAACAAACGACCACCCCGCTACATCTTGGCTTCACATTGATTCTAAAGTATTACAGCACTAAGATCCTGTATTTGCCATGGAGGATTGCACCTTACAAAGACGTGGAAGTCAATGAAGAGTACACGATAATGTTTGCACCTTAAAAAATTAGTTTGTGCATTTTTTACACTCCAATCAATGATAAAAGTATTTCTGCTCTTCATGACATGTATTAGAAGGATGCTCACAATTGATGGTACTTACAGAGTCAAATTATTTCTATTATTTCTATTATTTTTTTACTTTTTATCTAAAACTCTCTAAATTTGAATTTCTTTTCATTTTCTAATAAATGTTTTCAAGTTTAAAGTTTCATTTATAATTTTATTATCTCTGAGCTATATAACTTTCCTCGACAGATTGTCAATTCATCTTCATCCGAGTGGAATTGGCATACATGATCTTTCATTCACTCAGTAAAGCAGAACCCAATGACATTAAAAAATAGAAAGGAGTTAGTTTATGTGCATCCCAACTTGAACCTTCTTTTAGAAGCATACTGACTTGGATGCTTCCACTACCCATCAATCTTCATTTTTTGAGGAGCCACAAGCCAACGCATTTTTAGTGCTAGTGCCAATGGCACTCCTTATGATCTCACTCCTTCTGGTCTTCTAACATACCTACATCATCTAATGTCAATGCTGATGATGATGACTATTATGAATATCCATATGACATTGATTGCTGATTTTATTATTTTAATATTGAACAATAAATATCCATCATGACATTCCAGTTTGAAAAATTAACATCAAAGCAATAATTTTCATTTTATGGTGGTTTTCTTTACTATATGCATTTTATTCGGTATTTTGAACTTAATTTCTGTTTTTCTATTTATTTTTTATATATATTTTTTGAACAGACAACCAAAATAACGCAACCCAAAAAAATTGTCATAACCCAAACCAGTACTCAGATAATTATAACCTCTAGAATCATTAATTGGACGAAGCATTGCATGATTTTGGCCTGAGGAGGTTTCATTTTATCAAAGGTCGTCAGAAGGAAGCAGCTAATTTAAGTGAGAAAGAAGAGTTGCAACACAACTCATAGGCTTGTTCATCTCAAGAGCAGACATTACCATTTTTATTTAAACTTCAAAAATGTATCAAGACCTAAAGGTAATCTTAAGAACAGAGAGATATTATTTACGAAGCTAGGGCACTTTTTATTTTAATTTCCTTGCTCCAATTGCCTCTAGAGAGCAATCGTGACTCTTCCATTTAATTTTTTTTATATTAGAGATAGAGCAAAAACATTACAGATATCTAACAAGAGTACCATGTTAGAGACATCATTTAACAGTGCAGATCAAAAAAAAATAAGACTACAGTAGCCACACAGGGCTCACGATACTCTTTCATTTAATTTCTATAATGAAACCTTCTTTTATTGTCAGGTTAATTTTTGTATATTTTCCCTTTGTACTCTGCTGTGTTTCTGAACGATACCACTGTCTTACAAATTAAACATGGTTTCTATTGTCTAATTAAGATTACCTTGCAAATTACAAGCTTTACAGTGACTAAATAGAAAACATATTGTGTGACCATAGGCTCAGGGGTTATATCAAAGGTGATGAGAAGTAACCGGTTAATCTAAATGAAAAAAAAAAATCAGCAAGATGTATATGCTAACAGTTATGTCCAAAAATGAAGGGAATAATTAAGCACTTAATACAATTAATGGTTTTATGGCAACATTGGACTGTTAGCACATAAGAATATCAGAACAAAACATATAGTTTACTATACAACGTCACCAGTCTTCATGAAGGGAAGCAAAAAATACCAAATGGAAATTGGTAGCTTTAAAATTTGGATAGACCTTTAACCCTTGGAGTTAGGTTTTTATGGGGGCAAATCACCTACTCAGTTCATTTGTAAGAGACAGATTTATTGGACCAAGTGCAGTACCCATAATTTATTGCAGCATCCTTGGCTCAGCTACAGTCCATAAATTCCCAAAACAATTAATCACATTATGTACCATCTGATTAATTACATATCAACAAAGATTCAATTTTGAGGATTTACAGTACAGCCTGAGTTGGCCTAGTGGTGGAGAACTTGTGCTCTTGAAAGAGAGGTCACAAGTTCAAATCCCACAAGGGGGTAAGGTATGTACACCTCATTGGCTTCGGCCCCTTACCGATCAAAAAAAAAAAAAAAAAATTTGAGGATTTACAAAATCTTAAGTTCTATTCTTTGTTTTCAAATATTACATATTTTATAAATATATTCAGATTCCAGTTTTAAATAGTAACTGTTAATCACTTATAAGAGCAGAATCCAGCAGTAGTTACCAGACATTAACACCTCATAAGCATGAATCCATTATCCTGCAACCATAAAACCTAGCTTCCTGTTAAGAACTTAGTAATCTAGAGTAATCTAGAGTCCTAGGCCAAGTGCAATAGTCACAATGTGCTGGAGTATCCTAGGCTTAGCTCACATCCATACCTTCTCATGAAATTTCTTTTCATATAATGTACTATCTGACTTATTCCATGCCTTCAAAGTTTTGATTTTGAAGATACTCACTTCCAAACATCATATATTTAGCAGCAGATTCCACAATTGTTTACCAGATACTATCTGCTCAGAAGCACACATCTTCATAAAAAATTAGCTTCCTGTTAAGAAGTTGGTCTTGATCTTGAAGTATACATTACTTACAATTAGCAACAAATTTGTCGATTGATGTTGATCTCCCACTATGTAATCAAGCTATTGAATACAAGAACAGGGAAAGGATCCAATAAATACAAGCATGAGATGGACCAATGATATGATCTCGTGTTTTGGGCTAGGTCCATCAATAGAGCACAAGTTATAAGCTAACCCTTACATTGTTACCCCAAACAAAGCCACAGTTAAAAAGTTGTTGGATCTCATGAAAAATCCCACTAGTCACTTTTCAAGCACATGAAAAACAATTTTACTACGTTTAACAGCTTCAATATTTGTAATAGCAATAGACAGATGTTCCCTTTTGATGGGGTAAAGAGAATAGGATATAGAAGACAATTAAGCATCTAGTCTCAACCTCATGAAGGCCATCTTAAGCTGAATTCTGATGAGGTAGCGGAGGTAACCCTAGCCCATCTGGCACAGGAGTAGTGTTTTGATCTGCAGAAGGCAAATTTGTAATGGGTGGCCCTTTCTTCCTTGGAGCTAAATAAAACAATGAAGTGGACGCTTTGGCTTTATTAGAGGAATTGAAATATCCAAGTTAGTTGGCTGTAACTTTTTACAAGTGGAATCAGATTCTGAAGTTATTATCAACAGGTGTACAAAAATGTCCATCGAGGATTGGAATCTTCACAACTACATAAATAATATCAATTGCAAAGCCAAGAGCTTTAAAGGTATTTCCCTTAACCATTGTTACAGGGAAATCAATCATGTAGCAAATAGCCTAGCTAACCATAATATAAAACAATGTCCCTTCTCAGCCAAAAAAACACAATGACAGTATGAACTGGCAGCTAGGGGTGATGCTTGCTCATGATTTATATGCTAACCCATCTCCTGTTCCAACCTTTTCTCCTTCATGGTTATTAATTGACTACCTGCTTAAAAGTTAAAGATCCTACTTCTGTGAAGGTCAAACACATTGCATTTGCCAATCAAATTCCACAAAGTTTATAGTTTCTATATCCATGATTTTGCAAGTAATTTCTATTGTTTCCTTCACATGATTCTGATAAACAGCTGAACATCAATAAAACATTGAAACTTCGTAACAAGTCATCCCTTTCCATTTGAAACCTCTAATTCTACTCATATGAACTTGTTTTCCCCACCAAATGTTTCAGTTTCTTGGCCAAACATGCAGCAAGAATGCACAATGGGAATCCCCTGATATTTACCATTACTAGCTACAGAGTGGGCTCAGAAGTCAAAACACATCAATAGGTTTCCAGAATATGATGCCCATTAATTCCATAACAAAATTTACCTTAAACATTGCAAAATCATCCTTTTGAATTTCATTCACAATTAACAAACCCACATAACTACATGTAGGCCAATCTAGCATTTCAAAGTAGATTATTTCCATTTATGAAGTAATGATATTTGTGCACTCCCCTCTTTAAATATCAATTCTTTTTTAGATTTAGTCAGCATTGGTATTACTATTCATAACTAGCATGTCCAATAGTTCACTAATCAACATAAGTTGACTTCACTTATTGATATTTATTCTTAAAATTTATTAACCACCAACTAGTAGTATATATACTAAAGTCTAAAATATTCTGGACATTCTTATGTCTTCTGTGTGCTTTCTATCAAACCATGCTTTCAAGCTAAAGGTGACAAAACTAGAGTGATATCAAATTTTCAAAAATGAGTCGAAATTTTAAATAAACTAGCAGTTCAAGCTAAGCACAAATACAATCCAAAAGATATAAAGCCAAACCAATAAAAATTTAGTCGTATTAAAGAGAAAGCTCACCTCAGATAGCTTTGCTTTCAACTCATTGAGATCTTTTGGCGCCTATTCATGTCAAAAATAGAAATCAATGTCCATTTTCTCAATAATCAAACTCTCAATTAAATGCATCTTTTTCAGAAATCATAGAAAGGAATAAGATCATAAGCAACAAGCAATAAAAAGCCTCCATAGCATACTCAAAGAATGCCATCTAGAATTGAGACCATGATAATAACAATGAGTTGGCCTGCAAGTAGCACATTTGCTTACACTTACAGGATTAAATGAAGAGACGGCAGAAGCCCCGTAGTCTGTGCCTTCCTTTTGTGCTTGTCCCTCTTCTGATGATTCAAGGATAGTGGAAGGGAGTTGAGGTGGAGCTACATACAGCACCCTCAATTTGTTTTCCTCAATAACCCTACCAGGCTCTTTGTTGAACTGGAAAACATAGGTTATTGCTTTAATTTCTTTTTGACATAGGAGAACCTTCTATCCATAAGCATCCAGTTTTCAGAAATCAAATCTTAATAGGCACTCACCATATCAGAAGTGATATCCTTAAGAGTTGACCCAGAAGGTGCTATGACACTCTGCACAAGAAATTTGTCTTTGCATTGCATATCAGGTGGTGCTTCCTTCTGAGCTTGCATGGTTACTACACAGCAAACAAATCGCATTGTAGAGAATATAAGCAGAAGTACAATCAAGTTCACACTAAACAAGCTCAGAAAACTCTATATTGTATCATATCCAAGCAAGAGATAAATACTCCATGAGCCATTGGAAATATCAGGTCTCAAACCTGTCACATCGCATGCAGCCTTGGGTGGCACAACACCTGTATTAGGTCGTACACAATACTTCTTTGGAGATGTAGTTTTAACCTGTCAAAACAAGAACTTTTATATCATGCCTTTAACAACTAAACTCACCCTCCTAGCAGAAAATCTACAATTTGACTAACAAAGTACAACTCTAGGGGACTACCACACAAGGAGAACTAACTTTAACCACATTAATGGTCACATTTCATGTTAATAGCACATCCCTCTTGGGCACTAAGACTAATGTCATAAGTACAACTGAACTGGCCTCAAAAGAATTAAAATTAGAAAAATAAATATGCTTGCTTCCATTTAGTCACTTGACAAAACCAGATCATCAGAATGCCCGTTGGTCACCAACTAAGAAATTACAGGGAACATAAAAAATAAGTATAGGTACCTTAAACGCCACATAATTGTCTGTATTGTTGACCAATTGAAGGGAGCACGAACTCTGCTTCTTCAATTCAACTTACCAACCATTCCATACAAGAGAGACAGATGTCAATAATAAATAAAGGCATTGCATGCAGAATGATAGGCATGTTTATTTTATTTCATTTCTCATTAAATAATATGAAAAAATGATTGGCAAGAAGCCAACACAATGGTGAAGGGTAAATAAAAAAAATCATCTTGCAAAATGCATAAAATTAGTGCATTGTGCCAGAAGAACACCAAAAAATGACAACTGAATTTGAAATAAAACATGCCATAAATTTGTTGTAGGGCAAGTTGGCTAACATAGACCAATAGGTATACAAGTGATAAACATGCAGCACCACAAAATTATGAATAAATGCAAGGTTTCCTCTATTTGCATACTCACATCCCTTATACAATCAAAAACAATAAAGATGAATAATTGAGTTTAACATTACAGAAGGATATAAATATCATAAAAAAAAGTGCCCACTGAAAATAAGCTGCCATATTCAATAATGCTGAGAAGAGATTTACTCACAGGGAAACTTGAGCTCCCCAGGCTGAACGGTGACAAGTTCGTTGGTCATTGTTAATCTCTATCCAGACGGTCCAGGACTTTAAATTTGACTACCAATAATATAATAACAATGCAAGCTCAAGCCTCTAAGTTCCAGCTACAGCCCAGATGATGTTGAACAACACAAAATTTCATGGAGTAAGCACACATTTATTTAAATGCAGAAAATTAAGAACTTACAAAATACAATTATAATCTCAAGAACTAGAAATAAATCATCCTTGTGATTTGATAAATTGTGTCAATCTGACACTGTTTTCAACACATTGGAAAACAAGATACAATCATACTAAACAAGCCATTTTACCTGTCAACTAATAATGTTTGAACAGTAGATCCCAACAAGGCCTGTTCTGGCTGATAAGGAATGGAAAATATATTCTTTTACATGCACAGTGAGAAAACATGAGATCGTCAAATTTAAAATAATGTAGGGCAGAAAATAAACAAAACATAAATTTGTATGCAAAAAGCAGTAATTTTTCAAACAAAAACAATCTAGATGCAAGTGATTAAGTTCAAAGTCTGTGCAACAACAGAACCAAATTTAAGACCAAAATGCACAAGTATATCACGTCATTTTTTACTACCTATGAAACATTTATGTATTGACATTTTAACCAATAATTGAGCCATGTATCTTGCATATCCCATGATTGTGGAACATTTTGACACCAGCAAATGAACTGTTAAATAGTCCCCATGCACAGGTAAAAAAGATTTCTAAACATTCTCCGATTTTTAACATGTAGATTAGAACAAAAAAATCTGAAGCAGAAAATTTTCAAAATGCTGAACCCAGAAATTATTAAAATTCAAATATTGTGTAATTGTTCAGTTGCTATGCAAACAAGATGGTTAACTTTGCATAGCTCCTAAACACAATAAAAGTAAAACCCTAAATCCACAAAGATAACAAGCCATTACTCTCAAAAAATTGCCAATCCACCTTATATACTGTAGTTGCCTAACAATATAGACACAGAACTAGAGGCCATATTGTACACAGATAAACAAAATTATTTCCAATACGAGTTGTAAATGGTCTGAATTTGATATCCACCAATAATTAAACATAGAGATAGGACAGAACCTTAAATTTGACACATAAAACTAGCAAAAGTTCTCCAAATGATGAACAAGAAATTCTTTAAATTCATGGTTTGATTAATTATTCATGATGATAGTTTATACAATTAAAATGCTAAATCTGCAAGGATAACACGGCACTTTTCCCAAGTCGAAAGGGGTGAACTCAAGGGGTAAATCACCAGGGCTTTTAAAATAGAGACACTTGCTTAAATCCCTCTCAATAGTGGCAAATCTTTTGATAAATAATCTTACTTTGATTTCAACCTACAATTTAACAAATATACTAGACAAAAGTTCTCAAAATTCAAATATTGCGTGATTGATCAGTAGCTATGCAAACAAGATTTAAAGTTTAAATAACTCCTAAACAAAATAAAAACCCTTGATCTACAAAGATAACATGACATTCCTCCCAAAAATTTTGCCAGTGCAACTTATATTCTATGTGGTTGCCTAACAATTTAACAAAGAAAACTAGAGCCTATATTGTATATGATGAAGTGAAAACTACTTCCAATATTGAGTTGCAAATGGTCTCAATTAGACTTTTACTTATAACTAAACCTAGAGATGGGACAAAAACCTAAAATCTGAAGCAGAAGAGAGCAATTTTTTTCCAAATAATGAAACTAGAAATTTTTTTAATTCGAGACTAGAGTAATAGTTTCTGTACATAATAAAATTAGAACACTATATCTGCCTGGGGTAACACAGCACTTTCCCAATGTCAAATGAGGTGACCTCAAGTGGGAAATCATCAGGAAATTATTTTTATGGAGACAATTGTTTAAATCTCCAGAAAGCATGTTACATGCTTGTACATACGAATGTTACAGTTTAAAATGGGCAAGCTACAATATCCAAACCCAGGAGCGGAATACCTCAATCGACAAGGCCAGGTGCAAATCGTGGGAGAATTTAACAGAAGCAATTCGGCTTTATCGAGGCACCTAAGCCGAAGAACACCCAGCGTGGTGAATTTACCAATCAGAAAAAGAAAGAAAAACATTGCCAGTTTTCCTGGAAATTGACGCACGCATCTTCTATATCCCCTCGTTAAATAACAACCGAAAACAAAAGGAACTAGAAACCCTTTTTTACATATAGAAAACAGGAATTTTTAAAATAATCTCGCTCTACAAGCTCTGAATTCGATTTTCACCAGCTATTTAACATATCCATTTGAGAAAGCCCTAAATTTGAAGCCGAAGCGAGCAAACTTGTCCAGAAAAACGAACTTGAAAATTCTTTCAATTCAAATAAGCAATTTGTGTAGCTACTGCATAAAATGAAAGCCCTAAATTCGAAAGATAAACCACAGCATTTTTCAAAAAAAAAAAAAAATTTAAGAAAGTTCTAACACAAACAGAACTAAAACCCACATTCCACATACCGAGCTGAAAAAAAGAAGTTCCAAAATTTGAGATTTACAATTTCTGAATTTGATTTTAATTTTTCACTTGAAATCTAAACGCGAAGAAGGCAAATGCCATTTTTTTCCCTAACAGTAAAGCACTGGCTGACAATTGCACAATCGACGAACAAATTCACAGGAATTTCGAAAACGCATAAAATGTATGATGAAAGATAGCTCTTAATTCTGTAGATCGAAAGCTTCGGCAGCTTGAAATTGTGGAAGGCATAAAATCCTAAAATCCGCAAACAATTAACAGCTACTTAATCAAATATTTAATGCTGGGGATGAAACACATACATATATTTGCGCCGGTAGCAAGTCCTGTCGTTCTGTTTCGGAAACCCTGCTAGAAAGAATTATCGAATTTTTAAATACAAAGAGAACAACGAAGAGAATAAAGTGATATTTTTATCTGCGTTTGAGGAGATTCAGACGGGAGTTTGTTTGGAAAATAAAGGTGACCGACGCGTGTCGGAGTTCTGTGAATGGTGAAGTCGGGTGCCACCGGCGGTTCCCAGTTTTATATTCGTTGCTTTTCTTGAGAATTAAGTTTTTGTGTAGAATTTGGTGGCTTTCATGAGTGCCTGGCGTGCAGAAGTACTTATTTTTTTCTTGCACTTGCTTTGCCTTGGTTTTCATGTTCATTGGGGATGAAGTAAAGGGTCCATTTATCCCTTTTGGTTGAGTGTAAAAAAATTCACCATTGATTCATTTTCTTTTAAATTTTTTTTAAATTAAGATGGAAGACCTTCAAATTAGAATTGTCGAATTTGTGGCTTACAATTCATGACAATTTATTGTTGTATATTCGAATTTATTGTTACTATATATTGTTCAAATAAGAATCAGCTTTCATCAATTTCGATGGTTTATAATTCATGATAATTTATTGCTATATATTTGAATTTATTGTTCAATTAAGAATCAGTTCTCATCAATTACGATGTGAAACGATGAGGTGGAAAAGACCTAAAGAAACAAGGAAAGAAAGGGTATGTATTTTTTGCAACATCACAACATTGGAGTCAGAATAACACTTGATTATGGAGTGTTATGTCTTCAAGGACATTAGAGACAAGCATGCTAATATAATGACGGTTGTTAATTGGCATAATTTATTAAGCAAGGAGATTATTGAGAAGATGGGGATGCTTATCATCTCCTTAAATAGGAAAAGGACTCCCACACGAGATAAGGTATGTATGTCTCATTTGTGAAACGCTTGGGTATCGATTGCTAACATCGTGGACTATAAAAAATCATTTCATTTCCTTCTCATAGACTATGTTTAATCATATGAATGTTAAAAGATTTATTTATCTATGTATTTAAAATTAATTAAGTTTTTTAACTATGACAATTTATCTTTACATATTTTAAAGTTTTAATTTTTTCTAATCGTTAAGAATGATATTAAATTTTAAGAATCAAAGAACATAGAATGGTATATTTTCTTAATATAAAGAAGTTTTGAAATATTTTCTATGGAAACACTTAAATAATGCTCATTCAAACCAATTTTGACTAAAAAAGACTTTAAATGGTGATTTTAAGACATACCTTTTTTCAAATAGAATATTTAAATAGTATTATTTTAAATCAACTCTACGTGGATTGAAAAGGACTTTAAATGGTGATATTTTAAGCTCAACTAACAAAAGGTTGGTTGAATATGACTTGTAAAAAGTATTTTATGTATGTAGGTATCATGTCAAAAAATGGTATAAAGTATTATGTGAAAAAATGGTATAAGGTACTATGTCAAGAAATGGTATAAGAGTCAAAGAAGGTGGGGTGGTATAATGTCTTTTTCATAAATGATTATATTAATTAGATTGGAGGCAGGTATTGAATTTTTAAATGTATTTACTATGATTAAGTTAATTAAATGAAATTTAATATTATAAGAATTAAGTTTGATTAAATTATTGAAGTAATTTAATTGGAAGTGTAAATAAAAATGTGTTAAAATGGAAATAAAATAGATGAAGGTTTAGTATATTTTAAACTTGGTAGGAAATAAACTTTCTTAGATCTCACACAAGAACTTTAAATAAAGAATTAATATTGAATGATAGATCAAAGTAGAGACTTGTGAAACTAGACACATTAATCATCTAGAATGGAATCAAGACAACAATCTTATATAAGGTATGATTATGTCCAAATTACTAATATTCTAACTTTAGTAAAATATGTCCATTGATACATATAATTTACTTATTTGCATAATGATATATGAGCTAAGGAAAATGATGGTGGTGCTAAGGAGAATGATAGTGGTGTGAAGGATCAATATAAGGCCTACCATGCAAGGATCAAAGTTCAAGATTTCATTATATCTTAATCAACCCCTACGATTGAGTTAATAATTGAAGACCTCCAAAATTTACCACCAAATCATCATGCTAATTTTTTTATAAATTAATTAAATATTTATCATTATTTAATTAATTATCTTCACCATTCATCATTGATTAATTCTTCCCTAAGGCTAATTAATCAAATTAAATCAATTAGTCTTAACTTCACATATTGCTCCACTTTATTAATTAACTAAATAATTATTGATTAGTTAATTAATTAAGACTGATTAATCTCTATTATCGTTTCTTCTAATATTTAAATCTTTGTCATCCTTAATCCTTGTCCATTTAATCCTAGCCTTAAATCCATCAACATAAATTAAAGGGTAAAAGTACAAATTTCTATCACACTTTCAACCAACTAAATTGTTTATAATGAAGTGGTTTTGTGTGAAAATATTAAATGGAATAGATCTTAACCAAATTAGGTGGCTCCAATGTGAGACATATGTGGCCTAAGGTATTTGATCGTTCAGGTAAAACCTATTTGTTCGAATATTTATTAACTAAAACTTAAAAATAAATGAAATTGGACATTTCATTTGAAATCTATTGATGGAGAACCCCTTCACTTCAAACTCGTACTCAACAAAAAATGACATGCTTAACCATCCAATGAGGTAGTGTCATTCTTCTTAGCCAAAGATTCATCATGCATTTTTTTATTAATAATTAAAATTTAGGTTTACTTTAATTCTTAAAGTAAGACCTCCTCGAGCATAAACATTCTTGTGGAAAACTCTAATATGATAAATAATTGTGAAAATTTTAAAATCTATATATTTTATCCCTTTAGAATAAAAAAGAACTTATGAACATAATGATCCATTTCAAAACTAGAAAATGTCAAAATATTAAATTAGTTAATGAGTATTTTAGATCTAATTTGAAAGATTAAATATAATGAGGATGATAAATTAAGTTTGAATTTTAACTTGGGCATGGGAATAATTTAGAAATAGATTTAGGTCAACAATGTGTAAAAGGGGTTTTAAAGGTCTATACCTAATTAGATTTATCAATTAATCTAACAAAACATTTGAAGTTAATGAAATTTTTGAAAATGTAAAACCAAGAATATAGGCACACAAAGGTTATGACATATGATAATGCAATTAGAGAAAGTATTTGTATAAAATTTAGAACCTTGAAATCTCTAATTTATCTCAAATATGAATTTCAATCATATAATTAAATGTGTCACATAAATTTAGTAAAGAAAGCACTAGAACACATTACATGGACCTTTGTGTGTATAATAGTGATTGAGACATAACTTAGTGAGACTAGATCAGTTTGAGCCTTAAGCCTTAGAAAACATGTTGATAATCCCTAATAAAATAGTTACCTATGCAAGGGATGCTCGTATTTCCGGAGACATTGATATCACGTAGAATTATTTCCAAAGACATTGATATCACCTAGAAATTGTACCAATTCTAGTCAAGCATTTATAATTTTAAGGGAATTATCTCTTACTAAGTATGAATATTTATCTTTTATTTTTTAAGTGTCCATAGCTTTAATATAATTGTTTGAAACACCCTACTTTTATGAATATGCTTGATTTTCTTTATTATATTTGATTGAAAAATTTGCTCATATTCATTTATATCCTTTGTAATAATACAATAATGCAAACTTAAATCATTATGAATATTAGAGGAGTATTGGTTGTGATTGTGATCAACACTCAATTAATTTCTATAAAGATTCATTTTCTTGTGCAATTAGATCAACTAAATAGGATTCCCCAAATTTCTAGTCACAACTAAACTCAGAATGTGGTGCACAGATAATAGATTACATTTTAATGATTAAAATTACAAATAAAATTATATTTGTTTTTGGATATTCTTCATTGGTCAAACCTACTCCTACTTTATGATAATAACTAGGAGTGAGGAATAAAAACCTAAAGTTACACACTAAAACTACAATAATAAAAAACAACAAAAAATAGAAACATGCATAATTAAAAGAAAAAACTAACATAACAAAGAAATAAAATACAAAGAGACCATAAAATCTTAGAATAAAACTTCAAGTAGGATTTCAAACATTACATGTTAATAGGGATAGGGAATAGTTGCCTACAAAAATTGTAATCTAAAATAATTCACCTTTAAGCCTTCAATGATGGAAAATGGACCTAACCATAGAGGCTGAAATGTATGATGACCTAAACATAGACATAAACATTTAAACATAAAATATATAAGCAACAAATGACTAAAAGCATTTTTTCGTTGTCGCTTTTCAAAAATTCTTCTAATCTTAATTAAATAATTTGTTATTTAAGCTAATATCATTCCTCTTTATATATAATAATTAAATATTTTTAATTATTTAATAATTTCAAATTTTCAAAATTTCTCCATTTCTCTAAATTAATTAAATAGTTTTCAATCATTTAATCAATCTAATAATTTTTTATTTTCTCCAAATTAATTGAAAATTTCTCAATTATTTAATTGATATACTAATTTGTCATTTTCCTCTAATAATTAAATAATTTTGACCCATTCATGGGTTCCCCAGGGTTAATCTTGCTAATGACCGTCTAGATAGAGAGACGATTAAATGGTCAAAACCAGAGAAGGGGTGGGTGAAAATAAATTTTGATGGAGCATCAAAAGGCAATCTAGGGATCTTAGGAGTGAGATGTGTGGCTCGTGATGATGAAGGAAAGGTTACGTGTAAAGGGGCTAGAAGACTTCAAGATGACACTAATAATGAGGCGGAAGTCCAGGCGGCTCTACTTGTAGTTGATTTAGCAGCTAATCTGAAGGTGTCAAATTACATTTAGAGGGTGATTCCCAAATTGTTGTTCAGGCTCTGGTTAAAGGACATACTCCGTATTGAAAATTAGATAAATATATAAATATAATAAGTGAAAAACTAAAAAGTTTCAATAATTATTGCATCTCACATGTGAAAAGAGAGGGAAACACTCTTACAAATGAGCTGTCAAATGAAGCATGTGGCCTCGAGCCAAGGGAGGTGAGGTGGCGGAATGACAGAAATGAAACTGTTGAATGGAGTTAAGACGCACTGCCAAGTTGGTACGACATTAAATTCAAATCCCTTGTCAGAAGCTGGTTTTTTCCTGCGCAAGTGTGAGTTAATGAGTAGTTATTGCGACATGCTCTGAATTGGCGGTGATGGTGGAGAGTCATGCATTAAATGCCAATTTCGTAATGCCCACACGGATTATGAATAGACCTGCCGAGTTAGTGAAACTAGCTTTAAAACTGGTTTTATCATAAATCTTTGTATTTTCTTAGAAAGCTCAGAAATGGAAGCTAATTTCACCTTGGAATCTTCCAAACTGATGTTGGCATTTCATGGTCCTGTTCCGTCAAAGAAACTCAAGAGAATGTTTCTCGCTAAAGACCCGCTGCTTCTAAAAGCGGTTCAGTTGGTTTTAGGAAAAGAGGTGGTTGTCATTGGTCACTGTTACAAGTGTAGAGCGAACATATACTCGTTGCTCATGGCTTGGGGTCTAGAGCTGGGACACACGGTTGAAGAGGTGTGAAAGGTGATGCAGAGACTAATCCCAAGAGAATATATGTTAAAACAGGAGTCCTTGCTGGAGTGGGCGGTGTCGGGATGGGGATTTAATCTTGCAGAAGGTATTCTAGAGGCAAATGAGGAGATGAAGGCACGTCACTCGCGCATTCAATTTCTTCGACGACGTGAGGAAGTTAAATTGCGGTTCAAGGATGATGCACAGAGAGGATGGGAAGGGCTTTAAATCTTCATCCAGATTATGGACATAGAAGATCTGATCAGGCAGGAGGGTGGCGGGAGAGTAGTGGAGAACGTGAGCCCTAGGAGGCAGATAACAAGGAGACTATCGGCAGAACTAGCTAAACAGGCGGGAGATGATGAAGAAGGTGGATGGGATGGCGGGATGGTTTCTCCGAGCCAACAAGGTGCAGCAAACAAGAAAGCAAAAGGAAGAAGGAGGTGACAACATGCCAAAAGTGGAGACTCTCGCCGTAATCGGGTGACAGGTGAATCGAGTGCCTCGGCTACAAGAGGCGTGAAGGAGGAATCATGAATAGGTTATTACAAGCACGGTACCCATAGGTGCCAATTTTCTATGCTCCCTTTTCTCAGCTAATTTCACAATTGAACTTTAAACTTCAGTTTGAAACACCTGATTTTTGACAAGCAAGATGTAATAAGTTTTTTTGTACTCTTAAGTTTGGGGGGGGGGGGGGGGGATGTGTGGGTGCTGGTTACTGGTTTTGAATTCCAGCTTTTGGGAGGGTGGTGATGGCAGTGTCATGGATGTCTTGTTTTGGGAGCTTTTTGATAGTTCATTATCTTCGAAGTTGTAATGCTTAAATTTTAATTAAATCAAAATATATATTTTACCGATTAAAAAAATAATAATTAATATTCTCGCGTGTTAACTTTTTTTAAATTAATTAACTAATTTTCATCATTAAATAAGCATATTATTATTTAATTAAATAAATTTTCATATCTTTCCAATTTCAATCTAAATTTGCATTTTGAAAATATTATCTTTTTTTCAAATCAATTTTCTTCATCTTTGGAAACTTATGCTTTTTTTTAAAATACACAAACGAAACTTTGTGTAGACAATAAAAAAAAAATCATTAAAGATGACAAGTTTCCATCTTTCTTCATTTGCATCCTTGTCTTTATCTCAAACTCTATAAATTGAATATTCATCTATCTCATCAATCCTTTAGAAACCACAATCTTGACACAACCACAATTTTCATAGGATAACTATCTTTGAATTATTGTGCAAACAACACTTATTCTTGTGTTACAAATTTGAGACCAACATTATCATACATTTCAGAGAGAAATCAAAGGAAAACGGAGTGAAGTGAAATGCTTGTGTGAAAGGTATAATTTGATTATTTTTTATTGTATTTTTATGCATGTATTTCATACTTCATTTTTGGAATAGAGTAAATTATGGATTTGAGAATTTGATCTGGTTAAACCCATTGATTATTCATGATTCAATTTCCTATTCTACATTTTGACATGCTTGGTGGGACCCGTGTCCCTAACTACTAACTTTTTTGTGATAAATTTCATGTTTTGAAGCTTGGAAGTACGAATTGGTAATTTTGTTTGATGTTTTGGCTCATTTGTTTAGCCTTTTGGTACTTCTATTCCATTAATTGGTGCTTCTATTCCCTCTTTTGGCACTTTTGTTCTATCTTTTTTTTCATGTATTTCTTTGAATTTTTGTTTTGTGATTTTTTTTATTCTTGTTCTTTCACCTTTAACTTCTTTGTTGCAGGTATTGTTGCTTTTAGACATTTGATTTCTCTAACAAAGTAATAATCCTTCAAGATAACGATATGGTATTTTCTAGTTTCGTGTTTGTCAATTTTCTCATAAGAAACTCACATAGGCATCTTTTACACTTCTATTAAGTGTTTTGACACTTGTGTCAAGTGTTTTGGTGCTTCTGTCAACTATTATAATGCTTTTCTTCGGTAATTTGGTGTTTTTGCTTGTTGTTTTTGTGCTTTTATTATTGCTTTTTGCAATACTATTTTTGTTTTTGTCAATTTTCTCTTCACCTAACAAAATTAGCGTTTTAGTTGCTAACTCAATTTGTGCAATTTTGTTTATCATCTATAATGGTGAAAATTAGGGTTACGGTTAAATTGAGATAATAAAATCACTAAGTGACCTAATTAACCATTACACTAGGGAGAAAAGGAATCTAATAGATCTAGCCTTGATAGGCCAAGATTTTTTATCAAAATCCAACCTCTTGGGATAGGGCTTTCTCCTCCTTAGATTGAATTGATTTGGATTGTTAAATATTAGGACAAAATAGGTGATTATTGAAGAGATCAGACAAAAACAGTGAGCTATAGTTGTCGTACGGAAACACCAACCTAAATCTGGACAAAATAAGATGTCACAGATTTGTTCCCAGAAGTTTGGCCTGATTTTTCGAGACCGGGTGGTATCTATTTGCCATGGTCCTCCAAATTTTTAGTCATCGAAAGGTGAACCTGTTCTTCTTTGTGAATTATGTTGATCCTCCTGAATGTAGCTCTCAACTTGTTTCCTACACATAGAAAAAAGGGGAAATTTTTGGGAATAGGGGTTTGCCTAAGTCAAACGCCAATTTAGGAATTAACCTTGAATGAAATAATGAAAATATTGAAATACATGTTGAATATACATACCTCAAATCTACAATTGTTGATGAGGATGCTTTTCTCTTTGGATGTAATCACAAATGTTGTATGAAATGAAATGAACATGATAAAACCCTATTCACACATACATTCTTGCATGATAATTGACATGACTTTACTCCACAATACTTGATGATGAATATGCAGCCTTGAAGATCTCTAAAAATGTTTCAAAAATGCACAAATGTTAGATTTCTTGTAGATGGAGACTTAGATCTAAAATGAATTGATATAATGTCTTTATATAGGATTTTTTAGGTAGATTGTTGATTAGGTCAACCTCCAATGGTCATGTGGAGCCACAAGGATCAAATATTATCGATGAGATATAGCCCCGACCCTATTTCAAATTGGGGTCAAATTTAGCAGGATGATGACATTTTGGGGCACCAATGTCCACACCAGGGTGTTCCACGCCCTAGTTTGACCACAATCAGGACCAAAAAAATGCTAAAATATGGTGGGTATCCCATGGTAGGACCCAAAAAAGGTTGTTCATGGCCTCAAAGCTGGAGAATAGGCACAAACGAACCCAGAAAAGAGATTAGGATAGGACATGCTAAAGTAGGGGCACAAACATTAGGTGTAAATTGGACCAGTGACAATTTATGATGCTACATTTAGCACCCACTTTAATGGGAGTATGAGCCTATGCAAATACTCACCGTAAAGTAGATGAAAGATGAGAGAGAGGAGTAATTAGGAGCGCAATAACAAGGAGATAAGACATCACTAATTTCAAGGAACCAAGCCCCCAATCTTAGAATCTTAACTCACACAATCACATGTCAGGGCACAAAAAACAAGACAAAGACAAAAAAGGCAATCAAAGACAAGCAAAGACAAAAAAAAAAAGACACATGACATAAAAGCTAAAAATTAAAACAAGACCTCAATTCAACTAGTCAAAGAGACTTCGACAACTAAAATGTCTCAACCACTAATATCATTCTTGAAATGTCATCACAAGGGTATAAACGATCACATAAAAAGATCAAGAGCATGCATCAAATCATGAAGCACAAATAGCAAAGATATGAGCTCATGGAAAGAGGAAAGCCTGGAAGACATGGTTGTCACACTCTAGTTGTGTTTTCTCGGTGATCCATGAGAAGAAAAGTGAGAGAAGACGTGGATATCACATTCTAGTTGTGTTGTACTAGGTGATCCATGTTGGGGAGGAGAGTAGGAATAGTCTAGTTGTGTTTTGCTAGTTCCACTCATCCTGTTGTGTATACAACTGTCTGGTTTCAAGTGTTATGTATCCCGTGTAAGAGTTTGTTTTCCCTAGTTTTGAGCATCCAACAACTTGTGTAAAACATGAAATGAAAATACAAATGTGTATCTAGTATTGAGAACATCTTGTGTAAGAGTTTTTTTGCTATGGTTTCAAGAATGTGTAACCCCATGTAAGATAAAAATATGTCTGGTTTGGAGGACGTCTCGTGAAAGAGTTTGTTTGCTCTAGTTTTGAGAATGTGTACCTCGTATAAAACATATATAAATGTTGTGTATGGTTTCTAGCATGAAGCATCTCATGTAAGATTTTGTTTGCTTTGGTTTTGAGAATGAACGCCTCATTTAAGACATGCAAAAATATAGTACAATATAGTACAAAGAGGGCGATATCATCTACCCCCCCTTAAGATGTCAACATAACCCTGTGTTGGTGTCTTAAGGAAGCTAGAAACAAGGATACCCACCTTCAACACCAAGGATATATTCCTTTTAGGCAACAATGTTCATACATCCAAGCTAAAAGAGGTAATACTCTTACAAGCAATGATAAGATAGTTGAAAAAGAGATATCTTGCAACAAGTGTAAAGGTAATCCTTGGAGGAAAAGAGATCTTTTCTCAAAATACATCTACCTCCAAGAGGAGTTCTTGAACAAACATAACATCTTCTACAAGAAGAAAGGAAGGAGAACAAGAATGTATGCCTTCCTCCTATTGCTAGGTAAAAGGGATTCTTGATGAAGGATAACACACTCTTGACCCAAAGTGAGGGATTTGTTTATAATAGATATACATTTCCAAGTGTATAAGAGGTTGTAGTCAAGGATACACACATCTTGCCCAAGTGAGAATCCTTAAGCACACAACAACTTCACACAAGGAATGACATAAAATCATAAGCAAACACCACTCAATGTTGGAAAAGTGGATCCTTAGAAAGGATAAGAAAGATCGATGCCCTCCAAGTGCATGGACCATGAGAATAATTACACAACCTCTGAGGAGAGTTTATACATAATTAAATGCACAATGTACTTACATGAAGGAATATTAAATGCAAGAAAAGACATCAAGATATGCAAAATGCAACTCTAAAGAAGAGGTAATCTTGAAAGAGAAAGAGAGAATTAAATATGAAGGCTCACACCCCCCCTAAGGAGAGATTATTCATAAGATGTATCGTTTCATGCAATAAAGGACATCAAGGTATGAAAAATACCAGCCCTAAAGTAAATAGGGAAACCTTAGATAGAGAGAAGAGATAAGATCATTTTCTTGCCCCCCAAACATAGAGGCGAGAATGGATTATGTTGCTACCCCAAGATGATTGATATTGAAAAATTATCACCTCTTATGACAAAGAGTCCTGAATGAAGTTAACTACTAGTGTTATAGGGTGAGGAGAAACATGGAGGGTGAATGAAGTGCTAAAGCATTCCCTCTTCACCAAGTAAGAGTGCAAGATCGGTTGTAAGAGCTATGTGAGCTCTATCATATTGGCCTTGAACAAATGTTTTAAATGTTTTACAATTTCCAAGAGAATGAGAGTAGCTATGATGAAAAAGACAATGTTCATCACCTTCCTTATGCTTATAATTGTAATTAAGTCAAATGAAAGGAAAAACAACATTATTATCATACTTCAATCTCCAAAAGGTTCTAGTAGCTAATTTCCCTTGGTCATTGATAGGAGTAGGTCTTATCTCTTGAGATGTAGGACAATGATTGCTAGAAGAAGATGGATTTTCTATGATTTTAACTATGTCATTATCAATTAGTCCTTGCATTCCATTTTGAAAATATGGACAATCATTGGTATCATGGTCATTAGTTTGATGATGTGAGCAAAAAGGAGTATTTGAGGAAGAAGCACCTTTAGATGGATGATAGATTTTATGTCATGCAAAATACTCCTTAAGTTTTTGAACTCTAATGAGATCATCCATAGGTGAATGATGAGGATGTCCTAGACCTTAGGTACTAGCTTGTGTAGGAGGTTTTATAGGGACTTTGATTCCTTGTTCAAATTTTCCAAGTCCTGGTCCTCTATAACCTTGCTTTGATATTATTTTACAGCCACTCCTATAAGAGCTTTTTAATTGAGAAGAAGAAGCAACATTATAATAAATTTCTTTAAAATTTATAGTGTAAGTACATCTAGAAGAAAAAAAAGGGAGAAGTAGATAAAAATGAATATCCTTTGTAGGGAATTTCTCCTTTCTATCATCATGTATATCATCTTTGATAGGTTGGGAAGAAATACCCTTATCATCTAAGGCCTCATCTTTATTTAATGTTATGTGGGGAGATAGGTCATGAATAAAATGCATAACATCATCTTCTCTATAAATGTTTTGATGGTTAAGATAAGCTTTATGAGAATAAGAGGAATCTAGAGAGATTGAAACATCCATTGTTTGACCTTACTACCCTTGTGCTAGGGTATGTGTATGAGAAGAAGATGGTGCCATGTTTCTCTTCAATGCTTGCTCTCCATTAGAGATATCATTAATAGGAGTATTAGCTCTATTTTCATTCACATGAGATACCCTAGGAGAGGTATGAGTGTTAGGTTTTTTGTTAGCATTTTAATATTATGGTTTACAAACGCTTTATGTGATCTACATATGTAATGAATTTTCCTAAGAATATCACCATAAAACAACATGCATCATGGATAAAAGCTTTGAGATTCATTTGATTAGTAGGAAACATTTTTGAAATTCTAAAAATGCAATATGCCAAAGTGTTATGAATAAATAAGCAATGTGAAGTTAAAGAAACCATTATCTAGCACATGACTTTGATAAATAAAAGTAAAAACAATGTGTGTGGGGGAAAAAGCAAGACTAGGTTATCATGCCCTAATCCTACCTCTTATCACACATTATGGAATACGAAAGAGCCTAGAGGTATCGCACAATTGGCTACTTCTTTTTGTGAAAGAGAGAGCCACGGGCTACCTATTAGGGTTTCTATTCCTTTGTTGCAATTGAAAGGTAAGATTATGCAAGTCCAATTCCTAACCCTAAAATGTAAGTATGAACTAACAACAAGATTGCAGAATTGAACTTAGACAATGGAAAGCTGTAAACGCAAGGATAAAACAAGAATGCAAATGCGTACCCGGAGTCAAAATCAGAATGAAAATGTTCAGGGCGGGGGCGCGGGCGCCACTGTCCTGATTCTGCACCTGAAACTGCACCGGAAACTGTTGTTTTGCACTCTGGAACACTGTCGGAAACTGTCGAAAGTGTTGTCTGTCCGGAGGACCAGGGCGCCCAGCGCCTCTGTCCCAGGGACCAGGGCGCCCAGCGCCCCTGTCCTGGCAGGACCAGGGCGCCCAGCGCCCCTGTCTCAGTCTTTTGCTCTGCAATTTGATGCAAAGTGTTGTCTCGACCCGTTCTCTCCGGATCTGTATCCTGCGACGTCGTCCGAGTCCCGAAACCTGCACTTATATCTGAAAAAGGGTGTATGGGCGGCTATATAGGGTTTTGCCTTAGTCAAACCCCCGCTTCGGTGATTTCCACCTCCACGAATAGCCAAGTTGTTTTGTAAAATGTATTGTGTGTGCAGACCTAGTGTGTGTGCAAGGTCCTAAAATGCAAGAAAGCAAACTAGAGCAACCTAGAAAGTAAACCCTAATTGCTTGTAAGTGATAATGTAAATGCTCTAAATCAAGATGCAAAGTGATCTAAAGCATGAATAAATGAGATATTGAAGCTTTATGCAAAGACATGAAAACAACATGAAATCATACCCAACCCTCAAGGGAGAGGTACAAGCCAATCTTCAGTCGGTAATCTCCTATTGTTCTTCAATGTCTTCCAAGCCCTAAATGGATGAATGGAATTGATAAATGCTTGATAGAGGGATGTTGTAAGATGTTGAAGTCTTCAAAGATCTGCTCTTTCGCTGCATATGAGGTTCTTGGAAACAAAAATCCGATCCTTTCAAATGAAGAAAGAGAGCTCTTATGTATGAAACCCTAGGTCGCAATTTCGTCTTTTGGCCGACCTAGAAATCGAATATCCCGCCAATTTCTTGGGGTTAAGCTTTATTTTATGATTGGATCGCGCTCCTAAAATTTCGGGAAAAATGTCCGGGACCGTGTGCACTCCGGGCGCCACGGTCCCGACAACTTTTCACCAAATTTTTCAGGGCCGTCAGATATGATGATTTTAGAGAGAATCCCGAAGTTACAGGTGATTTCGAGATGTTTTGACCCCCGAAATCAAGCCCCCAAGCTCAGAATAGGGCCTAATTAGGGTTTTTGATTAAGTGATGTATTGGAGGAATAAAATGAAAGGGGCACACTTTAATGAAAGGGCCCGACTTTATGATGTGGAAAATGATGAAATAGAACCTTTAGACCTAATTAATTTGATTAATTAAGTGCTAAAGGGGAAATGTAATGCAAAATGCAACTGCGCCAAGGCAGGTGCTAAACTAGGTGTTAAATTGTACCGCTTTAGCAAGTGCGTACAATTTATGACGTTACATTTAGCCCCCACTTTAGTGGTCATATGAGTACTACGTGCATATGCAAGCTAAAGTACAGAAAAGTAAACATCATTTGAAAAAAGGATATATCCATAAGTTGTCGGACGAAGCCCCCAGCGGTATCTGCAGTACACAGTTAGGAACCGCACCCTACAAAACAAACGTTAGATCACAAAAATCACCTAATGCTTACTAAGGAAAGTGATGAAATTTGTGAGTAGCTGTATGCCCCCCCCGTTTCGACTTGCTTATTAGGGAGGTGAAACAGGGTAGCATGTTTACTTACGACAAATTGTGTAAGAGAGTATTGATGAGGGATGTTCACTGAAAAGGCTTCATTAGAGCACTTTTTGGAACATCCCGAGAGTAGGGGAATGAAAATACGATTCCTACGCAACAAACGGTTCGAAAATCGCATCTCCCAAACTCAAGTTATGATGAAATGAGTGAAAGAGGAAAATTAGGGTTTTGAAAGTAAAGGTAAAGGAATGAACGTATATACCTTGAAAGAGACATTTGCATTTGTCACTTTGTTGATTCTGAGTACTGTTCATTGCAGCGGAGTCCACATAGCCATCATCATGCCTTCACGACGACCGGAGCGTCCCACGAGGATTGAGATCATGCGACAGGTCGTGATCGACGACGAGCCACTGGACGAGGTGAGTTGACTAAACTTTGACTTTTGATTTTCTGCATTTTGACTTTTCTGTGATCGTTTGCGGGCCTTGAAGGCTGACCCAGGCCCCACCCAGGGCGCCATGGTCCCCCCAAGGCGCCATGGTCCCTGTGGGGCGCCCTGGTCCCTGTGGGGCGCCCTGGTCCCCCCAGGGCGCCATGGTCCCTGACAGGGCGCCATGGTCCCTGACAGGGCGCCATGGTCCCAACCAGGGCGCCATGGTCCCTGACAGGGCGCCATGGTCCCAATCAGGGCTTGGCATACGATGTTTGACAATTTGCATGAGCGATTTTGATGATCAAGTACTGATTACGGTTATGTTTTTGTGTTGCAGGGCCTTCCGTACATGAGAGAGCATACAGCGGGACATATTCTTCGTAGTTTGCGAGATCAGATTCCGCGGTTGACTCAGGCAGAGAGAGACACATTATCGATCGTGGGATTATGGTATGTGATCCTCATGCCAGCCATTCGGTTCCATCCTGCAATGCTGATGGCATTGATGGAGCGATGGGATCCTGACACATGCACGTTTCATCTTCCAGTAGGGGAGCTGACGGTTACACTCAAGGATGTGTACCGTATACTTCGTCTTCCTATCAGAGGAGCGACTGTTACATACGCGACCGATCGGTCAGCGAAGGATCATCAGAGGGAGCAGGTATATTGCATAGGGAGAGTCATGCCGAGCGAGACGAGAGGTCGCATCATGGTCAGCTGGCTCTTACATCCTACAGGGGAGGTGCCCCTTCTGAGACGCCTTATGATCGCCATCATAGCACTAGCCGTCTGCCCTAATGGGCGAGGTACGCACATGCATGGGGGTCTCACATGGTGCATCAGAGCGATGGAGAGACACAGGAGAGTGTATGCTTGGGGTCGGAGTATGCTTGCACATCTCTATCACGACCTTGAGGAGTATGTATTTGGACAGGGTTGCAGTTTGATGACATGCACACTTCTGTAGGTATGGATTTTAGAGCACTTCACATGCACCAGGCATGTTGGCTTTCCGCTGAGTACGACTAGCGAGCGACCTAGGGTGTTTTCTTATCCACTTACCAGCGAGTGGAGATTTGGAGATCTGTTATATTGGAGAGTGATTTTTGATAGACTGACAGCCGAGGTGACAGTGTGGAGACCTTACCTGCGGATGCACAGATGGGATGGGATGGAGAGACAATTAGCATGCTTACAGAGGAACCGCCTACTGCAGGGACGATATTCACACATCATAGTCCCTTTCTACTTTGACTGAGTACGGAGGCAGTTCGGGCTAGAGCAGTGTGTTCCAGCCGATGTGCCCATCTATACTCGACACTCACCGGTCCTTCCCAGACCTAGAGCAGTAGTGAGACCGACGATAGATGACATCGAGACTACAGATATAGAGGGATCTGATCAGGATGTAGTCATTGATTATTTTGCAGAGCCTGGAGCACAGCGCAGGTATGTCTCATGGTTTATGAGATCATATCCAGGTCCTATCTTTCCACCGGATCACCCGACAGGCCATCCAGGCCCATGGAGACATGGAGACCAAGATGAGGACCAGGGATCCAGGTCAGAGGAGCCAGAGGAGGGAGAGGGTCATGAGGAGGCGGGAGATCCTGATCCACCTACAGGTGATCAGCCCAGCGCCGAGGAGGAGGAGGACACAGATAGAGATGAGGACGAGGAGGAGAGAACTGATGATGAGGAGAACGAGGATGCAGATGAGGATGAGGATGAGGAGGAGAGAACTGATGATGAGGAGAACGAGGATGCAGATGAGGATGAGGATGATGAGGAGGAGTCAGATGCAGCTCCTCAACATTCAGGGGATGATACCATAGCTCTGGATCCTCCTCTTATTCCCCAACAGGGGGAACATGAGGCGATACGGAGACCTGTTCCTAGTACCGTCCAACCTACACCCATCATGTACAGATTAGTCGAGCGAGGGGAGCCTAGTAGATCCCAATCACAGATGCTACCGTATCATGATCCCTACTGGCGTAAGGGAGACCCAGGTATAGTAGGTTTAAATTGATTATTAATGTTTTGATGATATAGAATGGTACTAATACAAAAATCTATTCTACTGCCACAGCTAATGTGCAAGAGTGGCGTTCCCTGATTCAGCAGGTAGTGACAGACATTTCCATGATAGCACAGATCCCCAGTTCCTCACAGATTGCCTATAGGCCTCAGGGGAACGCGAGTCGGCATGATGATTTGTTTTCCCCATTCCGAGTTCAGGTAGACATATGGAGGGAGAGAGAGAGAGTCCTATCAGAGGACCTTTAGCGGGCGCGGCGAGATCTAGCAGCAGCTCAGGCCGAGGCTACCACCTATCGTGCAATCCTTATGGATAGGGATCGTAGGAGTTCCTCTCGGAGTCACTCACGATCTGTATCGCGCTACACACCCATGGGTCCACCTTCACAGCCAGATCAGGAGGGAGCGTCCAGTCGACACTCTCCAGCCCCTAGTCCTAAGGATAGGAGATGATTTTATGATGTAGGAGAGGTCACATTTTGGATGTATAGTGACCTATATTTGTATACGATCCACATATATATATATATATATGTATATATACATGCTTCTCTTTTGTCTCAAATGTGTTATCTTTAATGCTTAAAACAATGTATATTTTGCTTTGATTAAATCTAATACATTTGGTAAATGTACATGTATGTTCAGAATTTAAATTTCCATGCGATTGATTTCTCAATGCACCATGATTAAATTGATACATGTGTGACTTAATTTAATCAAGTACTACATTGATGATAGGGAAGAAATATGCATTAAGTCTAAGAATCATATAACTAACGTGATTTAATTTTGAACTTAAACACAACATGATACGATTCTACTTAACACATAAAGACACTGTATAATATGCTAGCATAATGGAAATGTAAATCTTTTACAACTTACATAAATGAATTCAAGACAAACTATGAAGTAAGGAAACACGCTTGTCAAGAACGAAGCAATATAGATTAAACATCATAACATTTAATTCTATTTTGCTCTAATTAGGAGATACTAACATATTACCCAATGTTGAAGAACTGAAAAGAAGATAAATAAGGAATGAAGAATTAAGCATAATATCTACGCAAGTGCATAGCATTTATAGGTTCTTTAAGAGGCGTACCGTCTACATCCGCTATTTTGTAAGCACCTGATCCATAATCCTCAATAACGATATATGGTCCAAGCCAATTAGGACTAAATTTTCCTTTTTCTGCAGGTAAGGCATTCACATTGCGCTGATTCTCATAAAGGACCAAGTCACCTACTGAGAAGGAACGTTGAATAACCTTATCATTATAGCTTCGTTGTAGAGTTTTGTGATACGCTTGAATATGCTCAAGAGCGTTTATACACTGTTCATCAAGCATCTCCAGCTGTTGAAGTCGTTGTTCTCTATAAGAGTCACCATCTACTATACCTTTGAGAGAAACCCTAAGTGATGGAATCTCTAGCTCTAAAGGCATAATAGCATCAGCACCATAAACAAGATTATAAGGAGAAGTTCCCGTAGCAATTCGCACACTCGTTCGGTAGGCCCAAAGAGCATAGATTAGCTGGTTACTCCAATCCTTACCATGCTTATTCACGGTTTTGCGAAGAATTTGTTCGATTATTTTATTGGATGATTTGGCTTGACCATTTGACTGAGGATAGTATGGTGTAGAAAATCGATGTTTGATATGATACTTCTCGAGGAATTTCTTCACGTCCTTGTTCTTAAATGATGTCCCATTATCTGAGATTATAGTAGAAGGTATCCCGAATCGAGAAATGATGTTTTCTAGAAGAAATTGACAAATCACTTCAGCAGTGGTAGAGCGAAGGGGAATAGCTTCTACCCACTTCGTAAAGTAATCTGTTGCGGTTATAATGAAGGTGTGTCCTTGAGATGAAGGAGGAGAGATTTTACCAATAAGATCCAAACCCCATGCGGAAAAAGGCCAAGAAGCTACTTGAGAACAGAGTTCTTGGGCAGGAGCATGAATCAGATTATTATGTTGTTGACATTGATGACATTTCTTAACAAATGAAAAAGAATCCTTCTGCATAGTTTGCCAATAGTATCCCATACGAAGCAATCTATGAACCAAGGATTTGCCTCCAAAATGCCCCCCACAGGCACCTAAATGCGCCTCTTGAAGAGCAACGGGGATTTCTGATTTGTTAAGACAGCGAAGGAGAAGACCATCATAACCCCTTCGGTAAAGGACATTAGAAAGAATGATATATCTAGCAGACAACTTGCGGATTCTAGCCCTAGTGTTTCTATTAGCAGAATCAGGAAAGGTACCATCGGTCAAATATCTTACGATATGCGAGTACCATTCATCTGAGTCTATAAAGTCACAACATGTTACCAGACTAGGATCGTCTACAATAGCTGGAGAAATAAGGTTGTGAATAACAAATTTAAGATCAACCACAGGGTCCTCTAAAGATACAAGAGAAGCCACACATGCCATTGCATCCGCATGTCGATTATCTTTTCGAGGAACAGGTTCCATGGTATAAGAATCAAATTTTTGTAATAAAGAGATGGCAAGGTCTTTATATTGTGATAATTTGTCTTGTTTTGCTTGATATATTCTTGTTACTTGTCTTATAATCAATTGCGAATCTCCATAGATATGTATGTGTTTTATGTTCAGAGCTAAGGCTGCTTTTATTCCTGCTATAAGAGCCTCATACTCAACAATGTTATTGGTACACAGGAAATTTAGACGATAGGATAAGGGAATGGGTTTCTTTGTAGGAGAAATCAGAACAACACCTACCCCCGATCCCATACGACACTTAGAGCCATCAAAGTATAACTCCCAAGTTTCATCTTTCTCTATAGAAAGAATGAAGTCGTCAGGAACAGACTCAGGGTTAGGGAAGGAGAAAGGTGAAGGGGCCTCAGCTAAGTGATCGGTCAACGCTTGCCCTTTAATTGCTCTTTGTGAAACAAATTTAAGGTCAAATTCAGTTAACATCATAACCCACTTAGCTAGGCGTCTTGATAAATCAGTTTTAGAGAAAAGATGCTTCAACGGATCAAACTTTACCATGACGTGGACTTCTGAGTTTAAGAGATAATGTCTCAATTTCTGAGTCGCAAACACCAAGGCCAAGCATTGTCTTTCTATCGCAGAATATCGGGTCTCATAATCGAGTAAGGTACGACTTATGTAATAAACCGGACATTCTTTACCATCTTTATCATGTTGTGCCAATAATGCTGCAAGAGCATGAGAGGATGCAGTCGTATAAATAAGGAAAGGTTTAGAAGGTTCAGCCGGTCAAAGGATAGGAGGATTAGCTAAATACATTTTTAAATCTTCAAATGCTTGCTGACAATCCTCATTCCATTGAAAAGTGATATTCTTTTTGAGAAGTTGAGTGAAAGGAAAAGTACGATCCGCAAGTTGAGATACAAACCTACGAATAGCTTGAATCTTTCCTTGTAAGCTTTTAAGTTGAGACACATTTCTAGGAGGTGGCATGTTGACAATAGCATATATTTTCTCAGTGTCCACCTCAATCCCACGATGCGAAACTATGAATCCTAATAGTTTTCCACTATCCACACCAAAAACACATTTTCGGGGATTCAAGCGCATGTGATATTTACGAATCCTTTCAAAGATTTGACGAAGGATTTTAATATGATCCATGCGAAGAAAGGATTTGGCTAAAATGTCATCAACATAATCCTCTAAAATCTTATGCATATAATCATGAAAGATAAGGGTCATCGCTCGTTGATAAGTTGCACCGGCATTTTTAAGTCCAAAAGGCATCATTATCCAACAAAACGTACCCCAAGGAGTAGTGAAAGCGGTTTTGAATTGATCTTGAGGGTTAATAAAAATTTGATTGTATCCTGAAAAACCATCCATGAAGGATAACAAGGCATGTCCTGCCGTAGAATCAACTATCATGTCAATGTTTGGAAGAGGAAAATCATCTTTTAAAGAAGCCTTATTTAGATCCCGAAAGTCGGTACACATCCTTATTTTGTTATCTGGTTTAGCCACGGCGACAATATTTGAAATCCATGGGGAATAATCAATAGGGCGGATAAATCCAGCCTCCAATAACTTTTCAATCTCAGCCTTAACAAGCAGAGCCACCTTAGGATTCATTTTTCGAATCTTTTGTTTCACGGGCTTAGCATCAGGGACTAAGACAATATTATGAGTAACAATCTTAGGATCTATACTAGGCATGTCAGAGTATGTCCAAGCAAAGATCTCGGGGAATTCATGCAATAAATCTTCATATTGTTTTTGTTCCTCTCCATCCAAACATTTTCCAATTTTAATAACTTTCTCTTTATTGCAAGGGTCCATCTTAACATCAGTGGTGTCACTTATGAGAAGATTGCTTTGTTGAGGAGTATCCTTTAGCTGAGGGAATTCTTTCACAATCTCATCATTATCCGTCTCTTTTCCAAAATAGGCTTTAGTGTTCAAACAATAAGGGAGTCCCCTATTGTGATGATAATGAGGAAGAGTGTCATATGCTCCTAAAAATTCAGCTAAAGCATCATCGGTAGGGAAAACGTCAAAAGCACAAGCACACGAAGGATCCCCATCAATGTACTCAGGGTGTTGCATTGATAGAGAGGTAGAAATAACATTAACACTAATGCATGGTCTTTTAGAAGCTTTAGTGCGCTTGCAGGGATTATAGCCAAGTCCAAAGGCATAACTGTGAAAATTGGTCTCTAGAGGAACTTTTATCCCTTGTTCATGAACACTGCAACCATTTCCATGATACCCATGCTTAGAAACAATGCGAAAACCACAACCATAACGATCAACCATTTCAGGAAGAGAAGGTGGTTTTTCATAAGACAAAGAATCAAACTCTTCATAATTAGAGGTGTGAGGAGAAGAAGTTTGAGAAGCGGCCACAAAATTATTACTCATAGGTTCGGGTAAGATTGATTGATTTTTAGCTTCTTCCTTCTTTTCAACTTTAAGCTCTCTAGAAGGAACCTTATATTCACCTACAAAGGTGGGATTAAAATCAAGAGATCCCCAATCGTCTTCTTCAAGGATCTTCCCAGGATCAAAATCCTTCTTATGTGTAGTTTCAAGTCGAGAAGAATCTTCTTCAAGAGCTCCAGACTCATCCGAAGAATTTTGATCATCGGAGAGCGAGGATTCACCGATAGGTATCTTATTTAAAGAGTCATCACTAGATGAGGACGGCTTAGAAGAACCCCCCTTGGAAGTAGATGTTTGCAAACAAGCTTGAAAATTAGTATCACCTATCAAGGTATATGTCTTATTGTTATAAATAAATTTAACTTGTCTATGCAATGTAGAGGGGACAACTTGCATACTGTGAATCCAAGGTCTCCCTAGTAGCAAGTTGTATGTTAGATTTCCTGACATAACATGGATAGGTGTAGGCAAAGTAACAGGCCCCACTGTGATGGGTAAGGTGATAGTACCTAATGAAGTTTTAGCCACATTATCAAAGCCTCGAATAGGATGAGAGTCCGGTTCAATTAAGGATGTATCCACATTCATCTTATGCAAAAGATTAATGCTACACACATTAAGACCAGAGCCATTATCTACTAGTGTTCGCCTTATAGCAGTGTCTTTCATGATAACCACAATCATCAAGGGATCATATTGATGTTGGATTTCACTAGTAGGCAACTCATCTTGGGTAAACACAATTTGAGCTTTAGGATTCATCACAGAGTTAACCAAAGATGCTATATTACTAGATGTATTCGGTGGAGGAACATTCAAATCTTTCAAGGCATCTTGTAACATTCCATGATGAGTGGAAGAAGTTTGAATCAAATCCCAAAGGGATATCTTAGCAGGGGTAGCTTTAAGTTGTTCTATGAGATCATATTCCTTACTAAGAACTTGCGAAATACGGGGAGCTTGTGGAAGAATCGGTTGAGGATTCGGAAGAGAAACTGGGATAACAGGAGGAGGACTAGGCTGCCTATTATTTCTGGTATGATAAGTATGGGCAACCGCATGATAACTCTCTCTAGTTATTTGCTTGGCATAACTATAAGGACTTATAGGTTTTCTTCCTTGCACAATGATGATTGGTTTATTCAGAGTACGAAAGGAATCATGATCATACCCTCCTTGGACAGTAAGGAGAGGTGATTTAGGAACTTGAAAGGTGGGAGAAGGATAAGCTCCTTGGACTTCAAAGAGAGGCTTTTTATGCTCATTCAAGTTTATCATGTTAACTAATTTAGAAGTCTTGTTCTTGTTTAAAGATTTCGATAAAGCCACAAAGTCATCAAGAGCATCATCCAACAAAGCATGATCATATCTATTAAAAGGTTTATCTTTTGATTCAAAAGGAGACATCTCCTCATAGAGGGGATTATTGAAAACAACCATGTTACTAGATTTAGTGGAAGAGTTGATAGGAATGTACCCTTGAGAGGACTCATTCAACTTATCTTCCTCATCGCAACGAAATGGCATAGTAACAAGGTTTATGAGTTTTTGGTAAAATGAAGGTTTGGTATCTTTAGGGTTCAAAAACTCATCTAAAGCTTCATCTAATTCATCTTGGCTATACTCATAATAATCATCATAAGCATGAACATTTTGCAAATAAAAGTCTGACATTCTAAAATAGAAGTTGCATAAAATTTAAACATACAATGTAAAGAAACACACTCTTTTTTTTTTTTTTTTAAATGAAAATGAAATGAAAACACACTAAATCTAGATCTAGATCTAACAAAGGCAATGCAAGAATAAGCAATGATAGATTCACGTTGGGTTCACCAAAATGTGTGGAGGAAAAAGCAAGACTAGGTTATCATGCCCTAATCCTACCTCTTATCACACATTACGGAATACGAAAGAGCCTAGAGGTATCGCACAATTGGCTACTTCTTTTTGTGAAAGAGAGAGCCACGGGCTACCTATTAGGGTTTCTATTCCTTTGTTGCAATTGAAAGGTAAGATTATGCAAGTCCAATTCCTAACCCTAAAATGTAAGTATGAACTAACAACAAGATTGCATAATTGAACTTAGACAATGGAAAGTTGTAAACGCAAGGATAAAACAAGAATGCAAATGCGTACCCGGAGTCAAAATCGGACTGAAAATGTTCGGGACAGGGGCGTGGGCGCCACTGTCCTGATTCTACACCTGAAACTGCACCGGAAACTACTGTTTTGCACTCTGGAACACTGTCGGAAACTGTCGAAAGTGCTGTCTGTCCGGAGGACCAGGGCGCCCAGCGCCTCTGTCCCAGAGACCAGGGCACCCAGCGCCCCTGTCCTGGCAGGACCAGGGCACCCAGCGCCCCTGTCCTGGCAGGACCAGGGCACCCAGCGCCCCTGTCTCAGTCTTTTGCTCTGCAATTTGATGCAAAGTGCTGTCTCGACCTGTTCTCTCCGGATCTGTATCCTGTGGCATCGTCCGAGTCCCGAAACCTGCACTTATATATGAAAAAGGGTGTATGGGCGGCTATATAGGGTTTTGCCTTAGTCAAACCCCCGCTTCGATGATTTCCACCTCCACGAATAGCCAAGTTGTTTTGTAAAATGTATTGTGTGTGCAGACCTAGTGTGTGTGCAAGGTCCTAAAATGCAAGAAAGCAAACTAGAGCAACCTAGAAAGTAAACCCTAATTGCTTGTAAATGATAATGTAAATGCTCTAAATCAAGATGCAAAGCGATCTAAAGCATGAATAAATGAGATATTGAAGCTTTATGCAAAGACATGAAAACAACATGAAATCATACCCAACCCTCAAGGGAGAGGTACAAGCCAATCTTCAGTCGGTAATCTCCTATTGTTCTTCAATGTCTTCCAAGCCCTAAATGGATGAATGGAATTGATAAATGCTTGATAGAGGGATGTTGTAAGATGTTGAAGTCTTCAGAGATCTGCTCTTTCGCTGCATATGAGGTTCCTGGAAACAAAAATCCGATCCTTTCAAATGAAGAAAGAGAGCTCTTATGTATGAAACCCTAGGTCGCAATTTCATCTTTTGGCCGACCTAGAAATCGAATATCTCGCCAATTTCTTGGGGTTAAGCTTTATTTTATGATTGGATCGCGCTCCTAAAATTTCGGGGAAAAATGTTCGGGACCGTGTGCACTCCGGGCGCCACGGTCCCGACAAGTTTTCACCAAATTTTCAGGGCCGTCAGATATGATGATTTTAGAGAGAATCCCAAAGTTACAGGTGATTTCGAGATGTTTTGACCCCCGAAATCAAGCCCCCAAGCTCAGAATAGGGCCTAATTAGGGTTTTTGATTAAGTGATGTATTGGAGGAATAAAATGAAAGGGGCACACTTTAATGAAAGGGCCCGACTTTATGATGTGGAAAATGATGAAATAGAACCTTTAGACCTAATTAATTTGATTAATTAAGTGCTAAAGGGGAAATGTAATGCAAAATGCAACTGCGCCAAGGCGGGTGCTAAACTAGGTGTTAAATTGTACCGCTTTAGCAAGTGCGTACAATTTATGACGTTACACAATGTAATCATATGTGAAATGGAAAATGAATCAGATCTATTAAGTTCCATTATGAATGCCTAAGATCATATCTAAAAACAAACGTTACAAATTGTGCAACCCCCAAATCAACAAATCAAATTAACCAAAATAAATTAGGGATTTTATGAATTTAACCTCTAAATTTATGTAATTTAATTAAATATATAATCTATGAGTGCAAAATTAAAAATTAAAATGCCTACAAATCAGATTTGAAAACACAAATAAAAAATAATGGTGCAAGGAGTCGAGTTCACCAAAATGCAATGATGAAAATTAGGGTTAGGGTTTAATCAAGATAATAAAATCACTAAGTGACCTAATTAATGTTGGAGATTGTTGGTCATTGTTGCTGCTAGGATATGTTGTTTTCATTGATATCAACATATTCCTGTGATTTGCTCTGGTGTGTTTGGGAAGATCTTATGATCTGGTTTTGTAGTTTTATTTTATTGATCACTGTTTTGCAGAGTTCAGTATTTCCTTTGGTATATTCCAGTGCGATTGGATCTTGTGCTGAGATTTTGGGATATTGTTTTAGATGGTCTTATGTATCTTCTTTTCAGATGGATCATGATTTGGTGCTCCGCAAGTTATCTTTCTTCATGACAGTTGTTGATTGGTTGTGTTCTTGAGTTTCAGACGTTGACAGATGAAGATTTGATAAGTGTGATGGCGCAACTGTTTCTAATGATTCTATCATGCTTGCTAGTATTTCCTAGTTGTGACCTATTTGTCTCAATGATCCACATTGATCGTTGTAAGATTCTTTTGTGGTTTCTATGAACCGGTGATTATTTTCGTGTTATGCGGTTTTCCTGGTGGTGTAGCCTGTTGTAGTTGATCTTGGCGTGATTTTCGTTGGTGTTGCATGTTTGGAGATTTGATTTAGGTCCATTTTATATCATGTAAATCATTATATTGGTCTGGTGGTCGATATTTGTATCGTGTGATGTAATGTTTTAATTGTGAGTTGAGGGTTTAGTCGACCTTGTTATCAAGGTTGATGATTTGTATATATAGGTGATACTGTCATGCAATTTAGGTGTCGAGATTGTGTCTGCATTATCAGAGAGTAGTTTATGTGTGAACAAGTGGTTCATCTTTTAGTGTTGTGATTGAGGAGAGATTGGTGTTGCTGAGCAGAACACTATGCTTAACCGGAACTGCAATCAGGCATTTGGAGATGCTATTCTTTCAGTTCATTTCTTATGGATTGTAGTCTGAATATTATTGTAAGTCAGTGAGACTTCCTTAAGGGTTGTAGCCTTCTGGGTCATTGTATTTTGAGCAGTGAGCTCTAGGTAATGTGCCTGAATCCATGCACATTACCCATTTTAATATTTTCATATACTACTGCAACGTATCATCTTAGTGTGGGTAGGTTCCCACCATGGTTTTTCCCTTAACCAGGTTTTCCACGTCAAAATCTTGGTGTTGTGTGTTGTTCTTTCAATTTGCTTATCTTTGTTGTTACTACAGTTTATCAGATCTATTTTTGTGATTAAGTTTGTAGATCCAGTGAAGATTGATTCACCCCCCCTCTCAATCTTCCCTCATTATTGTTGCTAACAATTAACCATTACATTAGGGATGAGAGGAATCTAATAGATCTATCCTTGATAGACCAAGATTCTAATTAGATTCCTTTCTCTTGGGATAGGGCTTTCTCCTCCTTAGATTGAATTGATTTGGATTGTTAAAGATTAAGGCAAAATAGGTGATTATTGAAGATATCAGGCAGAAACAGTGAGCTATAGTCATCGTATAGAGACACCAACTTGGATCTGGGCAAAATAAGATATTACGAATCTATTCTCAAAAGTTTGGCATGAATTTTTGGGACCAGGTAGTATTAATTGGCCATGGTCCTCCAAATTTCTCATCGTCAAAAGGTGAACTTGTTCATCTCTGTGAATTATGTTGATCCTTCTGAACACAACTCTATACATGTTTCTTGCACATAAAAAGAAGGGAAAAATTGTGGGGAATGGGGGTTTGCCTAAGTCAAACCTCGATTTAGGAATTAACCTTGAATGAAATAATGAAAATAATGAAATAAATGTTGAATAAATATACCTCAAATTTTCAATTGTTGATAAATGATACTTTTCTCTTTGGATGTAAACACAAGTGTTGTATGAAATGGCATGAACATGACAAAACCCTAATCACACACACATGCTTGCATAAGAATTGACATGAATTTTCTCCACAATACTTGATGATGAATATGTAGCCTTGAAGATCTCTAAAAATTCTTGATAATGAATGCCTCATGGATGCACAAATGTTACATTTCTTGTAGATGGAGACTTGTATCTAAAATGAATTTATATAATGTCTTTAAATTTTCGATTAGGCCAACCTCCAATGGTCATGCAAAGCCACAAGGATCAAATCTTACTGATGAGATATAGCTCCAACCCTATTTCAAATTAGGGTCAAATTGAGCAGGACCATGGAGTTTTGGGGCGCCATGGTCTAGAACAGGGCATTCCACACCCCGATCCCACCATAATTAGAACCAAAACAATGCTGAAAGAGGGTGGTTATCCCATGGTAGGACCCACAAAAGGTTGTTCATGGTCTCAAAATTGGACAATAGACACAAATAGGCCCATAAAGGAGATGAGGATAGGAAACGCTAAAGTAGGGGCACAAACATGACGTGTAAATGAGCCTAGTGACAATTTACAACACTACATCACCAAAAAAGACAAAAATAAATAAACTACTGACTTATTTGTAAAAGTTGGAAAATATTGGGAGAAGATAATAAAATTTAAAATCAATAAATTTGGTGCAAGATGTTTGTTGAGGACTTTATTTTTTCCACTAATTAGGCACTAAAGTAGTTTAGACAATAAATTATTCTTGTGTGATGTATTTGGTGTGTCTATAGTGTGTATGTTCTCCCCTTGAATGTAGTGTGACCTTGAGTGATCAAAAACACTATAAACATGCATTAATGTTCTTTTCACTTGAGAGTACTAGTATGTATGCTCTCCCTTTGCACCTAGTGTAGCCTTTGGTGATGAAAAATACTACTATTTCTTTTTTCCTTTTTCTTTTTTAAGTAGAAGGCATGCTTAGGGATTTCATCACCTCAAGGGTGACCTCAAACAAATTTTATAGTGGCCTATAGAAGGGGGGAGAGTGAAATTTCTACCTCAAGGTATGGCTAGAATTGTTCAAAGCTCAGTTACAAGATCCTTGATCCACTAAGATTACTTAGTGAGGAGAGCGGGGGAGATCCCCCATTCTCAAGCTCTTGTTGATGGGCAGATCCCCCACTACAAACCCTATTTTGTAAGAAGCATTTAAGACCTTCAATCATTTCCACAGTATAGTGCAAGGTATGGCATCCTGCCTATAGTTACCCAATATGTATCAACCTAAGTAAGGTAAAATTCTTTGGGCTAGAAGCTTTAAACCTTAAATGTAAGGTTAAAGGAAAGCCTTTGTAGCACTCGATCTCTACCTATTGGTTCTTGAGAGTGGAATATGCATGCACAATCCTATGGTATTTTATCGCTTAGGCCTATGTTATCAAAAAATCTCCTACTTGAATAAATTAGGTTGTTGTTGAGTCTAGCATTTTTTCTTTGAGTTATACGAGTGAAACCATTCAACCTTATTACCTTGGAAATATATTGATAGCCATTGTGTTTATTGATTAATTTTGTCTTTTTGTCAAAACCAATCCAAAAACAATCAAAAGTAGTCTAAAGTCGATAAAAAATAACCATCATTCTCAAAAAAATTACCAACATTCCAAACATCCATATGAAATTAACCTATAAAATCCTTTGATTGTTGTTATGGCATCTTTGTCATTGAACGAACACTTATGTTCCCGATTTTAGTGCCTTTGTTTCCTATTTTGGCACATTTATTCCCTGAACTGGCACATTTATTCCTTGAACTAGTGCATCTATTCAATGAATTGGTGCATTTGTCTTAAGAAATTATAGCCCTATCTTGAGAAATTCTAGCCTTGTCCCAAGAAATTATCATCAAATCGGATCGATTAACTAAAAAGAATTGAGATCAGGCCTAACAAAAAAATTGACTTATTCCATCTTACTAAGACACTTCCAAATCTGAACTTCATAAACTTTCAACAAAAAACCTAACTTTGTCACAAATTTGTCTTTGATCATCTTTCTACCAAATTGTCACCCTTCTAACATAATCGTTCAGTATATTAGTATAATTTTCACATCTTTTGACACTTTTTTCACCTATTCTTAAACAATTGTTTCATATTTTGGAACAATTGTAAAATCTTTTGGTGCTTGTGTCTTATATTAGAAGGTTTTTTAAACCCACTTTTGACTTTCTAGGTACTTGTAGAACTTTAGCAAAACAAACTTGAAAGAATCTCATAATCACTCAAACACCCAAATCTCATTTCATTATCACAGTCATAGCACTTAAAACTTTTCAGATGTCTAAAAATCAACAAATCATCACTCATCAACCATAACTTATCTACAATGTATCTAGATTTCATATCCCTCATGTCTCTCTATTGGTCCTTTTATTGGAAGTTTTCCTTCTCCAAGTCAAGAGTCAAGATAGCCTCTTAGGTGTGATGAATTAGCTTAGGATTATTGGCTACGTCTAAATTGGTTTCATCACTCCTATTTGTTGACATATACTCATTAGTCTAGTCCAAGTTCACCATATCACACAAAATCAATCATACTATTTGAGATATAGATATACTTTTGACCATTTTGGTCGTATCCATCATCACTTATCAACAAGGTATCATAACCCAATCCAACACATCATCTTTGACCAAAAATACCTAATACTAGTCCAAAACCTACAAACAAACATGATGAGTTGGTTTGACCAAATTTTTATTGAAGTCAAAGCATTTATATCAAACCCCATTCCTCAAATTATATCTCCAATCCAACCAACATAATTCTCATACCAACATTCATTCTCTTACGAGACCATGTCATCACAACCAACCTATCAATCATACCAATCCAACTCATCCATACCTCAAAGTTATTCAACCTCAATATATCCATGTATCTCAACCCAACCACTAAAATATACTCACAATTCATAAATCCGCCTTACTATAAAAATCTCTCACCTAACAAAACCACTACATCTATGTTGGTGCGAATAAAATCTTGTACCTTGTGTTTTTGCTAGTTCCTGAGAAGGGACTTATTCACATGACTTATGATTACTTAGGTCCTAAGTATCCTTCTAGAAGATTTATTAGTTGTCACGTGATCTTATTTTATTTCATGACAACTAATTTTAGTTACCTAGTTCATCACTTTAGTTTTCTTATTGTATAGGATCAAGACACATGTCATAGTCATGTTTAATCTTACCTCTCACCTTGCCTTTATAAGAAAGGTCTCTCATGTATATTTTCATGTTCATTCGTTCATTCATAATCAAGTAAGCTATTCTTGCCATTTTTTACCTTCTAGAAGTAATTTTGGCCTTGTATAGTTCCTAGGGGTGTCGAGGAGTCACCAATCAACTTCTTCATGGTATTTGTATGCACGGGAAAATTTAACATATGTATTAGACATATATGGTAACTCCTAAACCTCTAAATCCAATAAAAGAATCCCAACACAACACATTAAAGTAATACAAATGAAATCAACAAAACATCGTAAAATCATGAAACATATAAGACCATGTCGACTCTAATGCACTTGGCCTTCATTTTTCTTCTTCTTGTTGTGTGGGTGATGGCTCTCAAAGTTTCACTTTTTGAAATACCTGCAGCGTAGATGCACGAGAATTACAAAGATAGTGGTTACTGATATTGAGGATCGATGTTCAATTTATAGATTTTGAAAGGTTTGATTTGATGACTAAGATTGGTTTGAGGGCAAAATTGATCATGGGTTTGAGGGCAAAATTGATCAATGGTTAAGATTCCATGAGACAGAATAGATGGAGACAATTACTCAGTGTAACTGAATTTGATTCAGAGAATAACTCACGTAATTGATTGGTTAAGAGATTTGAAAGTGGAACTAAAATGATTGACTAGTTAAGAGAATTCATTGAGTTGTTAATTGATTTGATTGATTCAAAAACTGAATTGATTGATCTGTTAGAAAAAGTTGATTTCACAAAAAAAAAAAAGTGACTGACTAGTCAGAAAAGTGATTGAGGACTAACTGAGAGTTAGTGGTAGTTAGGAATTTCCACATGTGATGTAGGAAATTGAGATGAAATGTCACTTAGAGAGAATCAAGGTTTTCAAAAACATGAAATTGAAATTGAAACGAGAAGGAAATGAATTTGAATTGAATTTGGAGAGAAATGAAACTTATTGAAAATGAGAGGCAAATAAAATTAAACAATTTAGGAATTTATTTTAATTTGAGATGACATCATTAGATAATTAAATAATGTGAAGAAAATATTTAATCATGGGAATATAGAAATTGATTTTAATTCAATAATAAAGATTGCTTAATTAAAGTGAAATAATTGAAATTGAATAAATAATAAGATTATTTAATTAATATTAAAAGAAAATGATTAATTGATTAAATGATTAAGAGATTAAGAAATTAGAATCATGGATTATGAAATTGAAGAATAAAGATAAAATAATTAAATAATTAAAATTATTTAATCATCAAGTGGAATGATTAGTAAAATTGGTGTTTGTAGGTGCAGGACAATTTTAGGTGTCTACATTTTGCCCCTCTTTGAGACAATGTGATTTTGAGCATTTTTTCAAAGAAAAATCAATAAAATCTTGTCCCAGTATGTCGAGGAATGGAGGTAAGATGCCCCCTCGAGAGATTGTTTTTGCAATAAAGGCATGAATGATCTCTTGAAAGAAGAAGAATGTTGTATGAGAGATAGAAGAATGATTAGCTCGATGACATGAATGGGTTTGAAATATTGACTGATTGATCAGATTGATTGGATTCATTAGTAAAGATCAAGTCTAATTTTAGGAAGGATGCTTTTGTATAAGACAAAAAGGATAGATGTTCATATGGTTTTAGGAAAGACACATCCTGTATAAGACCAAAGATATATCAAAACATTTGGTTTTAGGAAGGTTACATCTTGTATAAGACAAATAATAGATGGAATTTGTATAAATTATGAAATATTATGAAAGTGAAGAATGATTATTAAAAAGTAAAGAATATTAGGGAATGAATTGATTGATGGATAGAAAAATTGATGCAAGGAAATGAAACTATCATGAATTCTTGTGCATCTTTGTTGGTACAACAATTTCATCATTGATCCTTATTATGTATCAATGGAGGTTCTTCCACTGAGGTATGAATAACCAAGGTGTATATTATTTCCCATTGCATTAACAAACACATTGCAGACAAGGAGTGTTTCTATCCATTATAGGGTTGTTGTACTAAGAGATGAGGTATGTGTGACAATCACAAGCATAGTGATCCCTGATTTCATTTTTGCATATGATACTTGTCGAATGAACATTCCAACATAAACACTCGAAATACCTATGCCCCATAACTTCATGAAAACACACCACAAACAAAAATCAAATAAAAATGGATCACAAACCATCCTGGCTTCTCTAGTTACTTGTGGACATCCTCGAGTAGCATAGGAACATGGCCAAAGACAAATCCATAAAAGATGAGACTCACTCATTCAAACAAGTCAACAACCATACCGATCTTCTTGCCAAATATAAGTGTTTCTTGATATGATGATGTCTGACGGGATGACCATTGTAGGAAAGATGTATCTGTTAGGACATGATATCTGATAGGTTCCTATTTTAACAATGATGTATCCATAAAGGCATGGTGTTTGATAAGGATGCTAAAAACTGATAGGCAGTTGATCAGTTAGGTTGTAGGCTAGCTTAGTAATTTGCCTATTGATGCATGTTTTGTTAAGTTTGATGCTTTGATTTTTTTTGTGTTTGTGTTTATTGAAATGTTTATCTCTATAAAGGATAATTTATTGTAAATCGTGGTTGATGGATTATTTTTGTGTTTTTTATTGTTTTTTTAATTTTTAGGGTTTTGGGGATTATTTTATGAATATTTTTGTAATTTTTTGGGAATTTTTATATATGTTTTGGGTTTTTTGGAATTTGATATATATATATATATATATATATATATATTTCTGAAGGATGTCTAGATCATTGATTAAGGTAAAAGACCTATGTTAGGATTTATTCTTAATCAAAGTATATTTATCTGCTCTAATGTCTACCAAGGCATAAAATATTATGAATGTATGAAGGAACTTGTGGGACGGAAACAAATAAGTGAAAGATGGAGGTAGCTTATTATGGAATCAAAGCTAATTTGGTTTCCAAGGACTATCTCATGATGGGACAACCTGTGTATCCAAGCAAAGTAATTAGTATGAAAATGTAAGGAGATGGCTTGGTGCATTGAATGTCACGTGGTCTACAGGAACATACATGTCAAGAGGTGTCTGAAAACATGTTTTGCATTTTATGTCAATTTTGATCAAGCTCAAAGATGGATTTAGATAGGATGGACATAGGATATGGGTAGGATGAGCAAGATCAAGGGTGATAATTAGTGATGGAAACATGAAATGAATAAGATAAGGGAAATTGACTAAAGGGTGTGAATATGGTGAAATAGATAGGATGCATGATGCTTATGGAGGTCCTTAGCCTTGTCAAAATCAATGGTGGAAAAGGGAATATGGATGTAGATAGGGTGATGGACATTGGCTAATGTGGCAAGTAGGATAGCATGGATGAAATTTGCCCCCAAGTGTAGAGTGGAAGGGGATGATGGATTACACATGACACATGTTTGCTAGGTTTTCATCATGTTACTTGTCCAAGATGCCACAAGAAGTTGTTTTCACCATTGGACAATTTATTTCTCTTTACATTTTTTTGCTCTTTTATTTTGTGCCAGATGAGACGCATGTTTGCCAGGTTTTCATCAAGGTGGTGATTTTTTGTTTCTTTTTTCTTTTTTGACTTTTTGGGAGATAATGGATGAGTTATAGGAGATGGAGGAAGGACTCAAGCATCTCGTTGTTTGGATGGTACCCTTGAAACATGTGCTACAATAGAACAAGGATATTGAAGGTATGCTCAAAGACATTGGTAGGGTGATGGTAAAGGGAGATGAAATGGATGATAGGATGGAATGGGGAAAAGATTTATGCAAAGGATTAGATGGGAAGGATGGAAAGATGGAAAATAGGTGTTGGATGATGGATAGTGATGATGTGATGAATCAATAATGCTTTGGTCAACTACTGAGAGAGGGGGGAGAATCAGTAGATATAAAACAAACTAAACTTTCACCAAACTCAAACCCAACTCATAAATCAATCACTAAATTAACTGGTTTAAACATTGTACAATAAACTACAACTGGACTATCAAGTTTACCGGTTAACTAGAATACCAATATAACAGTGTAATGGATCTGAAACTCATATATTATTTAACCAAAACATCAAACCACTTTACTAACATTAGTAATAGCACATTTTGGATCACTTCCGGTCATCTAAACACATCTAAGTGGCTTTACTAGTTAAACAAATTAACCATATCAAAACATAACCGCAAAATCATTCACCACTTAACACAATGATTTTTGACGTGGAAACCCAAATGGGAAAAACCACGGTGGGGATGAATACCCACAAGTATTCTGAACTCTTCTGAATTTCGCCCTGTTAGGAGCCAAGCCTTGTTAGAAGCTTTACAAAATGTCTTGTTAGGAACATATCCAGTTAAGGACCACCCGGTTAAGGGATTGACTACAATACCCTGTTAGGAGTAACCTCGATAGATAATTTTAAATCCAAGCTAATGGATCACCTGGTTAGGGGATTTAGAAAACACCAAGCATGTTAAAGCTTACCCAGTTAAGGGATTTAACTGTTGTAATTATTAGAGAACAACAGGGTCTTTGTTGATCTAGTAATAGCACTACTCTGTTTGATCAGATCCATTTTATGCTCCTATATGCCTTCACACATTCTGCAAATACTCCTTTTGGTTCGACAATCAATCACACTGACACACTTAACCAAAATTGCCAACACTATTACAAAACAACTCATCGACCTTATAAGCAGAACAATAGGTCGGTAACATATCACAAAACCTAAGATCTCATAGATATTACAAAAAAATCGGTTCAAACATGACCGTTAGATTACATAGTAATCATCTGCACATTGTTCAAGACAACCTTGACCACTCCTGGATTACCGCACATTGGCTTGTAACTCATCACGCGGTTTCCACTTCATGCAATGCACTCGCTCATTCCCAAGATAAAACAATTATCTCTATGCACTAAAACCACTTTGAAACTCATCATGTGCATCATGCATACGTGGCATAATCATCATTCGATCATAGATCAACACAACTGATTCACCAAGCTCCATCGGTTAGGGTTCGACATATTAACAAGTTAGGGTTACTGGTTGATCTCTTTGCTTCAATAGTAATACCAGTTTCCTTCACTGCTCAACTATAGGTTGCATTACTGCATCACTACCAGTTTCAATACAACTCCATTACCAGTTACAATTAACATTAATGACAACACTTATACTTCATTAATGCAATCTTGATGCAATGCCAACATATGGGATGTTGGAAGATTTGTGCATGAGTGGATGGAAATACCTTCAAGATCAATGTTTGCACACACCTTGAGGGGTGGTGGAGTGATGGAGGACAAGTGGATTTTGGATTTTGAGATTTTGATGTAGTAGATGTGGATTTCGGGTCATAAGGACCCAAAATGGATGAAGGAGGTGATGGAGGATTTAAGATAGTGGATTTTGGGACATAGAAACCCAAAATAGGTTTGAAAGGTGAGAGATGTTTAGATAGAGGAATGAAGGAAGTCTTTTGAATAACAAGTTTGGATGCCAATTTTAATTTTTTTTTAGGATAAAATGCTTGTATGAGTGACCTGGGAATCGACATGGTTTTTTATTTTTGTTTCCTTTGTGGTTATTTGGAATGCATTGCTTTTATGAGCAACTTAGAAATTCACATAATTTTGGATTTTTCTTTTCCTTAATGGGTCTTTGTGGCCTTTTGGATTTTTCTTTTTTCTTTTGGGTCAAATTTTTCTTTGTTTTTACATGGATTTTAGATGGCACACATTGATCTTTTGATGGATATGGATTTTTCTACTTACAGATTTTATGCTTGGCATCCAAATTGCTTCCAAGGGGAATGAGATTCATGGATAGATAGGAATGATATGAAAGAATTTTGGATAGGTTGATGTAAGTAGATGGTCAAAAGTTTCTTAAAGATGTGTGCCTTTGTTGATCTTGATTTATGAAAGGGTAATTGTATTGTGTGATAAGGGTCATATGGATAGTGGATGTAGGGATGTAGGGTCCCAAGATAGATGGAAGAGAGGTAGGATTCTTGATTGATAGGAACTATGTATGCTTGGATTTAGATGGATGGATGTGAATTTTTCTTTTATATAGAGGGGCTTTAATATACTTTTTTCATGTAGGCCTAACCCTTTGCCTTGATAATTCATGTTTTGACAAATATTTTTGCAATGGGTACTTGTTGCTTTTAAAATAAGACGTGAGTCCATTTTGGGGAGGATACGATATGGAAGGAATGACATGATCAAGAAGTAGATTGGATAAAATGAAAATAGAGGAACCCATTTTATATGTAAGGGGTTCATGAACAACTTGGGTAGAGCAAATGGGATGATTCAAAGTGAATTAGGATAATGAGGGGGATTAGGACAAGGAGATGAAGGGATACTTTTATCTTGACATGGAGGAGGATAATTGGAATTTGTGATTTGCTCTTGATTTTGAATTGGATCATTGAAAAGGATGGAAGGGATATCATGATCTTGATTAGGAGATGGGTTGTGAGTGGGATTCGGAAGGACACTTTTCTCTTGAGATGGAAGGGGATCATTGTGGATGGAATACAAAAGGATGAGGATATCTTTGTAAGCATATCAATAAGTGGGATCTTGCTAAAAAATTGGATTGGATTGGATTGGAGAGTCACAATATCTTGATCTTGATTTATGCAAGGACTTGTTTCTTTTGAATTTGGATTATCCTCATGACATGGGTTATGAGTTTGGATGCATATGGGGGATTCTTGGAAGGCTTCAACACTTTGGCATGATAAGAATGTATTTTGGGTGGGAATCCCTATAGTAGGTTTGGTTGGGAATGGAGCATGTGGGGGCACTAGATCTAGGATTTCTAAATTATACAAGGAATTTGTATAAAGGAATGGATTAGCTTGGATTTGTACTATGGATAGCCCTTGGGGGTAAAATCTAAAGATGTCATTATTTGATTTATTGCTTGGTGTGGAATTACATGAGGTAGATATGGAATTGATATAATCACTTTAGAATAATCCATTGCTAGACATACGTGGATGATTTTTTTCATGCTTGAAAGAGGCATCTTGGCATATTTGATTTCTTTTTCTCTATGATCATGTATAGGCCATAATATAGGCCATAAAAGACTCTTAGGAGTACACTAATGAATGTAAAGGTAAACACTATGTTTTCAGAAATTTTTAGAATTTTGGATGATAATGCAATTGAAATGCACCTATGTTTTTAGATTTTTGGATGAGAATGCAATTATTATCCTAGGAAATTTGTGAGCACGAATCTATGGATGTTCACCTATGAAATTGAAAGAGACACTTTGAATTGAAGTAAGATGGGGATTGATTGGATATTTGATAGAAGTTTTGACCCTGAGGTAGACTTATGAGCATGAGGGCTAAACTTGAGGATTGTTCACTGGCGATGACAAAAGTTTAATGGGGTATTGGTATTTCAACAATAACTAAGGTTCAATCCTAAGACTTGGTTTGTTGGATCTCCTTGGGATGAATGAATTCTACAATGCAATTAGGCTAGGGATGCTAATGTTTAGAGACTTAATTTTATACTAAGATGACCTTAAGGAAACTTATGATACAAACTTAATATCATGGGACTAAGAGGATCTTAAAAATACAACACTAAATGCACCTACTAACACTAAAGGCTTGATCAATCATATAGTTAAAATGGATTTGGATCCCAATTGAATAATTTGAATGACCCTTCGTATTTCTGATTTCAATAGTCAATTGTGAAATTGGACTTGGAAAATGCGAAAAGGATTGCGGTCGATTGTGAAAATTTATTGCCAAATGTGTAGAGGATTGTGGTCAATTGCAAAAAATTGATTGGCAATTGCATAGTAGATTAAGGTCAAATGAGAAATTTTGATTGGACAAATGTGACAATTAAATGGCAATTGTGGAAATCTATTCAACATTGACAATCAAAATTTTGCAGATTGTTTTAAGCAATTTTTTTAAGAAAAATTAGGTTATTAGACTATCACAATACAAAGAATATAGTATGGTTGCAAACTTGCACCCCTTTGAAATTTACAGTTTTGCATCAAGGGCCTAAATTAGCCCAAATGTGGATTGAATCTATTGGTATTAGCACAATAATTTTAAAAAATAGTTAGAAAACAAACATATGTCCTACAAAAGGCAACACAGGATACTACTTGATAGGGCTCCCATTGTAATAAAATACCTATCCATGGCATACAAATAAAGATCTGAGCCTACAAAAGATTTCCTTACTCTGTTACCTTGAAGGTCTGAAGACTTTATGAACCAAGGATTTCCTACTTTACCATGGGATTCACTTGAGGGGTATCTACGAGGTATGATCCACACTCCCTGAACTATCAAGTATGGGATTTTAGCCTCAAAATACAAACTTTTTTAATCAATACTTGGGAAAAGTAGTGCATATCCATTCACTGGCAAGCCACTTAAGGTTTTGCTCAACCTTGTGTGGCTCTAAGTACACCCCTAAATTGACACCATCAAAATATGATCATGAGATAGGCTACAACTTTCATTCTCACCCTTTTTGTATAGCGAACTAGGTAATACCACTTGGAGTCAAGCCCTAGGGTGATGAAATCGCCAAAAATCCCCTCCTACTGAAATCTTAATATTTTATATTACACCCAAGCTTTGCAAGGGAAAGGGGAGAGGATACTTCTATTAAGCTTTTGGGTTCAACAATAGATGTGTTGAAGCACAAGACACTCAAACAATGGTTAATTCCTTAATAAATTGAAAGATTTGCTAACTACTAAACACATGAAAGCACAAAACAAAGAATATGAAATCCTGCAAAGCATGTATTAGCTATTTGAATTGTTTCTCTTTGACCCACGATTTCTACACATTGAAAATTAAATATTAGTAGCAAAATATCTAACCTAGAGGTGCAGGAAAGCAAAAAACTAGAATGAGAAATGCTAAAAAATGAAAACAACAACAAAAACATAATGTTATACCTTTGATATTTATATTAGGCAATTGTGAAATTATATTCAACAATTAGGAAATTCCCAAATAGAAAATACAAAAATCATTTTGTAATTGCGTAAAACTTCATAGTCAAATGCAAAAAATAGAAGATGCAAACGTGAAAAACCTTCAACATTTGTGTAAACAAAAACTTGTAGTTGCACAACACACAAAAACCAGAAATCAGTAAGCTATATGATTCGCATTGGGTTCACCAAATGTATGCATGAGAAAATTCAACATATTTATTAGACATAAAAAGTAACCACTAAACCTCTAAATCCAATAAACAAATCCAAACGCAACACAATAAAGGAATACAAATGAAATCAACAAAACATATAAGTCCATGTTTACTCCAATGCACTTGGCCTCCATTGTTCTCCTTCTTCTTGTGTAGGTGGTGGTTCTCAAAGTTGCACTTTTGAAATACCTTCTACATAGATGCACAAGAATTATGAAGATAGTGGTATTTGATATTGAGGATCGATGTTCAATGTATAGATTTTGAAGGGTTTGATTTGATAGTTGAGATTGATTTGAAGATGAAATTGATCAATGGTTCAGATTCCATTAGACAAAATAGATGGAGACAATTACTCAACGTAACTAAATTTGATTGATAAAATAACTTACTTAACCGACTAGTTAAGAGATTTGATTGAAAGTGGAACTGAAATGATTAATTAGTTAAGAGAATTCATTGAATTGTTAACTGATTTGATTGATTCAAATATTTAATTGATCGATTCATTAGAGAAAAATGATTTTGCAAAAAGGAGGAAGTGACTGACTAGTCAAAGAAGGTGATTGAGAGTCAATGGCAATTAGAAATTTCTACACGTGATGTAGGAAATTGAGATGAAACATCATTTGGAGAGAATTTGGGTTTTTTAAAACATGAAATTGAAATTGAAATGAGATGACAATGAATTTGAATTGAATTTGAAGGGAAATGAAACTTATTCTAAATGACAGTTAAATAAAATTAAACAAATTTAGGAATTTAATTAATTTGAGAAGACATCATTAGATAATTAAATAACTTGAAGAAACTATTTAATTATGGGAATATAAAAATCGATTTTAATTAAACAATAAAGAATGCTTAATTAAAGTGAAATAATCAAAATTAATTAAATTATTAGATTACTTAATTGATATTAAAAGGAAATGATTAATTGATTAAATGATTAAGAGATTAAGTAATTAGAAGGAAATTAGAATCCTGGATTATGAAATTGAAGAATAAAGACAAAATAATTAAAAAATTAAAATTATTTGATCATCAAGTGAAATAGTTAGTAAAATTAATGTTTGCAAGTGCATGACAATTTAGGTGTCTACAATATTAGAGCTTCATATTTGAAGACTCATTTCCAAATATGAGGGACATGACTTGAAGCAAGAGCATCCTTGGTTCTTAGCAATCTTGTATCAACCAAAAATATTTTCTTTTCATCTTGTTCATGTTTTGTAGTTCAACATTTCATTATGTGTTTCTTTGCATTTGCTCACCGGATCTTGCGGAGTTGGATTCTGATCGTGGACATGTTCATCTACTTTATCCTTGGTCTGTAGGACGTTTGGATCTTTTCCCAACAAGTTATCGCTTACAGAATTCGAGACAATTTTCTGGCTTAGAACCCCAGAACCGCTTGGACCTATTTGCTATTGGCAAATCTTGAGGGTCTCTTTCGTAGCTTGTAGAGGTTCAGTTAGTTGTTTCCAATGTTCCTTTGCGTGTGGTCGATGTTCCCTTGGGTCCGTACTTCATCCTTTGGATTTTTTGGAGGGATCTCTTTGGCGGAGGCCAATCTTGTTGTTTTACACGTTTCATCTTGATTCATTGACATTTGTTTCATATTGGGCCGACACGGATCATCCTTGATCATATAAATCAATGTAATCAAGCATGTAGTAGGTAGTGATTAGAAAATAGAAGATAGATCTAAGGATTAGGAGTTCCAGAGTTGGCTCGCATTCTTGCTTGAGCCGAAGGTTGCATCACATATGTTCTTGTACTCAGGCTTGTGAGGCAGATGTTGTAGCCCACATGTTGCCGACAATTTATAATCAATATCTTTGATTTAATAAATCTGATTCTGCATTGCCTCCATCATATTGTGTTGATTGTGTTGTGTTAATTTGCTGCACGGTCTGGATTGTTCTCCTTGAGGACCCTCCTAATCGTGACTGCACCAAGTGGTATCAGAGCGAGATTTCATTTCGGAGATTGTGAAGTAATATAATATTTTGTTGTGGGGTGGTGTAATTGAGGATTGGACCTACAACTGTAGAGGACTTGCATGAAGATGGTGCGAAGGAATTCTAGAGGTGGTGGAGCGCGTGGAAATGCAGACCCTGGTGTGATGAAAATGTTGAGAGGAATTGCAGCTCGATTAGAAGTTGTTGAAATGACCCAGAGACAAGATCGACATATTGAAGATGTGAGCGATGATGAAGGAGAAGTTGAGGTGGGAGAAGTAGTTGCAAATCAACTAGCGATCGATCCAGAAGAAGAAAGGTTCTTGAGGGTTTTGAGTAGAGCAAACACCAAACCACATTTTACCCCACTGGATTATGATGACAAGTTGGATTCAAATGAATTGATGGATTGGATCTTAGAGATGGAAAAGTATTTTGATTTTGAGAATAATGTGGAAGAACGGAAGGTGAAATATTCATGTACCAAGTTGAAAGGTAATATTTCTCTTTGGTGGGAACATTTGCAGGTAGACCGACAGAGAAGAGGTAAAGAAAAGATCAAATCGTGGGAGCAGATGCTTAGTAAGTTGAAATCGAAGTTCTTGCTTGGCAACTATCAAGTGAATTTGTTCTGGAAGTTGCACAACTTGAAGCAGAAGGAAACTAGTGTGAAGGAGTATATCGAAGCATTGTATAAGTTTAACATCAGATCCAGACACATCGATGATGAGGTTGAATAAGTTGCACAATATTTGAATGGATTGCGGATGTCGATATAAGATGAACTCAGTTTGATCAAGTTGCAGAGTGTGGAAGAGGCATACCAATATGGCTTGAAGGTAAAAGAAAAGTTGAATAAAAGACATGAGAAGAAGAAGCAAGGTAGAGGCAGAAGATTTCAGGGATGAAGATCCTTCATTGGAGGTCAAGGAACCTATGCATATCAGAGTGAAGAAAAGGGAGTTAGCCAAGATGGTAGTTCATATCAAAGAGATGACAAAAAAAAATATTGGAAGAAAGAAAATGATGGTTATCGAAATGAGGGTTATGGAAAGGAAGACAAAAGACAAGAAAAGAGAGTGTTTAGAGGAACTTGTTTTGAATGTAGAGGAGAAGGACATTGTGCTTTTGAATGCAAGAAGGCAGAGAAACATGGAAGAGCAGCCTTGGTAGAAGAATAACCTACCAAATTAGGTAACAAATCGGAGGATGGAGAGTTGCTAATGATGTGAAGAGTATTATATCATACCGAAGGAGAGCAAGAGCCCTTGCAGGGAAATAATTTCTTCAAGACAAGATGCAAAGTATTCGGTAAGTGTTGTAAAGTTATAATTGATAGTGGTAGTACTGACAACCTTGTTTCAAAGGAAATGGTGACTAAGTTGAATTTGGAGAGGTTGAAGCACCCTAAGCCCTATCAAATAGCATGGATTCAAGACGCGAATAAGTTATTAGTAAGTGAGCAATGTTTGGTAAGATTGAAGATTAGAGCTTATCATGATGAAATTTTGTGTGATATTATGCTTATGGATGCATGTCATATCTTGTTGGGTAGACCTTGGCAGTATGATAGACAAGCAATACATGATGGAAGAAGGAATATATATACTATTGTGGCTAATGGGGAGAAATAAATCTTGTTGCCTTTGGAGGTGCATTTGAAGAGTGAAGTTTGTACTAATGCCAAAATTTGTCTAGTTGATGGAAGGAAGTTCCTGGATGGGATGAGACATGAGAATATGTGCTTTGCCTTAATTCCTAAGAAGACAGAGAATGCAGACCTTGAAGAAGATCCAACGGAGGAGATAAAAGAGTTGCTGACAGAGTATGGAGACATCATTTCAGATAATGTACCTGACGGATTTCCCCCTACGAGAAGTATCAGTCATTGCATGGACCTTATTCATGGAACTAGTTTGCCTAACAAAGCAACACACTAAATGACACCAGCAGAGAATGAAGAGTTGAATAGACTAGTGCAAGAGTTGTTAAGGAAAAGTTTGATCTGAGAAAGTTTAGTCCTTGTGCAGTTCCAACACTGTTAGCACCTAAGAAGAATGGAGAATGGAGGATGTGTACTGATTTTAGAGCAATAAACAAGATCACAATGAAGTATCGATTCCCTTTGCCTAGGATGGATGACATAATGGATTGTCTGAGTGGAGCTAGATATTATACAAAGATAGACTTGAAGAGTGGATACCATTAGATCAGAATCAGAGAATGAGATGAGTGGAAGACAACATTCAAGATAAATGAAGGATTGTATGAATGGTTGGTGATGCCTTTTGGGCTGACTAATGCACTAAGCACTTTCATGAGATTAATGAATGAGGTATTGAAGAAATTTTTGGTAAGTTTGTTATTGTGTACTTGCATGACATTCTGATTTTCAGTAAGACAAAAGAGGAACATTTGTTGCATGTGAGACAAGCTTTGCAAAGGTTGAGAGAAGAAAAGTTGTTGATAAACATTAAGAAGTGCAGTTTCATGAAGGAAGGGTTAGTATACTTGGGATTTTTTATATCTGTGGATGGATTGAAGATGGATCCTAAGAAAGTAAGAGAAATTTTTGATTGGCCTACACCAGAGAGCATTGGAGAGATACGATCATTTCATGGATTGGCTAGTTTTTTACCAAAAGTTCATCAAAAATTTCAGTTCAATTTGCAACCCTATGACCAAAACAATGAGAGGAGATAAAAAGTATTTCAAGTGGACAACTGGAGCAAATAGGAGTTTTGAATTGTTGAAGAAAAAGGTGACAGAGCAGCCCATGTTGGCTTTACCAGATTTTAATAAAATCTTTCAAGTGGACTGTGATGTAAGTAGGAATGCAATTGGAGCAGTGCTGAGCCAAGAGGGAAGATTGGTAGCTTATTTCAATGAGAAATTGAATAATGCAAGGAGGAGGTATTCAGTGTATGATTTAGAATTGTATGCCATAATTCAGGCATTGAAGAAGTGGAGACACTATTTGCTAACTAAGGAGTTTGTGTTGTATACCGATCATCAAGCTTTGCAATATTTGAACAATCAAGGTAAGTTGAATCAAAGACACATGAGATGGGTAGAGTACTTGAAGAGTTATACTTTTGTTTTGAAACATAGAAGTGGGAAGCCAAATAAAGTTGTTAATGCCCTGAGTAGAAGGAGGAATTTGCTGACAAAAATGAAGATAGAAGTATTGGGTTTTGAGGAATTGAAGAACTTATATGAGGATGACCCAGATTTTGCAGAACCTTGGAGAGCTTTCACATAACTTGTTGCAGTGGATAAGAGTAAGTGGTTGAATTATTTCATGCAAGATGAGATGTTTGTTGGCATGTTGGCATAACTGATAGAGATGATGATGTATCGGTAAAGGACTATTGGTGATGATATATTGATGGATTGTCGGTGATGATATAATTATGATATGATGCTTGATGATCAATTATTTGTGTTTTCATTGTTGGCAACCATGTTTGTTTATGCTTGGTATGTCATCTAAGTCTATTGGTTAAGTCTAACTGGTAATGGGTTGAATTGGATTGAACTGGAAAGCAAAACTGTCTAGTAATAGTGAACCGGTAAGCAGGAATAGAGAAGGAGATGATTGCGGTAGCAATCCGTGTTGAGTCAGGTGTTGCAATTTGGAATGTGTGGTTATGACATCATAAGGAGTCTATGACTTGAACCACATCATGTTTGGATAGCCAGAAGTCATGTTTATTATTGATTGTTGTATAATCAGCTAGGGTTTGAGAACCAGTATCAAGATCTTTGACCGATGATGATTTATGGTTTGGCGGTGGTTCTTTTCATGTTCATAAGTTGATGATGACGTGTCAGAATCTGTGTGAAAAGATAAGATGCTATTTTGGCGCGTACAAGGATCGAGTTTCTTGGAAAGAAGTGAAGTGCTTAGCAAAATTTGTTAAGGGTTTGATAGCTTATCAGATTGAAGTGTGGTGATGAGATAAGACATTCAATGAATATAATTGTCTTGTAATTTGTTGTAATGATCTTTATGATGATCTGTAATGATTTGTAATAATCTAATATGATCTATGATTTAGATTCATTGTAGGTTAGGGTTTTGTAACTGACCTAATTGTCAAATGTATTTAGGTCAAGTTTGAGAAGGTTAAGTGTGTCGGTAATCAAAGAAGTGTGTGTGTGCCAAACCAGATTGAGATGTCTACATGAGAGAAGAAGATTGGAGTTGACAAGGATCTGTAATAACAAGCTATGAAGTGTTGAGTCTAGATCATTTATCTGTTGTTTCCTAACAGTTGCAGCAACATTAAAATCCCTTAACCGGGTAGGTCCTAATAAGCCTGATTATTAAAATCCCTTAACCGGGTAGCTCAACAACTTGAGTTTAATTGCTCCAGCGAGGTTACTCCTAACAGGGTAAAGCTCCTAACAGAGCTAAGTTGCAAAATCCCTTGACTGAGTGACTCCTAACATGATCTTCTCTTAACCGGGCATTGTTGTAAAGCTCCTAACTGGGCTAGGCTCCTAACAGGGCGCATTTTGAAAGAGTGCATATTTTGTGGGTACCAATTCCCACCGTGGTTTTTTCCCATTTGGGTTTCCACGTGAAAAATATTTGTGTTCATGTTGTGGATGGATTGTTGATTTATGCATTTTATGTCTTTACTCAATGATGAACACTTAAGTTGCTACTAGTAATATTTTGGTAAATATGCATTAAGTGATTGTTAGATCAGCTATCGGTACTGGTTATGAACTGTTTTGTGAAGTATTGTTCAGATAGAGGAAAGTTTGCAGTTGATTGTTATAACTGATTCACCCCTCCTCTTAGTGTTAACTAGATCCTCACATTAACAATTGGTATCAGAGCTTTAGGTCCTCTTTGTGCAGAAGCTTAACCGCTTGAGGAAAAGATCTGAGGAAGATGATGAAGAAGGAGGGTCCCAAATTCACTAAGGACAACTACCGGATATGGAGTGATAAAATGAAGATATATATCAAAGGTATGGGTGATCAGTTTCGGCAGCATGTTATTACTCAGTATGTACCTCCTACCAGTCCTCTGACTACAGATCGGTTGAAGGAGCAACAAGAAAACATTCAAGCACTAGAAGCCATAGTAAGTACACTAGTTGATACTAAATATATTGATGTCCATGGTTTAGACATTGCTTTTGAAGTTTGGGAGAAGTTAGAATTAATCTATGGTGGTGATAAGCATGTTCAAAAGGCTAAAGAAGAGAGTCTTAGAGGAAATTTTGATGATATGAGAATGATGAGGTGAAAATATTACTCAGTAGGGATAAAGGATTAAAGAAGTTGTCGGTGGAATCAAAAGTGTTGGTGGTACTATAGAAGAAGACACTGTTGTGAGTAAGATGCTTAGAACTCTATTGCCTGTCAATGCCATTAGAGTGTCTGCTATTCAAGAGGTGAGGTCAGTTACTAAGGATAAGGTTACTGTTGATTCTTTGATTGGTAAGCTCACTACTTTTGAGTTAAATAGTTTTGATAATAGTGTACCTAAGATAAAACCTGCTTTTAAAGCATCTGTATCTAGTGTAGCGGTGAGAAAAAGAAAATTTGTTTGTCAAAGTCATGAATGCAAGTCAAGTCATCTTGGCGGTAGTAAAGTTTATGTGGATGATGAAGGTAATCTGATAGAATTTGAAGCTCTATTGGTTAAAAGACTGCCTAGAGGCACTGGTAAGTACAAAGGTAAGTTGCCTCTCAAATGTTTCTCTTGTAACAAGATAGGACACATTGTTGCACACTATCTTAATAATGATCAAAAGGAAAAGTTTAGAAAATATAAGGGAAAAGGAAAGAAACAATGTTATGTTGCAGTTGATGAAGGTGCTACTGATGACGAATTTGAGGATGAAGACAATGATGAGTTTGTCTTTGTTGTTGTTAAGGAAGATCTATCTGATAAGAAGGCTTTAGTATCTCGCATTGACAACAGTGATGAATGGATTATTGACAGTGGTTGCTCACACCATATGACTGGTGATAAGAACAAGTTTATTTCTCTTAAAGAATTTGATGGTGGTGGAGTAAGATTTGGAAACAATTCACCTTGTATGGTTAAAGGTAAAGGTTCTATCTCTTTGAATGGTACAAGTAATGTTGATGATGTATTTTGGGTTGAAGATTTAAAACATAACTTGTTGAGTGTTGGTTAGTTGAATGACAAAGGTTATCATCTTGAGTTTAAGAGTGGAGTTTGCAAGATCTTAGGATGCAAAGGAGAACTGATTTCTACTAGTAAGAAAACTAAAGGTAACTTATTCCATCTGAATGCTAATGTGAATAGTTGTTTGGTTGCTAAGGTTGATGATAGTTGGTTATGGCATAGAAGGTTAAGTCATGTGAAATTTAATAATGTGGTTAAGGTCAACATATATAGTATGGTGAGAGGTATGCCACAACTTGTTAAACCAGACAATGTGTTGTGTAAAGAATGTCAGTTGGGTAAGATGACTACATCTTATTTTAAGAGCAAATCTTTTTCTTCTGAGCATGTTCTAGATTTGGTGCACACTGACTTATGTGGTCCTATGAGGACTAGAAGTTTTTATGGTGACAAATATTTCATGATATTTACTGATGATTTTTATAGAATGATGTGGGTTACTTTTCTGAAGGAAAAGTCAGATTCTTTCAGCAAGTTCAAGGCATTCAAAGCCTTAGTGGAAAAGGAAACTAGTAAGAATATTAAGTGCCTGAGATCTTAACGGGGTGGAGAGTTTACATCTGATGAGTTTGTGAGATATTGTGATGAAAATGGAATAAAGAGGCAGTTATCTGCTCCAAGGACACCACAACAAAATGGAATTGTAGAAAGGAGAAATCAGACCATTATTGAAGCAGCAAGGACTATACTGATATAGGAAGATGTACCTAAGATGTTTTGGAGAGAAGCAGTCAGCACTGCTATATACACATTGAATCGGGTAGTTTTTAGGAAAGGTAATGATAAAACACCCCATGAGTTATGGTATGGTAGAACTCCTAGTGTTAGTTACTTCAAAGTTTTTGGTAGCAAATGTTTTATAAAAAGAGATGATTATACTGGTAAATTTGATGCTAAGAGTGATAAAGGAACATTTCTTGGCTACTCCACTAAGAGAAAAGATTTCAAGTGTCACAACAAAAGGACAAAGAAGATTGTGGAGAGTGTGAATGTAAAAAATGATGAATATGCTAATAAAACTGATGATACCAACAAATCTGATCCAACAGATGATGAACAAAAACTTGTGTTTATTGAACCGAATGTATAGAAAGATGTTGAGTAGAACAATGTAGTGGAAGAAGCTAAACCAGTATATGGAGAAGATGGAGAACACGAAGAGGTTGTTGAACCAGGACAGGTAATACCTAGATATGTAAGGTTAAATCATTCTAAAGACCAGATCATAGGTGACAAGAATGCTAGAGTGCAGAATAGAAGGAAAATCAGAGAAATCTCTTGTCTGATTTCTACAGTTTAACCAAAGATAGTTAGAGAAGCTCTTAAGGATGATGACTGGTTAAATGCAATGAATGAATATCTTCATTAGATTGAAAAAAATAACACTTGGTCACTTGTTCCTAGACCTGATGATAAAAATGTAATTGGTACAAAGTGGGTATTTAGAAACAAGTTGAATGAAGATGGATAAGTTTTTAGAAACAAGGCAAGACTAGTATGCAAAGGGTATGCACAAGAAGAAGGTGAAGATTATGGAGAGACCTTTTCACCGGTTGCCAGGCTTGAAGGAGTTAGAATGCTACTTGCATTTGCAACTTTTAAAGGCTTTAAAGTCTATCAAATGGATGTAAAGTCAACATTTCTGAATGGTATTCTTGAAGAAGAGGTGTATATTGAACAATCAAATGGGTTTGCATTGACAGAAGATAAGAATATGGTATGCAAACTGCATAAGGCATTATATGGATCGAAGCAAGCACCAAGGGCATGGTTTGAAAGACTTCATGCACATCTGATAAAGATAGGATTCAAGAGAACCAATAAGGACAACAATATTTATTTGAAGACTGAAGGAGACAAGATGTTGATTGCAAAAGTATTTGTTGATGACATCATATTTCGAGAAAATGATGATATGAGTATGAATTTTGCAGATGAGATGAAGAAAGAATTAGAGATGTCTCTTATAGGTGAGATAGAAAAATTCATTGGATTGCAGGTCCAACAACTAAAAGGTGGAATTTTTATCTGTCAGTCCAAGTATGTGAAGGAAGTGTCAAAGACCTTTGGAATGGAAGACTGTAAACTAGTTGGACCACCTATGGATACTGGTTGCAGATTGTCAAAAGAAGATGATTCACTCTTTGTGGATGAGAAGGAATACAGGTCCATGATTTGGAAATTGCATTATGTTGTTCATAGTAGATCGAATATTGCCCATGCAGTTGGTTTAGTAGCAAGATTCCAGAAGAGCCCTAAGGAGACACATATGACAACAATGAAAAGGATATTTAGATATCTTAGAGGGACAACTGATTATGGATTATGGTATCCATACAGGGGCAATTTTTCTTTGCAGGTATTCACTGATGTTGTTTGGTCAGGGAACGTAGATGACCGAAAGAGCACAACTGATGGTGCATTCTTTCTAGGTGGAAGACTGGTATCTTGGACCAGTAAGAAACAAACTTGTATATCTCAGTCTACAACTAAAGCAGAATATGTGGCTGCATCAATGAATTGTACACAAACTATATGGATGAGACATATCTTGGAAGGTTTCAAGAAAGATATGACAAAACCGATGATTATACATTGTGATAACACTAGTGCTATAAACATTTTTAAGAACCCAATACTGCATGCAAGGACTAAACATATTAAATTGAAGTATCACTTTCTGAGAGAAAGAGTACAGGAAAAGAAAGTGAGATTGGAGCATATATCAAGTAAAGAGCAGTTGGCAGATATATTCACTAAGCCATTTCCTAAGGCTACCTTTGAATATCTCAGAGGTAAGTTAGGGGTTATACCCCTACCCAAGATCAACTAGGATGTTGGTGAAGCATCAATCCAGTGAATTCATTAAATATCTTTCACTGTGGATTGATGAGAAGTGGGCTACTCCTCAGGGGGAACAACTGAGATGATGACAGAAGATGCCTTTACACCTTTGGCATTTCTGTCAAAGGGGGAGAAGAAATATGATAGGTGGAGAAGAACTGATGATCAGACAGTGATATAACATGATTAATGATGAGATTTTTGTGTTGCAATTTTTGGTGTTTCCATCAATGCCAAAGGGGGAGATTGTTGTCATGTTGGCATAACTGATGGAGATGATGGTGTACTGGAAAAGGACTGTTGGTGATGATATATTGATGGACTGTTGGTGATGATATAATTATGATATGATGCTTGATGATCATTTATTTGTGTTGTCATTGACGACAACCATGTTTGTTTATGTTTGGTATGTCATCTAAGTCTACTGGTTAAGTCTAACCAATAATGGGTTGAATTGGATTGAATTGGAAAGCAAAATTATCTAGTAACAGTGAACTGGTAAGCAAGAACAAAGAGGGAGATGATTGCGGTAGCAATCCGTGTTGAGTCAGGTGTCGCAGTTTGGAATGTGTGCTTATGAAATTATAAGGAGTCTATGACTTGAACCGCATCATGTTTGTTATTGACTGTTGTATAATCAACAAGGGTTTGAGAACTGGTATCAAGATCTTTGACCGACGATGATTTATGGTTTGGCGGTGATTCTTTTCATGTTCATAAGTTGACGATGACATGTCAAAAATTGTGTGAAAAGATAAGATACTATTTTGGCGCATACAAGGATCAAATTTCTTGAAAAGTAGCGAAGTACTTAACAAAATGTGTTAAGGGTTTGACAACTTATCAGATCGATGTGCGGTGATGAGTTATGATCATTCAATGACTGTAATTGTCTTTTAATTTGTTGTGATGATCAATATGATGATCTGTAATGATTTGTAATGATCTAATATGATCTATGATGTAGATTTATTGTAGGTTAGGGTTTTGTAACCGACCTAATTGTCAAATGTATTTAGGTCGAGTTTGAGAAGGTTAAGTGTGTCAGTAATCAGAGAAGTGTGTGTACATGCCGAACCAGATTGAGATGTCTACATGAGAGAAGCAGATTGGAGTTGATAAGGAGCTGCAATAGGAAGCTATGAAGTGCTGAGTCTAGATAATTTATCTATTGTTTCCTAACAGTTGCAACAACATTAAAATCCCTTAACTGGGTAGGTCCTAACAAGCCTGATTGTTAAAATCCCTTAATCGGGTAGCTCAACAACTTGACTCCAGCGAGGTTACTCCTAACAGGGTAAATCTCCTAACAGAGCTAAGTTGTAAAATCCCTTGACCGAGTGACTCCTAACAGGGTATGCTCTTAACAGGGCATTGTTGTAAAGCTCTTAACCGCGCTAGGCTCCTAACAAGGCACATTCCGAAAGAGTGCATATTTTGTGGGTACCAATTCCCACTGTGGTTTTTCCCATTTGGGTTTCCACATGAAAAATATTTGTGTTCATGTTATGGATGGATCTTGTTAAGTTATGCATTTGATGTCTTTACTTAATGATGAACACTTAAGTTGCTACCGGTAATGTTTTGGTAAATATGCATTAAGTGATTGTTAGATTAGCTACCGGTACTGGTTATGAACTGTTTTGTGAAGTATTGTTCAAATAGAGGAAAGTTTGCAGTTTATTGTTATCACTGATTCACCCCCTGCTCTCAGTGTTAACCGGATCCTCACATTAACAATGTTGTTCAGAGGAAATCATTTGTGTATACCCCGGAGCTCTATGCGAGAAGATATAATAAAGGAGAAGCATAGTGGAGGATTAGCCGAACACTTTGGGGCAGACAAGACAACAGCATTGGTAAGTGAGAGTTAATATTGGCCTTGGATTCATAAAGATGTTAGGAAATTTGTTCAGAGTTGTATAATTTGTCAACTAGCAAAAGGTGGTAGTCAGAATGTTGGACTATATAAACCTTTGATGGTTCTAGAGAGACCTTGGGAGGAAATAAGCATGGATTTTATACTTGGCTTACCTAAAACATGGAGAGGAAATGATTCTATTTTTGTAGTGGTGGATAGATTCTCGAAGATGGCACATTTCATACCTTGTAAGAAGACAATAGATGCAGTTTATGTTACATGGATTGCCTAAATGCATAGTTTATGACAGAGACACTAAGTTTGTTGGATATTTTTGGAGGACACTTTGGAAGAAGATGAAGACAAATTTGAATTTCAGTTCTACCTTTCATCCACAAACTTATGGACAGACGGAGGTAGTTAACAAAAGTTTGGGAAACTTGTTGAGATGCTTAGCTAGAGACAAAATCAGAAGTTGGGACTTGATTCTCGCACAAGCAGAATTTGCCTACAATAATTTAGTGAACAGGAATACCAAAAGAACACCTTTTGAGATTGTTACCAGAGTACACCCTAGAGGCATATCAGAACTGAGAAACATCGGTAATGAGGATAAGTGGAGTGCAGAAGCAAAAGAATTTGCAGAGCATATGAATACAATGCATAATAAAGTTAAACAACATTTGGCAGACATGAACAACAAGTATAAGGAGAAGACAAATGAGAAGAGGAGACACAAGGAATTTGAAGTTGAAGATGCAGTGATGGTATATCTGAGAAAAGAAAGATTCCCAGTGGATACCTATAATAAGTTGAAGATGAGTAAGTTTGGACCTTGTAAGATCTTGAAGAAATTTAGTTATGGAAATGCATATGAAGTGGAGTTACCAGATAGTTTTGGTATTTCATCTAATTTCAACATTGCAGACTTGTATTAGTATCATGAGGTTGAATTCAATATAGACAATGCAATAGACTTGTAGAAGAAGGTGCCCCAAAATGTACCAAACCAAATTGAAGAAATTTTAGATAACATAATTGGGCGTAGCACTTGCAACAAGCAATACATAGAGTATCTTATGAAATGGAAAGGCAGACTAGTTGAAGATTCATCATGGGTATCTCAGGAAGAGGTAGACCATCTTGGTTTTACTTTGTCCCCAACAAAGTGAGGAACTCGATTTTCAATGAACTCTAGATGTCTGATGCAGGAGAATCCTTAGTTCTTGGCAATCTTGCATCAACCAAAATCATTTTCTTTTCAGTTTGTTCCTGTTTTGCAGTTTAGCATTTCATTGTGTTTCTTTGCATTTGCTCACTGGATGTTGTGGAGTTGGATTATGATCATGGATATGTTCATCTACTTTATCCTTGGTCCGCAGGACGTTTGGATCTTTTCCCAGCAAGTTATCACTTCCAGAATTCGAGACAGTTTTCTAGCTTAGAACCCCGAAACCGCTTTGACCTATTTGCTATTGGCGAATCATCCAGATCTCTTTCGTAGCTTGTGGAGCTTTAGTTCATTGTTTCCAATGTTCCTTGGCATGTGGTTGACCTTACCTTGGGTCCACACTTCATCATTTGGATTTTCCAGAGGGATCTCTTTGGCAGAGGCTGACCTTGTTGTTTTACATGTTTCATCTTGATTCATCGACATTTGTTTCATCTTGGGCCGATGTGGATCATCATTGATCATATAAATCAATGTAATGAAGCATGTAGTAGGTAGTGATTAGAACATAGGAGATAGATCTAAAAATTAGGAGTTCTGGAGTTGGCTCACATTCTTGCTTGAGTCAGAGGTTGGATAACACACATGTTTTGTACTCAGGCCTGTGAACTCAATGTTGTAGCCCGCATGTTGCCGATAGTTTGTAGACAGTTTCTTTGATTTAATAAATCTGATTCTGCATTGCCTCTATCATATTATGTTGATTGTGTTGTGTTAATTTGTTGCATGGTCCAGATTGTTCTCCTTGAGGACTCTCCTAACCATGACTGCACCATGATTTGTCTTGAAGAATTAATTAGTCATAATTTGGGGTTTCAATATTGGTTGTACTGTTAATACAAGGTCATGAATCCACCGAGTAAGATTTTTGTATTTGTTGGATATGCAAACAATGTAAAAGGCTACAAGCTTCTTGATCCTACCACTCATTATTTTTTCATTGAGAGGAGTGTTCCTTATGAGGAGAGTCATGCTAGCTTATCTTCTACCACTTCTCCATCCAGTATCACATTGGATACATTGCTTCATGATGATATTTCTTCAGAGGATCTTAATCCTCATGCTTTTCATGAGGAGCCTTCATTCACCACTTTAGATTGTGATGATGAATGAGGATTTACTTTTCTCCAAGAGTCATCATTTAGAGGATGTTGATTCTCCTCTATTTTCTCTAGTTTTATGACCTCTTTGGGCTCATCGAACACTAGAGTTAGCAAGTAATTAGGTTGGTCTTCCTTTAGATGCTAGAAGAACAAGGTCACCGTTTTAGAAGGCTCCATATCTCTTCATTGTATATTTTCTGATCCATATTAGTTTTGGGAAGCTACAACCATCTAGGAGTGGGATGCAATTATATAGAAAGAGTTTAGTTCCTTGGAGAGGAACCACACTTGGGATCTTGTCCCTCTTCTTAAGGGAAGAAAACTTGTTCCATGCAAGTGGATATATCACACAAAAGTTGCTTTATATGGATCAGTTGATAAACGTAAGGCTCCCTTGGTTGCTAAAGGATTCGCCTAGGTTCTTGGGATTAACTACTCTGAGACTTTTGCACCAGTCACCAAAATGAATTCGATTTTAACTTGTCCTTTCTATTTATGCATATCATAGATGAGAAGTTCATTAGATAGATGTGAAGAGTGTTGAACACCCAATAGGACTAAGGGGGGGGGGGTGAATTGATCTAGAACTTAAATAATAATTACCAATCAACTTATTTAACAATAGCACCTAAATCATCGACACATCAAACATAAACACATGAATATCGTATTTACGTGGAAAACCCAAATAGGGAAAAACCATGGAGATAATCTAACTCACAATATGAATAACAATGTTTATAATATTTTAAGCATGCAACCAAAGAGCACCAACACCTAAAGGACTTGCAAAACTAAGGCCTGAAACTACCTTAGGCAAGATACATGAGGACTTGTATAATTAAAGAACACTTCTTTAAGACAAGATACAAACTATTACTGAAGGACTCACTATCAATCAACAACAAATTAAATTAGCTAAATTGAAATTGAGAAGGATTCTCCTAATCATGAAATTATCCTTGAAAAACTGAATCAAGTGACCAACATTGTGGCAATCATCTCTAATAGTCTTCACTAACACAATACACTCTCTTGCAGAATATATCACCTTCAAATCTCTTCTCAAACTAACTTTCGCATCATGAAATACTCAAATTTGCTTGCAAATAATTTGCATACACTTCTCACACAATTCGCTTCTCATTCATACTCAATTCATCCATCTAAACATCTCAAACATGAGATACAACATTGAAAACCTAATTGAGGGTTAGCCAAAAGAGAATAAGCAATATTACACAAAATAAGCCACCTGGACCTAAAATACTTAGATTAGTCCACTCCAGGACAAAGTGGGAGCCAAAACATATCACAGTGCATCATTCCACAAATGATCTGTCAATTTGCACATGCTAACACATACTCCAAAAGATGTTGCAAAGCACAACATGTAGATCCAATCAATCAATTGGCCATAGAGCCATTCCTAATGCAAAGTACTCCATGCAAACCTCCACACACCAAGGTTAGACCAAAATAAACATATCAACACATCTTCCAATACATATTTAGACCAAAATAATATGATCCACTAAACCACAATGTAATCAACAACATATCCAAAGGGCACCAAAAAAATTTCGGACCACCCTGAATATAGGATGGCACAACCAACACCAAAAGAGTATCTGAACCAACATTCATCCAGATAACCAAGGTTTGATAAATCATATCTAGACCAACATCCATCATGATAACCAGGTTTGACATCAATGACAACCATACAATCTCGTGCTATTAATAATCTCAAATCATCTACCTCTTTGTCATTGATGGCAACACCTAGACAACAATAGTAATGAAAAAATCTCTCTCTCAAATAATAATCTCACAACAAATTTCTCTCCAAATCTTAGACGAATTATTTTTCCCATCTAATACTCTCTCACCCTTTGACAACAATGACAAAGGGCATTGAAAAACCATATTGACCAACTCACACACTGCTCCCCTTGAGAGCATCAACATCAATCTAGGAGACAAGGATAAGTGGTAAGTCTCCCGCTAGAAAGATGCACCACTGAAAATGCATCTAGTTAGAAAAAGGAGGGGAAATAACCCCTAACTTATGCCTGAGATACTCAAAAGTATCCTTTACCAATGCCTTAGTAAAAATGTCTGCCATCTACTCTGATGTAGAAAGGTATTCAAGTTTGACTTCCTTTTCTGCAACCTTATCCCTCAACAAATGATAACGTATTGAGATATGTTTAGTTCTTGAATGCATAACTAGATTATTGAAATGTTTATGGCACTGGTATTATCACACATGATAGGATTAACTTTATCATATACTACTATGATATACTTAAGAATCCTCATCATCTATGGAACTTTACTACAGCAAGATGTTGCGACAATATATTTAGCTTCTACAATTGATAATGATGTGGATTTGTGTTTCTTACTCATCCATGAAACCAATCTGTCTCCCAAAAAGAAGGCACCACCACTGGTACTTTTCCTTTCATAAACACTTCTAACCCAATCAACATTTGTATATGCCTTCAACATGAAGTATCTATCTTTCTTGTACCATAAGCCAAAATCTCGAGTTCCTTTCAAATATCTAAAAATCCTCTTCACTACTTGATCATGAGTTTGCTTTAGACTAGCTTGAAATCTTGCAACCAAACATACAACTTGCATACTATCTATTCTAGAAGCGGTAAGACATATCAGTCCTCTAATAATAGATCACCATTTCTTCTTATCAATGCCTGGAGATGTATCATATTTCCCTATCTTGAATCCGACAACTAAATGGGTAGTAATAGGTTTACAATTATCCATATCAAACTTCTTTAACATCTCTTTAACATACTTAGCTTAAGAGATAAAGATTCCATCATCCAACTGAGTAACTTGAAGACCACTTAAAAAATGACATTTCTCCAAACATAGACACCTCAAATTCTTTCTGCATCTCTTGTGCAAATTCTTTACACAAGCAATCACTTCCTCCAAAGATAATATTATCAACATAAACAACAACAATCAACAACTTAATGCCTTCAACCTTGAAATAGAGATTGATGTCTGCAACACCTTTCCTAAAATTTTGTTGTAACGGATATTTGTCTAGTCTTGCATACCATGCTCTAGGTGCCCGTTTGAGTCCATAAAGTGTCTTCTTTAATTTGTAAACCATTTTTGGATCATCTGACGGTCTAAATATATCTGGTTGTTTAATGTATACTACTTCTTCCAATTCTCCATTCAAAAATGCTAACTTAAGATCCATTTGATATACTCTAAAGTTCTTGTAGTCAGAAAATGGAAGAAACATTCTAATAGTTTCCATCCTAGCAACTAGGGAAAAAGTTTCTTCAAAATAAATACCTTCTACCTAAGAGTAGCATTTACATACCAATATTGCCTTATTTTTTGTGACTTGTCCTTGTTTCTTTATTTTATTTCAGAACACCAACTTCATTCCTATCACATTTTTATCCACCGGTCTAGGTATTATTTAACAAGTCCGATTCTTTTGTATCTGATTCAGTTATTCTTCCATTGCTTTTACCCATTTTTCTACTTTTCTTTCTTCTTCATATGATTTAGGTTCAATGAGTGAAAGAAAACAACAATTACTTTGCTCATTTACCTTTGTAACGCTTCTTCCTGTTTGAACTCCTTTATTCTTGTCTTCAATTATCTGATCTTCTGAATGATTCCTTTGCACATATTTCAAGGTTTTGATTGTTTGTCCCGATTCTTATTTGTCCTCTTCTTTTGCTTCATCTGGTTTCTCTTCATTGCTTTCTTTCAGAGTTGTCTTTTCTTCTACAATAGAAGGATTAATCTCAAATTCAATCTCTTGAACAGGTTTAGGGGCATTATGATCCCATGCCTCACATACTTTCATGTTTGTACTCTCCACTATCTTGTTTAATCTTTTATTGTAACACTGATAATCATTGTTGTTCATAGCATATTCCAAGAATATTCCTTCATCAACTTTGGTATCAAACTTTTCGAGGTCATTCTTATCTCTTCTAATATAGCACTTACTCCCAAAGATTCGAAAATATTTCACAATAGGTGGTTTTCCATACCATAACTCATAAGGTGTCTTTGTATGATTTATCCTTATCTGAAACCTGTCAAGAATGTAAATAGTAGTATACATATCTTCTTTCCAATAAACATTAGCCAAGTTAGCATCTTTCATCATAGTTCTAGCCATCTCAATAACAATTCTATTCTTCCTTTCTACCATACCATTCTACTAAGGAGTTCTTGGGGAAGAAATATGTCTCCTAATACGATATTTCTCATAGAAATTGTCAAATTTATTTGAAGTAAATTCTCCACCTCTATTAGATCTCAAACACTTGATCCCAACATCAACTTGATTCTCTGCCATTGACTTCAAAACTTTAAATCTTTCAAAAGCTTCAGATTTTTCTCTAAAATATGTAATCCATGTCATTCTAGAATAATCATCAATGAGTAACATAAAATACTTTTCACCATTAAGTCTGCTTGTCCTTGTAGGGCCACACAAGTCTGTATGAATTATGTCCAACGGGTATGACATAGAATACTCCTTGTTCTTGAAACTTCTCCTTGTTTTCTTTTCTAACTGACATTCTCTGCACACAATGTCAATAGGGTTGATAATCCTTGGTAAATCTCTTACTATTTTATAGTTACTAATATTTATCATCTTATCAAAGTTAACATGTCCCATCCTCTTATGCCATAACCAACATTCATTACTTTGACTTAGATAATATTTGTTTCCACTCCTATCCTTTATGTAATAAACATTTCCACTTGTCCTTATTCCTTTTGCTACCAACTTTCTGATTCTACCTTTTTTGATCATAAATCCAATTTTTGTAAATGTAACTTCATAACCTTTATTACACATCTAACTAACACTCAACAAAATATGTCTCAAACCTTATGCATAATAAACACCATCGATTTTATGCTTACTATTGATTGAGATTCTTTCTATTCCACAAATTGGTGTAGCTTCCTCTCTTGCAAATTTCACAGATCCGCCATCATACTTCTTTAGAGTGTTAAATTTGTCTTTGTCTCCGGTCATGTGATTCAAACATTTAGAATCAATAATCCACAATCTAGTTTCAACTTTAGCATGCAGTGAAATCTTCTCTTCTAGTGTTTTGTGTTAGACAATTTAGTCTTATTAGTACTTGTTTTTAGGCTTGTACTAGCATAATGGGTTGCAATCAATTTCCGTTAACTCGTTATTATTCTCGATTTCATGGATCCACTATCTAAGCAAATTTTTTTACATAAATTTTTAAGTTTATTAAAATAATATTTAGAATCTTTAAATTTTCTTTTCAAATACTTTAGAATCTGTATCATTTAAAGCTTTATATAAGTAAATAAACATATACATAATATAACAAAAGATGAGTTAATAATATTTTGAAGCCTATTATGCCTCCAAACACCCATTTTATGCTTGAAAACTTGGGTTTTGGAAGCACAAACTTCAAAATGATGTTTTAGGAGCACAATAAGTTTCAAAATCGTGCTTTGATTAGTGACTGCATTAACTATAGCAACATGAACAATGGAAGTAGCAAAAACAGAGCTAAGAGGTGGAATGGTGTAACCTAAGAGAGTATGAGACACATTAACACTTGGAATAGAATTGTCAAATATAGGGATCAATGGTAGGGATAATATCAACCATGTGGATCGACACCCCAAACAAAGGACTGGTGACGTTGTACTAAGTATCTTGAGGTTTAGGCACAATAGAAGGTACATGCACCTCTCTGACCATTGTCAATTCCCTAAGAACCTCAAGCCTCTTTCAATATGAGATTAACATATCTATCATATTATTGATAGCATAACCGGTTTGAGGGAGGACATTATCTCAATTAAGAAATCCTTGAAAATCCCTTATATTCTCCTCTAGAGACTAAATTTGATCAAATTTAACCATGATAAAGGACTCATGATCAATAGTAGAAGACTTAGGAGGGGTAATCGTTGGAGTGGTATGTTATGAATTAGGTTGAGAACCAGACGGAGAAGAGGATCCTAGACCTTGAGAGAAGGATCAAGAAGCAAAAGGATATGTGGGATCTACATTCCCTAAGAACATTGGACTAGGTCTTGTGGGACTATAACAACCAGGAAGAATGTTTAGCCTCAAAATTATTCTCACCATAATCCATAAAGTGGTCTAGGCTATAAATTTCGTAGAAGAGCTCTATAAAATTTTGACAACATCAAGAATGAGAAATAAAAGGCAAGATAAGGAAAGTTTGTTGTTTAAATCTAAAAAGTTAAGAAATTTTGAATCAGGAGGTGAGTTCACATTGGGTTCACCAAATTGCAAAGGAGAAAAATGAAACCACTAGCGAAGGGTCACAATACCCTATGAGGACTCAAAATCCAATTCTCCTCTTCGAGAAAACCTTCAAGGTACTATGACCTCTGAGTTTGGTCACTAAAGGATAAAATATGCATGAAACTAGAATATGATAATAGATAAAAATGTTTAGACTACAAAAGATGAAAACATAGGTTATGAGGGCCACCCAGATAAATTTGTACGCTCTTTGCTTAGGACGCACGTGGAGGTCTATGATGATAGTGTCACACAAACATCATGTATAGAAAGAGTACATAAATCCATACCAAGGGCACCAAATAACAAGTATTTAAGTTTTTTATGCCAAATATGTTAAAATGCAATAACAACATAGAAAGGAAATAACTAAAAGGACACAAAAGACAAAGGAATAGTTACAATAGGTCCACGTCATGATCCTTCTATTCCAAACAACAACATCCTTTGATAATACCTATACACATAAGACCAAGGACAAAATGTTTGGGGTGTCCCTATTTAGAGGTTTGCCACTGTCAAACCCCCATGTTGGTGTTTCCACCTCCATAGATAGCCTAGAGACGAGATTGTAATAAAAATAATAATAGTGATAAAACAAGAACAATACAATAGAAAATATGCTAGATTAAAGACAATGAAATGATAACCAGATAACCCAGAGAGTTACCCTCCTTCAAGAACATGAACATGGCAACTTTCTAGAAGTGTGGAGGGTAGTGATGTCTAAGAAAATAGAGCTTCACTGCACAACAATGATTGAAGGTAGTGGACTGGTATGTTGTGAAAATAGTGGAGAAATTAAAGAGAGCTTCACAAAATGATAGGTAGAGTGATTTCAATAAGCTAGAGATTAAGAGAGAGAAAATATGAGGTACAAAAAGGCAAATTAAGGGAGAAGTCATCTTGACATCAATGCAAGTCCAACAAGGCATTATACTACTAAAATTAGAAAGTTTAACATTTCAATGACCACCTTTAGTCACAGATATTTATGAGATGAATCCATGTCGTACAAACATCTTTGGAGTGCGCACATATCCATGCATAATCTAGACCATATGGTTGAAAGGCTAAGCATGACAAATTGCAAGGCATGCTAGTGGAATGAAAATTTAATCATTATCTTTAATTTAGCTAAAGTGAAGGCCTATGCAATGTGAAATTGTAAGGCATGTAATTTATGTTGTTACAAATCACAAAAAACATGAAATCTCATAGTCTCATCCAGGTCTCTCTAATCTCAACCATCATCAACCAATTGATTATACTAACTTCAAATGCAACTTTGTAAAATCATGAAACTCCAAGCAAATAATGAATACTCAAAACCAAATAGAACCAACAAGATCATTGTCAAAGTTCCAACAATAAGATTAGGAGCATATCATGACATCATGATATAACATCTTCTCAAAGGGAGATCATATGCTCTAAATAGCATATCATAACCAACATCTCACCAAAGAAAAATTCCTTCATGGCAAACCAAGATGTCACCATCTCCAAACCATATGAAGGTAACCCTCAACATAAAATAATGAATCCACATCATTGCCAAAGCTCCCACTGAACTATATAACCAGGCTTTCCAAACGTCATGATAACCATCTCCTAACTGAAGATCCTTTGTGACCCCAACATAATCAAAGAACTCACCACCAAAAGATATCAAAGGGAAGATTCAAACCACAGTCTCCAAACCAAGAAGATAAAACCACATGTCTTTGTCAATGAAACCAAAGATGTCAAACTCTCACTATCGTCTAAAGGTAGAATCTAGGAGCTCAACCTGACACGAACACCCATTGCAAAAGATTGTCCATATTTTAATCAATATTGTCCATTGCTCACTATACACTTCAACAACAACAACTTAGAACCAACATCTTGAAATAAAGAAGATAAAACACATTATATTATACACAGAATCATGAACAACATCTTACCAAAATTCCATTTAAAAGTGAATAGAGCTTCTCATGCACTATAATCCACTGCTAAGATACAAATGAACATCTATATCAAGTACTCCCAAAAATATAATTTTCTCTCTATAATAAATGAACTAATATAATAATGGTGATCAATAACAAGGTCTACCAAACCGAATCCTCATAAGACTATTTACAAGATCAACACATGTGCAACATCTCAAAGGAGAAAAAATAGTTAGTGCTCCAATCTCAAATAACTAAAAGGTTTAACCGACATCAACATCGTGTAGAACATAGATAATCAAACACAACATGTGAAATTCTAAGACTCAAATATCATAATCAATGCTAGATCTGATTTGCCAAAATCCGCATAGGAGTAACCATAGTTAAATAAGAACCCTTTAAGCAACCACACAAACCTATAAATATCTTCATCCAGACACCTTGAATATAGTCTTATCACAAATCTTACACTTCTATAGAGGAAATGGCCACAACCGATCCAACTTTTTTACTTGAATTAATAAAAAATAACAAATATGTATAAAGTTTTAAAATGATGTAAACCAATAAAATGTGTATTTTATGTTTTCATTTTTTTTTAAAAAAAATATATATTTATTATTATTTTTTTGAAATTGACACTATAATTTAGTTGTTAATATAATGTTGAAAATGAAATTACTTGGAACGTTACTCTTTATATAGTAATTTTTTTCTTCTTTCAAATTTAGTGTGTATTTATAACTTGAAATTTTAGTGCGTGGATTTTATTTTTTCCAATTTTGATACATATCGTTTCTTAAATAAATATGAAAATATGTCTGTATTGAAAATAAATTGTTTCCATTCAACGCCAACTTTTGACTTAACAAATTATCTAAAATAAAAAAAACTATACCATCTTGACATGGAATATCTTATCTAATGTATAATATTTAAAAAAAAATTAAAATAATTTAAGCATTTTAACTTTACATGATAACAAACCTTATATTTTTGCGTTAATAACCTACTTTTAGTAAAAATAAAAAATTAAATAAATAATTATTAAACTACTAAAAAATAATAAGCCTCAACATGGTGCTACATATGCATTTAGTGAATAATTTTGATTGGAAAAGTTGTAGACATGTCTAACTTAACTTAAATGAATCTAGCTAGCTCATATGTATGACCAAAATTGATTTTTAATTAGAAATAGTTAAAGTCACCTGTGTTGATTAGTTGGCCTAAAGTGTGGTACAACTTCTAGTTAACATGTACCTGTGTGCAAAATATTATTTTTTAATCCATTAATAAGTACCTAATCACACATACTCAATGAAACATTTTATTAGGGAAATCAAAGAAATAAGAAATTGAACTTCAAACTCCTCAATGTTGTCTCATCGCTCCCTAGTCTTGAGGACTTCGCTGATTCAAAGGATGGCTCTTAGATGCATGATGTTATCAAAGTGACGACTCAAGAAATGGGAATAGGATTATGCCTACATTATGATTGAAGCTATCATGAAAGTCATTAATTGAAAATGATGCTATGCTATTCTATGATGCAATGCTAATTATGCTATGATTGCTAAATGCTATAAAATGCTAAGAGAATGATAAAATGCTAAGATCACCATGGTCAATTGATCAAAATGAGGGGTATTTATAGGATTTCCAGGGCCAAGGGTGAGGTGGCAAGAATCGACAGTCAGTATTTGATCTAGAGATATCAAAGGCTAGGATTGAGGAAGTTGGAAAAGAGGTTAAAGGAGAGACACATGTCATATTTGTGGTGACAAGTGTCAAGGAATCTTGCTCATGAAAGGGCAAGTGTCCAAGGGAAGAAGACATTTGGCCAAAGTGCCATGTGTCCTCAAAGGAGTGTGTACACTCCAAAGGGGTTGGAAAGTGGTTAGAATGTGCAAGTTGGAAGGGATAAGGTTTGTTAGACCTAGGGTCAATTGGAATGGGTTAGGTTAAGGGGTGGTTAGGCCAAGTGGTTGAAGGTAGGAGCCATGTGCTCATTTGAATTTAGAAATTCAAATAAATTGGAAAATGGATAATTAACTTCAACAAATTGATTTAATTTATTTTATTAATTATGGGATTAGAATAATTGAATTTGATGGGGAAATTAATTAATTAAGATTAATTAATGAAAGGGGAAATTTGATGAAAGAACTATATGAATAAATCCTTAGATTTAGTCACAAGTAGAAGAATTAGCGGGGGTAATTAATTAAATCACTTGCATATTTAATTAATTTGGAAGGGTATATTAATTAAATAATTGTGTATTTAATCAATTATCTCCATACTGTTTTTAGGTGTATACAGTACCTGCAAAACCATCTCTACAAATTTGAAATCCACTTAAATATCCAAACATTCACATTAAACATGTCATCTAAATAGTGAAATAAGCATAGATCTAAAAACTAACAACTAAAATAAGATAACATTGCAACCTAATAGGAAAACCAAGTTGTCTAGGAGATTAAAACATATGAAACACATTAGCTCCACAACATAATTAGAGGTTAGTGACTTATCTTCCAGTGTTTTCATGTAACCAAGGGCTAAAACCATGAACCCAACATAAACACTCCATGTCATAATACACTGCAACCTAATATGAAAACCAAGTTGTCTAGGAGATTAAAACAAATGAAACACATCAACTCCACAACTTAAACAGAGGTTAGTGGCTTATCTTCCAATGTTTTCATGTAACTAAGGGCTAAAACCATGAACCCAACATAAACACTCAATGTCATAGTCCAAATAGCTAGTGTTTCTCCATCTAACTAGGTTGTCATAGGTACCCATCCGACATGAACACCTTCTCACTACACATGACCACAAGGTAAAGGAACAAAACCTACAAAAAAGAGGATACTCACATATTACCGAAATAGATATCAAATTTATTAAACCATAATCAACTCCAAAACGATCCACCAAACATGTGATTCTAATACCCAACATAGATCAAGGCTTCCAATCTCACAAATCTACAAAAAAAAGGTTAACTCATTGAACATTAATCATAGCACCATAATCCTTTCTACAACCTTTAATTTATTCTAATACATTCCCACAATATTTACAAGCTAAGAAAAAAAATAGAGGAATACTTAGAACCAATTAACCATTATCTTTGATACCAAATGTTGGGAAGTAAACAAGTTCAATAACAATTTTTATGAAAATCAATCTCTATCATATAAACCAATGAAAGGATGACATACAAAGCTTGTACAAATACAACATGAAAATATAAAAAATTATATGAAAATCTAAAAAATAAAGTCCCCCTAATGTGGAAAACCATGTTTTGATCCTTCTTCTCAACAATGACAAAAAATAGCCTACATATCATCCTTAATAAATGTTGGGAAATAAACAGGTTCAATACTAGAGATTGTGAAGATAAATCTCTATCCAATAAACTAATCAAAGGATGAGATTCAAGGCTTGGATAGCAGCAACAAGAAAATCTAAAACTCATATGCAAATCTAAAAAAATAAGTTGCCTTAATTGTGGAAAGCCCTTCATTAGATCCTTCTTCTTTATGATGCCAAAAACAACCTATTAACCTTGCTTAATAAACCTAGCTTATGTGAACTTATAACAGCAATAAATAATGATTCAAATTAGCATAAGATAATAGAAATAAGACATAAATCAACAACTTAGCATCCCATAGGATTTACGTGGAGAAACTCTTGTAGGAAAAAAACTCCACCAAGAAGGGAGGAAAAGTTTGTATTAACAACAATAAATGTGCTTGCAATACAATCACTTCCATGTCCTTTTTTGCCTATACCATATTATAACCTATGCACATGTGAATCACCTCTTTATGCCTCCCATGCATCCTTTATTCATGCAAATAAATCTACATTCAATTGTTCCCTGTTATGTTACATGTAAAATCTACACCCAAAGGCTGAATTTATAGAATGACAAGAGCTCCAAAACCATCAATAAGGTTCCCAAAGAAGAATCTTCATTACTCATGACCACAACCATTGGAATGCCTCCACAAAACTCAAAAATACATTAGTTAAGCTTCATATACCTTCCCTCCAACATGGACACCTATACTTGCAAGATAAGCATTGCATTAATGTAATAAATGACCAAAAACCAAGAGACACATGTTGCCTCTTCCATACTCTCACTTAGAGAAGTCCACAGGTCACTCTTTTTCCACTTTCTTAAGTCATTAAATATCTTATTCTAGAAATCCATAAGTGAGGAAAACAATATTTAATATTTGTATTCACAACCCATCACCCCTTATGAATGTAGTACAAACAATGATGAGAATTAAATATTATAAATTATTTTCCCAATAAATCCTAAGTGCCTCAAGACACTTTCCAAGGATGTTGGAACCATGTAATGGGATTTGCAAGGTAGATGACACCTTAATCCTAATTGTTGTGCCTCCATAACTCACACCCCATTTTCTCACTTGAGAAAACACCCCTCTGTTTTGATTTGTTTTCTCTTGTGGTGGTTTTCTTTCCTTCCTTTGTCTTTCCCTTGTTTCTTTGCTTTTATCTCCCCTCCTCTCTTTCTCTTTTCCTTCATTTTTTATTTTCTCTCTTCCTTGTCTTTTTCTACCTTTTATTTTTATTTTTTCCCTTTCGGGCTTGCGAGAATTGGGGGTGTGAGGTTCCCTTTCCCCTTTAAGGATTGGGATCCCCAACTCCTGACCCCCATAGTTTTTTTGTTGTTGGCTAATTCCCTTATCAAGGATTAGAGGTAGTGATACCCCCGATCCTCGATACATCTGAGGTGGGGATTGAGGATAGAGGTATCATAGGCCACCATCTCAGTGACCTTGGTACCCCTAAGCCCCAACACCTTCACCTATCGCTTGTGTGCATTTAATATGTCTGGTTGGGCCTATATAACATTTGTCCATAGTCATTTCCACACTTTGTATTATGCATTCAAGGTTGATTCTAGAGCAATTTAGAGTGTCTTTTAGAAGAGACAAAGCTAGTGTTGAGTGGATTATTGGTCTTGTTTTGGTCCTTGTCATCAGTTTAGGTAGGGTTTTCCCTTTCCTTCTGTAGCATTGTAAATTGTAACTAGTACAATTCACACCTCATATTTGTTCTCCCACTTTAACGTGTCCTATCTTCATTTCCCCTAGGCCCGTTTTGGCCCATTTTACTCTGAATTTGATGTCACTTGTGTACATGGTTTAGTGTACCCCATCGTAGGGCTATACCCCCTTTATTTGGTGGCTCCTTGTCCTACTTTTGGAGGAAAAGGGCATTGTGGCATCCTTGTCTGGACCATGGTGCCATGTTGCCTTGGTGCCTTGGTTCTTCTTAAATTGGACCCATTTAAAATGAGGGCGAGCACTCCCCTTTCTCGATGGATTTTGGTCCCTATGGCTACACTTTACCATTGGAGGCTGGCCTAATCAGTAATTTACCTAGGAAATCCTATAAAATGACATCCTATCAATTCATTTTGACATAAAACTAATTGATCACTCTCATACCCCATTATTCATGCATCGGTCAAGCATTTGTTATCAAGCATTCTCAAGCATTCAAGACAACATTTCATTCCATCATATCCATCAAGGAGCAAAGTTACATCAATCTTCATGAAAGCATGTGTGTTTGATTAGCTCATTCATGTCCATGTGTTTGTCATGTTATTGCATTCAACAATCATGATCTTATTTAAAGAGAATTGCATCATCAATATTCTATCTACCATTGCAAATCTAAGGTCTATCTTCTAGCATTTACTTAAGTTTTTATATTGCATACTTCAATTCAATTCAAGGTTGATTCCTAAAACGGGGTTTGACCCAAGGAAAACCCTTATCCACAACCATTTTCATCTCTTTCTTTGTGTAGGGAATTGATTCAAGAGTTGCAATCGAAGATTCCTATAAAATATACGATGATGAATAGGTTCTGTTTTTATAGGAGCGAAAAGTGGAGGACCAAGGTGACTGGTAGCCTTGGTCTTGAGAAATTTTCTTGATATTCAGATAGTGGATCTAGTGCATCTTTTTTGATTTATAAAAAATCCCACTTGCCTATCGAAGAGTTACAGGACCAAAGCGACCTACTACCCATCCTAACAATTCAACCTAGGTTTTCTGCAATAGGTTCTAATTCACTTTCCTTAGTCAGATCTCATTCTATGGCTCTCTGTGAATTCTATGACATCCCGTTATTACTATTCTACTCCAATCCTCTATTGTTTCACCCTAAACTTTACAATACAAGTCAAATTTCATCTCAAAAAGGGGAGACAACAAATAGGTAAAATTAATTGATACCTCAACCCTTTTCCTTAATTAAATTGTGGCTAGATCTATTCACCCCCTTTTAATGTAATGGTTAATTAGGTAAGATTAATGCTTTTATTATCTTAATTGGTGAAACCCTAATTTTATCACCATTGCGTGCTTCATGCTTATTTCTGATTTTCATTTTTAGATCTAATTTATATACACTTTGAGGTCTAGTTCACCACCATTACATTTTGGTGACCCCAACTTATCTTATATTTCCATCTTTTGATTTTCAGATTTGATTTGGGGTGTTTCATAATGGAATTCGCTCAATTTGATTGGTTTGATATTTCACATGTGATTTTATTGCTTCTTAGATACATTTATCAAAACCATGTGTTGGATAATGGTTTTTTTCATTTTAGATTACTTCTTTTCATTCATAGTACCATTGCATATGGCGTTATTAGAATTTCAAAGATATTTCCTACTTGCAAATAATCTCTAAAATATTTTATCCATATTTTATATTGTTTTATGATGATATTTTTAAGAAAATGCATTGCATATGTAGATCACATAAAAGATTTCGTAGACAATGATAATCCTATAGATGACATTAAAAAGGCTAACACTTGTTCCTCTCCTAGGGTATCTCATGAGAATGAGGAAAGAGTCAATACTCCTATCAATGATCTCTCTAATGGAGATCAAGCATTGGAGAGAAACATAACATAATCTTCTTCTCATAAACATACTCTAGTGCAAGGGAGATAGGATCAAAATATTGGTGTATCAATCTCTCTAGATCCTTCCTATTCTCCTAGAGGTTATCTCAATAATCAACATATTTGTAGGCAAGAAAATGTTATGCATTTTATTAATGATCTATCTCCTCACATAACATTAAGCAAAGATAGAGGCTTAGATGATTCTTCCCAACCAACCAAAGAGAATTGTAATGTTGGAAAAAGGTGAATGAATGAAATCTAGAGGAAAGCTTTTCTTCCCTCTGAGGAGAGATGAAAGTTTCACTTTGGATTCCCCTTCAAACACTTTTCACGCATTACATTAGAAAAGGGGGGAAATACACTAGATTCAACCTCTAGAGAAAGAGATTGAATTCTAAGTGATGGTAAGTTAATCCCCTCTTCTGAGATTAAGATTTGAATTGATTGAATTGTGTTCTTATGACCAAGTAAAAAAGTGACAAAGATTTGATTATAACTCGAGATAGAAGCATAGGATGAAGCTATGCACCTGGATCTGACAATAATATGTCGAGATGAAGCTGCCCTGCGAATTTGAGGAAAAGTTGCCCGGACCGTGGCGGGAGTGTACATGGTCCTCCAAAAATTTCGCGAAACAAAAAGGGTTTTTCCGCCTCTACAAATGGAGTCAAAATCTGAAAGTACAATGGCGCACCTGCAACCTACACACAAAAAAGAGAGGAAAAGGGGTTGGGATTGGGGGGTTGCCTTCAGGTCAAAACCCAGTTTTGGAATTAACCAAATGATGAAAGAAAGTACTTGCAAGTAAATGTAAATGTAAATGAAAGATTGAAATGTACATCACCTCAAGGGAGGTTGTAGGTAGATTTTCTTGTGTGAAATTGAATGTTGGAATGAATCTCCTCTTCAATGGTTGAATCCTTGACTTGAATGCAACACTTAGCCTTGAAAGGAGACTTGAGAATGCTCAATGCTGGAAAAGAATGCTTGAATGCTCTTGAATGCTTGATCTCATGTAAACTTCCCACTCATCCAACTTATGCAAATGAGAGGACAAATGCGACATATATACTCATCAATTAGGGTTAATTGACTGATTTTATATCGTAGGCCGACACTGGGGGAGTTTTTCCCACTCAATGCACAACCAACAAACCACAATTTGAAGGGTCCTGCCCCAAAATAGGGCAAGGGACAGGGGCACCATGCCCCTATCCTGCCCTTTTTTCCAGTTAAAGATGTAGTTTCTAGGTTTTGAGCAAGGCTCTGGTCTCCGATCAGCCTTAGGGATTCGAATCACGTGCGTGAGGACCCTAAAGGGTCGACAGTTGCGAGGGTCACAATTTCATGACACTACAAGAACATGAATAATAATGATAGAAAGGATAATTTCCCTACAAGGAATATTCCTTCTTCATCTAATTATCCCTTTGACCCTTCTATGTGTCTTTACACTACAAATTTTGAAGAAATTAATAATGAAAGCCCTTCTACTTTACAATTAAGAATATATTATTATATTGGATATGATATGATTTCAAAACAAGTCTATAGAGGACAAGGGATTGGAAAACATGAATAAGGAATTAAGATCCCTGTAGACTTTCCCACCCAATTTAATAAAGAAGGCCTAGGATTTACCAATTCTCAAACATCTATAGAGGATTATTGTAAGGTTCAAATTCTTAAAGAGTATTTTACAAGACATAGAAACTATCGCCCATCAAAACATGCTTCTACATCAAGTAATCCTCCTCCTCCTTTACCAGTTCTTTTGCCTCAAGAAAATAATCCTTCTCCTTCCATTAGAACACCTTGTCTTAAATCGCAAGAGACACAACCTAGTCATATTGATAATTAAGAAAAAATAGCTACAAGAATCTTTTGGAGATTGAAGTATGATAAGCATGTTATTTTTCATTTCATGAAGTAAAATAACAAGAACAAAGAAGGTGATGAGTATTGTCTTTTTCATTGTTCTTATTCTCATTCTCTCTGAAATTGTAAAGATTTTAAAGAATTTTTTCAAGACCAATATGATCAAGCTTGCATAGCTCTTACAACTGATCTTGCATTTTTTCTTGGTGAAGAGGTAGTGCTTTAGCACTCAATTCACCTTATTATGTTGCTCCTCACCCCATGACATTAGTAGTTTAACTATATTGGGGGCTCTTTGTCATGTGTGGTGATGCACCTTCAATTCCAATTATACTTGGACAACAAAATAATTGTTTCTTGTCTCCTTGCTTGGGGGCAAGGATAATATATTTAATTCTCTATCTTTTTTTTGAAGACTGCCTCTTCTTTTGAGTTGTATTTTTTTGTATCTTGATGTCTTTTCTTGCATTGAATTATCCTTCATGCAAATACATGCGTGTTTCTTGGCTAGGACCTATTCTTTTCTCGAAGTGGTGCATCTTTTATGTATATTCTATCTTTCAAATGTGTGTAATCCTTCTCTTTGTCCCTATGCTTGGTGGACATTGATTCTATCTTCTATCTCCTTTCCTTTCTAAGGATCCACTTTTCCTAAGATGCGTGGTGTTTGCTTATAATATGATGGACATCCATTCCTTGTGTGAATTTGTTTGTTTGATCAAGGATTCTCTCTTATACAAGAGGTGTGTATCCTTGGGTACAACCTCTTCTTCACTTGGAAATGTACATCTATTATAAACGAACCCCTCACTTGGGATCAAAAGTGTGTTATACTTCATCAAGAATCCCTTTACCTAGCAATAGGAGGAAGACATGAATTCAAGTCCTCCTTCCTTTCTTTTGGTCAACGATGTTATTTTTGTTCAAAAGTATCCTCTTGGAGGAAGTTTTCTTTGAGAAAAGATCTTTTCCCCCTCCTCCTCAAAAGGATTCCCTTTACACTTGTTGCAAGATATCTCTTTTATAACTATCTTTTCCTTTCTTATAAGAGTCATGCCTCTTTAGCTTGGATTTATGAGCGTTGTTGCCTAAATGTATCTCCTTGGCATTAAAGGTGTGTATCCTTGTTTCTAGTTTCCTTAAGACATCAACATAACTTTATGTTGACATCTTAAGGGGGGGCATTTCATATTTCCCTCTTTGTACTATATTTTGCTTGTCTTATATAGGGTGTTCATTCTCAAAACCAGACCAATAAGTCTTATACGAGATATTTCATTTTCGAAAGTAGACAACTTTTTTATATGTCTTATAAGAGGTGGCCATTCTCAAAGCTAGAACAACAAGTAGTATATGAGATTCTTCATACCTAAAACCAAGCATATTTGTTTCATGTCTTATATAGGTTGTTTCGTAAAGGATATCTCCTTGGTGATGAAGGTGTGCATCCTTCTTTCTAGCTTCCTTAAGACATCAACATACCGCTATGTTGACATCTTAAGGGGGGAAAAGGCATACATCGTGCTCTCTTTGTATCGTATTTTTTATTTTGTATATCTTATATGAGTTTTTGCATGCTCAAAACTAGACTTAATTCTTAGATGAGATGCTTAATTCCCAAAACCAGATGCAATCCTTTTATATGTCTTATACAAGGTGTACATGCTCAAAACTAGACTTAACCCTAGAGGAGATGTTCCTGAAATTAGACATTTTTTTTTTCAATTGCATATCTTATACAGGTTGTTGCATGCTCAAAACCAAACCTAACTCTTAGACAAGATGCTTAGCTCTTGAAACTAAATAGCAATATATGCGGCAAGGTGAGTTGACTAGCATAACACAACTTTGCTAGACCTTTTAGCTTTTCCTTTTTTTTTTTCAATTTCTTTAAAGTAGGTTAACTAACATAACACAACTTGCTAGACTATTCAACCCTTATTATGCGATATTTTAAAGATGAGTTGGAACTAGCATAACACAACTTGCTAGACTATTCTGACTCTCCTTCTCTACATGAATCATAAAACATAACACAACTTGTTGTCCCGTGAGTATTCATGTTCCCGTGAGGTAAAAGCACAAAATTGTGTCACGTTCCATGCCAACTTATCAACACAAGTAAATTTAAACATAATTCTAACTAAAAATTAATTTTAGTCAAACATATGGTCTATAGAGATTCATTATATTTATCTTATATATGGGCCACAACTTTTCCAATTGTAATTGTCTACTAAATGTATATTTTATACCATTTTAGGTCTAATCACAAATTTTTTTCTTTGTTGAGAAACTCGATGTTTCAACAACTCCTCTTATAAATAACATTTTTTTGAAATGCAAAAAATACCCTTTTATAGATGTATATGTGAATTTTCCAAAATATATATCTTTTAATATTTTAATTATTTTTAATATTTAATATTTTATTTTTATTGAAAGTAGGTCATCAACACTAAAATATAAGGTTGATTATCTTTTAAAGGAAAAATACTAAAATTTATTTAATTTTTTTGAAAAAATAAATCAACTAGAGAAAAGAGTCTATGTGAAGATGATATAATTCTTTTCTAATTTGAATAAATAATTATTAAAAAAGGTGATGCCAAATGGAAAGAGTTATATTTCACTACACAACTTTTAAAACTTATTAAAAAATATATATATGCATAAAAAATAGAAAAATATATGGGGATGACCCTGCAACGTGACGGTTAAGTCATGAGCCTCCCATTGGGGAGGTTAGGAGTTTGACTCCCGCTATCCCTCTTCTCTGGCACATGGGGTGGTTGGAAGAAAGAAGGAGAGGTGGAGTTGGTAGGCAAAGGAGGAGATGACCCCAAGTAGTGGAGCAGAATCTCGGGGTGCAGTAGGAGGCAGAGCACTCGATGTTCGTGGTGGCCATAGCCAAGAAGGAGAGGAAGGTCGCCATCATTCACACCATGGGAAAGATGTAAAAAAAGGATGGTGTAGTGGCCCACAAAGGGTGTAGGTGGTCGCTCGGATGCGTGGGATCAGAGGAGATGATACGTCGGGAATGAGCCGGCTAGCGCAGTTGGTGGATGGGAGATGCAGATGCAGAGAGTGATAGTTGGGGAAGAGGAATTGGTGGGAGGAAGGTGGTCGGGATTGGCGATGGGAGGCGGTAGAACTAAGAGCTGATGATGAAGTATAGAGGAGTAGAGGTGGAGCATGGAGGAAAGGGTGGAGAGAATAAAGGAATGCCGGGGGGAGGAAAGGTGGAGATCGAGGAGGAAAGGTGGAGAGGATAGGGAGGAATGGTGAAGGAGGAAATGTAGGGTTTGGGGAAGAGGTCCCCCTTGTGGCCTCTCCTGGTGCAGACCAGGCTAAAAATCCCTGCTATTTAACACTAAAATAAAATAAAAAATAGAAAAATATATTTTTGCACTAAAGTTTCAAGTTATCAATATACACAAAAAAAATTGAAGAAAAAAAGGTAAAATTTACTAAATAAAGTGTGACGCCTTGTGTAACTTCAATTTCAGTATTTTATCAACAACTAAATTATAGTGTTTACTTTATAAGAAAGTATAATCAAATATTTTTTAATTTTTTTTATAAAATTACAAACATAAAATACACAAAAAAATATACATTTTATTAATTTACATCATTTCAAAATTCAAAATATATATTTCACTTTCTATTGATTCAATTTAAAAATTTGAATTAGCATTGGACAATCCCTTTATAAAATTGTGACACAACTTTGTGCTTTTACCCAAACATAGATCACCTAGCTTAACACAACTTGCAAACCCATAGGTTCCACTTTCTCTCTTTCTTTTCTTCTCATGGATCACCTAGCATAACACAACTTGCTAGTTTATGGCATCAATGTTGTCTCCCTTCTCCTCTCTGTGAGCTCATAGCTTTGTTATTTGTTAGATTATGGTTCATCATTTGATGCATCCTATTTATCTTTTCATGTGTCTTCTTGTGTTCTTATAATATCATTCTAAGGTTGAGACATTTGACTATCGAGGTCTCTTCAACTAGTTGACTTCGAGATTTTTGTTTTTAGTACTAACCCCATGTGTTGTGTCTTTTGTCTTTGGCTTTTTGTCTTTGTCTTGTTTTGTGTGTCCTTGCATGTGATTGTGTGAGTTAAGATACTAATATTAGGGTCTTGGTTCCTTGAAATAAATGATGTTTTCTCTTTATGATCTCTCTCTCTCTCTCTCTCTCTCTCTCTCTCTCTCTCTCTCTCTCTCTCTTCCTTGTCTTTGTACTTTACCACGTGTATTTGCATAGGCTCATACTCTCATTAAAGTGGGGGCTAAATGTAGCATTGCAAATTATAACCGGTACAATTCACACATCATATTTGTGCTCCTATTTTAATGTGTTCTATCTTCATTCCCTCTAGGCCCATTTTGGCCCTTTTTTTTCTGGATCTGATGTCACTTATGTACATTTCTGAGTGGACCCCATCCCAAGGTTATGCCTCCTTTATTTGGTGGCTCCTTATATTGCTTTTGGAGGACAAGGGAATTATGGTTCCCCTATCTAGACCATGGCACCATGGCATCCTGACCCTCCTTAAACATGACCCATTTTAAATGAGAGTAGCCACTCCCCTTCCCCAACAAAATTTGGTCCTCGTGGCTACACTTGACTATTGAAGGTTGGCCTAATCGGTAATTTACCTAGGGAACCCCATATAAGGACACCTTATCAATTCATTTTGACCTAGAAGCAATTGATCACTCTCATACCCCATCATTTGTTCATCTGTCAAGAATTCAACATCAAGCATTCTCAAGCATTCAAGGTGGCATTTCATCCAACCATATCCTTAAATAACCATGGAGAAAAGTTACATCAATATTCATGCAATCATGTGTGTTTGATTATGTCATTCATGTTCACATGTTTGTCATGTTATTGCATTCAATATTTGTGATCACATTTAAAGAGCATTACATCATCAATCTTCTATCTACTGTTGTAGATATGAGGTATATCTTCTATCATTTACTCTAGTATTTACATTTCATACTTCAATTAAATTTAATGTTAATTCCTAAATTAAGGTTTGACCCAAGGAAAACTTCTATCCACAACCCTTTTCTTCTCTTTTCGTGTGCATGCATATGATTCAGAAGTTGCAATCGAACATTTTGACAAAATATATGATGACGAACTGATTCCATTTTTACAGGAGAGAAATACAGAGGACCAACAACGCCCTACCATATTGGTTTCAAGAACTTTTCTTGATCTTTTGATAGTGAATCCAATGCGTCTTCTTGATTCAGAAAATTTCCCACTAGCCCATCTAGGAGTTATAGGACCAGGGTGACTTACCATCCTGGTCTCGACAATTCAACCCGGATTTTTTGCAACAGGTTCTAATTCACTTTCCTTGCTCAAATATTTGTTTGTGGCTCTATGTGAACTATATAACATCTTGCTATTATTGTTATACTCGAATCCTCTATTGTTTCACCTTAAATTTTACAATACAAATCAAATTTAAACTCAAAAAGGGGAGATAAAAAATAGGTAAAGTTAATTGATATCTCAGCTCTTTTCCCTAATTGAATTGTGGCTAGATCTATTGAATTTACCGCTCCTTTTTAATGTAATTATTAATCAAGTAAGATTAGTGGTTTTATTATCTTAATTGGTGAAACCCCAATTTTACCACCACTACGCCTTCTTTTCATTTTGTCTCTTTCCCCCCCTTTTTGTTGTTTATGTTAGGGCTTCATTTTTGTTTGTTGGCTGTGAGTTTTCAACTATGTTTAGAGATTTGTCCTTCCATTGATTCATTCACCTTGGTTTTTTGAGCCCTTTGTTTGCTCTACAGGGCCAATTAGATGATGGATGCCTTTTTGCTTTGATTGTTTCTACTCTACTTAGTTATCATTAGGTTAGTTGTAGTGTAGGTTTGATTCCCGTTGTTTTTAGTTGCCTTGAATATTTTTTGGATTTTTGGTGTTTGAGAAGGTTGAATGACTCAAATTGGTGCCCTAATTAGGGATCAGAGATGTCATATCCCTGCATCCCTAACTCATGTCTTGGACTTGGAGATTTTTGGTTTCGATCCCTATCGGGGATGTCACATCCTCGATGCCCATTTCGAGGATTGGGGATGTAACATCTCTGCATTCCCAATATTCATAGCCGCATTGATTGTAGTGGTACAAATCCAAGGTATTACCACTCCCAAACCCCAATGGTCTTAATTGTGGGGATCAAAGGTAGAAATACCCTCGACCCCTGACTTATTGAATTTCCCACTCTAATGTGGGGATCAAGATGTTTCTATCTTTGACCCTCAAAATTTGTAGATTCTCTAAGTAACTCAAGGCGGTTTTTTAGATTAGTCTAATGCTTTGTATATGTGGAATGTTGCCTTCAATAAGATGTTTTCATAATATTTATTGTTGTTTTCTTGGTTCAATAAAGCTCCTAGTCCATGTTGTTTTGAGTGTCGATCTGGTGATGTTGCAACAAAGTCATTTCAATAGAGTATAAATTCAATGGCTACCTTTTACTGATGAAGCTACATTCCTTAGATTGATTAATTATTGATACAAATATTGGCCATGTGGACTTCAAAGAGTTCCTACAAAGAATGAACACCCTCATCACAATAAGTACATGGGCTACTTCATTAGTTAGATCAGGATTGGTGCACGCAACTAGCTTTCCTATGGCACTCCAATCTATAGATTTGATTATAGCATGTGCGTAAAAGTACAACACGGATAAGTGAAGAGTTTACATTCCTTTGGGAGATGTCATCCTAGACATTTCATCAGATGCCATTGAAGATGTACTCCACATTCAAAAGCACAACATCTATGCTAGAGTAACAATGGAGCAAGGCAAACAATATTATAATGTTGAAAGGGATCCTATGGGGTACATAAATAAGAACTTGATGGAGACGACTAAGAAGTAGAGTTAGCATGAACAAATGATAATAATCCATCGAGCATATTTGCATGTTGATGTGAGAGACTATGTCACTCTCCTTAGCTAAGTGGCATGGTTGCTAAATGCTAAGGAATTCCACCTATGGATGTTTCTATTCACAAAGACCATCATCACAAGAAAATAAATCATAGAATAGGGGAGGATGATAAGTGACAACTTGGATGAACAATTACTGAGAGTGAAGAAAGACCCCAAGTTCTATACGAATTCCTACAGTCTATTTGCTTGTTACATAGTCTACTTAACTAGGATTAAGAAAAGAAGGGTCATTTATAGATCCAAATGCACATATTTTAATGTTTAACCTCAATTGCAGCTTGAAAGAAGCAAGTTGAGTCACTATATTGTAAATGACTTCTTTGTGTTTGTAGTGATAAGGTCTATTAAGAGATATTTCAGCAAAAGGTTATCCACGAATGCTAGAATGGAAATTTAGTGTTTTGTTAGCTACTTTTTTCAATTCAAAATGTTTACCTACATTTGGGTTGCGGGATGCATTTTCCCCTAGTAAGCTGCTCTGATATCCATGCGATGGGCTTGTTGTCCCAGAATTATGTAGACAAATTGTGGATTCTCACAAATTGGGAAAGAGCAAGCACACGCCATATTTCCAATTGCCTGTTGGAGTGGGTGCACACATATGTCAAGAGATGAAAGTTGCAAAGAGTGTTAAAGTGGAGCTCCTAGAATTTTCTCTAAGATTATTGAAGATTAAGCATAGTAAATTTGATTTAGTAGGTACATTTAGTATAGTCACGAGCTCATATTTTAAGCATGTACTTGACATTGAGGATCATTGGGTGAACTGTGCATATGATCATGAGGCAATAGTTCAAGATGATTGTAGATTAGATCTTGATTTGGCACATCAAGCTGAAAAGTTGTGGATATCATACAAGGAAAGGAAGCATGATAGTGGAAATAGGTTGCATCCCCTTTATGAAGAAAAGATAATCTTTGATGTTTTAATTCACAATGTTGACCCCAATTGCTTGGAGCTTGAGGATATGAGTGAGAGAGAAAAATATGTGAAGCATTTTACTAATGAATGACTAAGTCGTCCATATAAAATGTTGCCTATTCCTTAGGGCAAGCACCTCAAAAAGTAAGAAATCTCCTTGCTCATCAAGAAGACAACCCTCTTCTAAGAATCCTATAGGTCATGCAAGGCCATCCACAAGACAAGTTCCACTGAAGGTGCACAAACAAATGAAAAATAAGAAAGGAGATCAAGGAGGATATTCTTTTAGCACTCCTCAAGTCGGGAAGGGAAAAGAAACACCTTCTACCCCTGTAGCTCCTTCATCTTCTATCCATCAAAGAACAAGATCAGTTAGACTGAAGGAGAAGTCTAAGGAGATTCTTGAAGAAGAGACATTGGTGTATAAAAGGTTGAGAAAAGGTTCTAAGGCACCTCCTCTTATAAGAGTAATTCAAGATTGATAAGAAGAGGAGGAAGATCTTGGACCACAATTGCTAAGAAGGAAGAAGATGGGGCTTGAAACTCCAATGCAACAATAAGGTGAACAAGAACACCATGCTTTTGTTGTGAATCCTACTACACACAAATTACGACTCCTCAAGAAGAAGGCCCTCAACCATATTCTTTGATAGAGGTGCCACAAGGGTATGCTATTGAACAAGAGCTACGTTGAGAAACCATCCACATAGAAACTGATATTGAGGCTGAAGATAATAAGGAAATTGAGTCAGAATGATAAGCACTTGGGGGTGAAGAAGAGGTGAGAATTGAAGAATACCTCCCTCAAGAAAATGAGTCATTAGAAGAGATACCACAAGTAAATATTGAGGATATTTCAAGTCAAATGTACACACAACCTCTTGGTGCTACTTCAGAAACTGAAACCTTTGACAAGGCTATTAAGGAAGCTTTACTTTCTATGTATGTTTGGAAGAGATCTTGGAGAAGGCCAAGAGAAAGTGAAATATGATCTCGCACCACATAGTGAGTAACAATTTGATGAGACCACATCACATTAAGAGCAAAAGGTACTTTGTGGGAAACACAACAAGAAGACGTATATGTGCCTCCTAATCAAGAACAATATCAAGAATATGATGCATTTATGCTAGAACAAAAGCATGTTGCAGAACCAAAGGAGCATTTGCAAGATAATGATCAATAAGAAGTTGAGCATGTACAAGATGAAGAGCTTCATGAGGATGTGGGGGATCAAAGAGAAGAACAAATTGATAAATGTGGAAGATCAAGTGAGAGTAGAGCAACCCTAAGATAATATAGGTCAACAACAAATGGAGATAACAAACATAGGCTCAACTATTGTTTGGTAAGCCAAAAAAATTGCATGAAGAGAAAGGAGATACAAAGAAGTGGAAGAAGCTAATTTCTCTATGCTTGAGAAGACTTTCTAAACTAATAAGCCTAAGAAATGAGAAAGGAAACTATCAACAGTCACTATAGATGCATCAGGGCATCAAAAGGCCTAAGTAGTTGTACTCTTGGTAGACACAATTGAAAGTGAAATTCAACCAAAGGATTATCGAATCCAGGAAAAATATTTGGGGCAACAAAATTAAGAAGGAGAAAGCCATTCTCTATGACAAGCAATGGATACAATATTTTAGAGAATGAACAAGGAGGAAGAGACCAAGGAAGAGTGAAAGGCTCAAAATTCCAAATTAAGGAAATATGTTAGTCAACTCCTTGGTCCAATTGATGTATATGCTCCTTCTACAAGCATACAAGCCATATTGACATAGGTTCTATTAAGGATTGGCTTAGTAAAAAAATCTTTTATTTTCATTGCATTAAATTAGAGAGTTGAAATTGAAAAGCTTGAGGAAATAGTTATTCAACAAGTTTTGATTGACTATGATTATTTGTAGGGACAATTGGTTGTACTTGATGCTTTATTGATATGAGAAGGGAAACAAGGAATAAATATAGAGGAATCAATTCTTTTGTGGGATGACTACCTTCCTACCCTCAGGTTGGTAAAGAATATTGATAAAAAATTATTACATAATAAGGGAGTTTTGTTAGAAGACTCAGATAGGGATACAATAATAGAATGGATAAGATCCATAAAAATGGCTGTATGAGAGTACAAGAAGGCTAAGGACAAATTTATTGAGCAAATCAATATAATCAATTCTCTACTATCCCACATTGAGGAGTTTGTTGAAAGTCTTCATGTCACCCTTTCAAATGAAAAGCTAGAGTTGAACAGTGCTCCCATTATCATACAAGCCTTCAAGGATAAAATGTATAAGGACTGCTCACCTCAATTAATTGAAGAGATAATGGCCACCAAGCAACATTTGGAAATAATGAAGGTCAAGCTTCCTCAATTTAAAGATGGTAAGAAGAAGTCTTGATCCTTTGCTAAAAATCTGGTGATAAAATTGAGAAGTCCTAATCCTTTGCTAAAAATCTGGTGATAAAATTGAAATACACTAAGTCATCAAATATTATAGAGTTTCATAATATGGTAGATGATTTAAAGCAATTTTTTTAGATAGATTGGTTAATTAGTGAAGTGAAATACTTCAAAATTTGAATGGAAATTTTAAAGTTTTTAAGTGAAGGACAATTGGCTAAGAAGTAAATAATGTTTTCAGTTTTTCTACCAGTTAAGTTCTAATTTTGTCAGGGGGTCGAATGCAACAAATAAAAGATTATTCTTTCTTATTTTCCATGTCTAGAAATCTCCAACAACTCATAGATGAAGTGTAGCAAATAAAGGGAAGGAAAAACCCACGTTTTATATGCAAACCTATGGATAAAATAACAACAATTAATAGCAGTTCAAAATGGTGGTAGAAGCTACAATTTTCTTTGCATTTGGCTGTCCAAATCAATCATTTACCTCTTGGATAGAGTTTAGGGAGCTATATCTTTAGTTCAATCATTTACCTCTTGGATAGAGTTTAGGGAGCTATATCTTTAGTTTAGGGGCAGTTTAAGGGTGTTTTCTTGCTAATTTTAACAAATTTTGAGCTTTAATTTCACCCCCAAACTCTAATTTTGGGTTTGCAAATCTATACTTGTAAACTCTATATAAACCCTTATTTTGATTGTAAAAATGGTTGGATTATTGACATACACATTTTTATGAGATATTAATGCAATCTTTGGTGTGGGTTTTCTGTTGAATTTTGTGAAGTGTGAATGAGGTGTGTTCATATTTCATATCCCAGTTTGTGTTAATGATTCAAACAAGCTTAGTAATTGGTGTTATTCTTCATTGGATTATTTAATTGCAAAGATAACTTGGTTGCATCAAAACTGTGGAGAGCATATTAAGTATTCATCTTGTATGAGTGCATGGGTATGGCCTTATAGTTTGATGAATTTTAAAAATTTATCATTATCATATTCCTTTGGTTTTTGTATTGTATGTGTGTAAATTATGTCAATCTAATTTATGCAAGTATGATTAGATTGATGTGGTCTAACTGTCAAAGCTTTGAATGATCTTGCGGTGAATATTGTCTGGCAATTTTTACTTTGAAACATTTACTTAACTTACATTTGTTGTCATTTATTTTATGCTAAGGAGATTAGAGTAGGTTTATTAGAATAGACTTGTTGTTTTTAGTTATTGTTGAAAATCCATATCAGAAAATACAAAAAAGAAGATTTATTTTCAGTATTCAAAAGCAAGGGCATCATAATTTTAGTCTCGTGAGTGTTGATATTAAAATATTTTTTTATTTTTTTTATAAAATTACAAACATAAAATACACAAAAAAATATACATTTTGTTAATTTACATCATTTCAAAATTCAAAATATATATTTCACTTTCTATTGATTCAATTTAAAAATTTGAATTAGCATTGGACAATCCCTTTATAAAATTGTGACACAACTTTGTGCTTTTACCCAAACATAGATCACCTAGCTTAATACAACTTGCAAACCCATAGGTTCTGATGTCATGGAAATGGGGACAAGGCAACAACAAAGTTCAATGTTAATAAGTTAGTTTCAACCATAAAAACAAAACAAAGAACTAAAAACCATTCCAAACATATCAAGAGAGATTTCAAAAAGCATGAAAGAAGTTTAACAAAATAAAAGAAAGGAGAAGAGCCTCCCTAAGATGCTTCCATGATGCCTTTTGATGCTTCTCCATTGTTCCTCTCCTCTCCAAGTCCCAAATGAGTGTAGCTCTCAGCTTTTAGCACTAGCCATGGATGCCATATGGAGATTCAAGATGGTTGAATATGATAAGCAAATACTATGCAAGAGTAGATAGTGATGCTATGAAAAAGCTCTATGCTAATGCCAGTATAACAACAATACTCTAAAATGCTTCTCTTTTGCTTGAGGAGAAGGGTTCTATTTATAGAAGAAATAGGGAAATGAAGGGTTAAGATTGAGAAATCTTAACAAGGGTTAGGATTGAAAGTTGGGGATCCATGTGCACAATTGGCACCAATAAAATGGTGACAAGTGTCAACATAGGATTGGGTTGAGAGAATAGGTTGGAGGCATTAAAGGCCTGAGAAGACCTCATGGTTATCTAGAAGGTAAGGGTCAAGTCTAAATTAAGATTACCCACTAGATTAGGAGTTAATGCAAGGATAAACCTTTGTGCAAATGATTAAGAGATAATCATGGTCAAAGCATTAAAGGCTTGATGAGACCTTTGGGTTGGGTAGAGGTTGAGTCAAAACAAATGTTTTAACCATGTGGGAGGGTTTGAGGTAACCATTAATGGTTATTGGAGACTTTTGGGATTAAGTGGTTGAAGGTTGAAAGCCTTCAATGGTTATCAAAGACTTTGAGCCATTTAGTGGTTGAAGGTTGGAAGCTTTCAAAGGTTATCCAAGACTTTGAGGGTTAATTTGTTGAACACACAAAGCATTAATTGCTTTTCAAAGACTTTGGAGTCTTTGAGAAGTGACTCCAATTTGCTTAGGAATGTGACAATATTTAAGGGATGGATTTAGGCTAATTAGGAAGGGTTTAGAAGAATCTAGAAGGGGTTTAGGCATACAAGTAGATTTTGTAGGAAAATGCAAGTGGGAGAAATTTTGGTATTTTCAATTAAAATAAAATCATTTATTTCAATTAAATGGTGTAAGTTGCATTTGGATAAATATTTAAATAAATATTAATTTATTTAAATGAGAAAAAAAAGATAAAGCATTAAAATGCTTGAAGACTTTGAGGGAAACCATTAAAGGCTTGAAGACTTTAAGGAAAACCATTAAAGTCTTAAGAAGACTATAGAAGGAAGCCATCAAGTTTGACTACTTTAAGGGAAACCATTAAAGGTTTCAAGTGCGTGAGGATAAATAGGATTTTAAATAAATAATTTATTTAAAATAGTTGTGCAACTTGCTTTTGTAGGAAAATACAAGTGGGTGGAGGATAAAGGTGATTTAAATAAATTATTTATTTAAAATAATTGTGCAACTTGCTTTTGTAAGAAAATACAAGTGGGTAGAGGATAAAGGTGATTTAAATAAATGTTAATTTATTTAAATGTGAGAGGTGGGATTTTGGGGGATTTAAATAAATATTAATTTATTTAAATGTGAGAGAATATTTAATTAAATAAATATGATTTATTTATTTAATTAATGGTCTGAATTTGGTTAAGTGAATTAAATCAAATAAATTGAATAATTTATTTAATTAATAGGAGAAGAGGGTTAAGATGAATTAATTAAATATTAATTTAATTAATTATTAATTGATGGTTAAATAATCAAATAAATACTAAGTATTCATTTAATTAAGTGGACAAATTTATGTGACTACAGGTTCCACTTTCTCTCTTTCTTTTCTTCTCATGGATCACCTAGCATAACACAACTTGCTAGTTTATGGCATCAATGTTGTCTCCCTTCTCCTCTCCACGAGCTCATAGCTTTGTTATTTGTTAGATTATGGTTCATCATTTGATGCGTCCTATTTATCTTTTCATGTGTCTTCTTGTGTTCTTATAATATCATTCTAAGGTTGAGACATTTGACTATCGAGGTCTCTTCAACTAGTTGACTTCGAGATTTTTGTTTTTAGTACTAACCCCATGTGTTGTGTCTTTTATCTCTGGCTTTTTGTCTTTGTCTTGTTTTGTGTGTCCTTGCATGTGATTGTGTGAGTTAAGATACTAATATTGGGGTCTTGGTTCCTTGAAATAAATGATGTTTTCTCTTTATGATCTCTCTCTCTCTCTCTCTCTCTCTCTTCCTTGTCTTTGTACTTTACCATGTGTATTTGCATAGGCTCATACTCTCATTAAAGTGGGGGCTAAATGTAGCATTGCAAATTATAACTAGTACAATTCACACATCATATTTGTGCTCCTATTTTAATGTGTTCTATCTTCATTCCCTCTAGGTCCGTTTTGGCCCTTTTTTTCTGGATCTGATGTCACTTATGTACATTTCTGAGTGGACCCCATCCCAAGGTTATGCCTCCTTTATTTGGTGGCTCCTTGTATTGCTTTTGGAGGACAAGGGAATTGTGGTGCCCCTATCTAGACCATGGCGCCATGGCATCCTGACCCTCCTTAAACATGACCCATTTTAAAGGAGAGTAGCCACTCCCCTTCCCCAACAGAATTTGGTCCTCGTGGCTACACTTGACTATTGGAGGTCGGCCTAATTGGTAATTTACCTAGGGAACCCCATATAAGGACACCTTATTCAATTCATTTTGACCTATTTTAAGGATATTAGCAGGCCTCTTGTTTACAATCACATCTATTCATATTGATCTATCTTGCACAGATAATACCTATCTTTTTGGAACCTTGGAGTGTATATTTCTTCCCTTTTCAAGAGAGGAGCTCTGCTTGCAGATCCTTGTAATTGGTCATGCTAACACCATAATCAACACTAACATTTTCCCACTTGACATCATACATTGTAGATACATCTATATGAATCATGAACAAGGGAAAACCATCCCTTAGCCATCCATGTACCATCTTTATCTTCACCATGCTCTCATGCTCCAATACGACACCCGTAAAAGCAACCATGATAACCACCATCAAGCAACAAACTCCTCACATCCTCCAACATGCCACATATGGAAGAAAAAAAGAACAATCCAAGGTGAACCATGTCAACTGTGACTAAAAATTGCACTAATCTCTACATGAACATAATCATTAGATTTAGATGATAAATAAGGCTTTGAGTAATTGCCTTACTCATACCACTGGGAATATCAACCACAACAAATCGAAATTCATCCAAGCTATCCATACCTTAAACAAAGGTAAACCAATATAGATCAAACTTAAAATGTTATCAAGATATCAACTCTAAACCTGCAATCAAGTCTCTGTATACCCAACCTTCTATCTTAAAGAAACATACCAATGCATTAATTACCATAGACAAGGCCAACTAACAAAGTTTGCATCACTAGTGAAACAATCTTGTGGATATAAACAATCCACATTCGAGTTATCCCACTATAATCAATAGATTGTACACACCTACAATCTATATAACTCGTAGATTCAAATCTAATGAAATACGCAAACTCATTATCACATCAATAATTAACAAACCAAGATATCACATAAGATAAACTAACATATATCTAGAAACGTCCATTACATGAGCAATGTCAAATATGAAAAAAGATCAAATTATACAAAGTCTATCTATAGAACTTCACATAGAATATGTGGCTAACTACTCTATCACATAGTGTCAAGAAAACATACATGATCTGCAAATCCCACAACCAAAAATGTTGCAATACCTCTCTCACCATCAATCTCCATAGCTCTGCCAAGTTATTCACACTCAACCATGTGAACACAAACATCTAGAAAGAAAAATAAGACCAAAGAGAGAACCTACAATTCAAACCATATCCTTGCCCCACACTAACATGTACCAACTTGTGTAATGTAAGATCTCCTTCATCATTCCAAAATTGAAAGGATATCAACATATAACATTCCAATAAACTAAAACATGGCAACAATAGATGTAAACCTCTCATACCAAAGGTAGATCAAACAAACTATCCATTCTCACAACAAAGTGAATTATGCCTAAATCTACATACCACTTACTTTATCTCTTCAAATAAGTCTTTAAAATTATATCCATAGCTTAAGACCAACAATAAGGATAACAACAAAAATCCATATAACCATGCATCTTCTTCTCAAAAAGTCCTCATAACTTCTATATTCAATAACTATTCACATGAGAAAACAAGATACAAAATAAAGAATGCATTTGATAAGTAGGTTGGCAATACCTCTCAGATCATTCACTTGCCTAGTAGACGAAGAGTGGGAAACGAGATTAGCATGTGCTCACAACACTAAGAAATAAAGCTTATAATAAATGACGATATTCTCTTTAGGTCTATAATGGATTCACATTCATAACCAGGTGTAGGATCCTCGGTCTTTCAACTAAAATCCTCATCAAAGAGTGAGAAATGAGATTGTCATGTGCTCACAACACCAAGCAATAAAGATTATAATACATGATGATCTTCTCTTCATGTCCATAATGGATTCACATTCATAACTAGGTGTAGGATCCTCAAATTTTCAGCTAAAATCCTTATCAAAGAGTCATCATCTCAACACACGATCCTAAAAAAATAAGATCTCATAACATCACCCAAGTCTCTCTAGTTTGCATGAGTATAAACCAATGAATCCATGCTAACATCAAATGCAATCCTGCAAAATCATGAAGCTCCAAGAAAATAATTAATACTCAAAACCAAAGAGAAACAACAACACCTTACCAAAAACTCAAGAGTCCTCAAAGGAAATGAAGATGTAAACATAACCAATCATTATCAAATGATGAATCCACATCACTCCCAAAGCTCCTATTGAATTGTGTAACCAAGCTCTTCAAGAATCATGACAACCACCTCCTAATTAAAGATCCTTGATGGCCCCAACATGATCAAATAACTCAACCAAGAGCTCCCAAAAGGAAGAGTCAAACCATAATCTCCAAACCAAGAAGATACAACTACATATCCTTTGTCAATAGAATCAAATATGTCAAATTCTCACTGCAGTTTGAAGGTAGAATCCAAGAGCTCCACACAACACCAACACATTGCAAAATATCATCCATCTTCTAATAAAATATTATCCATGGCTTACAATAAACTGCAACCACAATAGCCTAGAACCAAAATATTGAAACAAAGAAGATAAAACATATTACGTGATTTCATAAAGTTCCCACTGAAAGTGATACCAAGTAATACATGACATAATGAACAACATCATTACCAAAACTCCTCTAAAAGTGAACAAAGCTTCTCTTGCACCATAATGTACTATTAAGATTCAAATGATCAACTATATAAGATACTCCATATAACCATTTCCTCAGTGTAATCAAAATGCCAATGTAATAATGGTGACCAATAACAACGGTCTACCAAATCGAATCTTCATAAGACAATCTACAAGATCAACACATATGCAACATCTCGAAGAATAAATACATAATTAGTGCTCCAATCTCAAAATATTGAAAGTTAAATCTCACATCAATATCATACATAACAAAAATAATCAAGAGTAACATGTGGATTTTCATGACTTAAACGCCAAAATCAATGCTAGACCTAATTTGCCAAATAAACCCACATAGGAGTAACCATAGATCAATATGAACCTTCTAAGCAGCCATGCAAACTTGTAAATATTTTCATCCAAAATACCTTGAATCCATACCACAAATCTAAATACTATAGATTTTAGTTAACATGTAAAACCTACAAAACTATCTCTATAAATCTAAAATCCATTTAAACATCCAAACATTCACATTATACACATCATCTGAACAACAAAAAATACCATAGATCTACAAAACCCAATAGCTGAAAATAAGAGATCACTGCAACCTGAGAAAGGAAAGGAAAGTTGTCTAGGAGCTTAAACCATATGAAACATATCATCTCCAGAACTCTCAAAGAGGTCAATATCTTATGTTCAAGTGCTTTTATGTAACCATGGGCTAAAACTATGAACCCAACATAAGCACTCCATTCTATAGTCCAAACAAATGGTGTATCTACATGTGACCAAGATATCCATACTCATCCAACATAAGCACCTTCTCACCACACATGACTAAAAGGTAAAGGAACAAAACCACCGAACAAGAGGATATAGACATATTATTAAATAAGAGCTCCAAGTTACCAAACCATAACCAACTCCATGAAGATCCATAAACATGAGTCTCAAATGACCAAGTAGAGTTAACCCATAGAACATTCATTGCAGCCCCAAAAATCATCCAACAACCTTTAATTCTTTTTAAATGATTCTCACAAGCTTGCCAAGCTAAGAAACCAATAAATAGAGGAATACCTAGAACCTGTAATCATCAACTCAGATACCAAATGTTGGGAAATAAATAGGTTCAATATCAAAGATTGTGAGGTCAATCTCTATTCAATAAACTAATAAAAAGTTGAGATTCAAGGCTTGGATAGTCACAACAAGGAACCATGAAACTTATATGTAAATCTTAAAAATTAAGCTGCCTTAATTGTGGAAAACCCATGATTAGATCCTTCTTCTTTATGAGACCAAAAGCAACCTATTAACCATGCTTAATAAACCTATATTATGTAGACATAAAAACAACAAATAATGATTAACATAATCATAAGATAACAATAATAAGACATAAATTAACAACATAACATCAACACATAACACAAGATTTACATGGGGAAACCATTACGAGAAAAAACTTCACCAAGAAGAGAGCACAAGTTTGTATGAACAACAATAAATGTGCTTACAATATAGTCACTTCCATTCTCCTCTATACCTCCACCATAGTAGAACCTATGCACATGTGAATCATCTCCTTATGCCTCCCATCCATACTTCATTTCTTTAGAGATAGCTCTATTCAACTGTTTCCCATTTTGTTACATGTAAAATCTACACCCAAAGGTTGAATTCATAGAATGACAATAGCTCCAAAACCACCAATAAAGGTTACCGAACAAGAAACTTCATTACTCAAGACCACAACCCTTGGAATGCCTCCATAGATGTCAAAAAGACATCGATTTAGCTTCCAATACCTTTTCTCCAACATGGACACCTATACTTGCAAGATAAACATTACATTAAATGTAATAAATGACAAGTTACCAAGAGATACATGTTGCCTCTTACATACTCCCACTTGGAGAAGCCCATAGGTCACTCTTTTTTCACTTTCTTAATTCATTAAATATCTTAGTCTAGACATCCACAAGTGAGGAAAACAATTTTAAATGTTTGTGTTCACAACCCACTTTTATTGCTGCTAGTGTAACCCATCACCCCTTATGAATGTATTACAAACAGTGGTGAGAATTAAATATTACAAATTATTTTTCAATATATCTTGAATGCCTTAGGACACTTCCCAAGGATTTCGAAACAATGTCATAGGATTTACAAGGTAGATGGTGTTAGACATTGCTACTGCTAGGATATGTTGTTGTCATTGATGTCAACATATTCCTACTCTGATGATTGCAGATTGTTTCATTGTGATCATGGTTTGGTGTATGGAGTTTCTTTAGTATTATTATATTCTTTTGTACTGGTGCTGGTGATCTAGGAAGCTTAATTAATCATATCAAATGATCCAGTTTTAAAGTTTGATTATCTGATCAGTGCTTTGCAGAGTTCAATATTTCCTCCGGTATATTCCGGTGTGATCAGATATTGTGCTGATATTTTGGGATATTGTTTGGGATGGTCTTGTGTATTTTCATTTCAGATGGTTTGTGATTTGGTTCTCCACAAGTTATCTTTCTTTGTGACAGTTGCTACTATTTGAGTGTTCTTGAGTTTCAGGCGTTGACAAATGAAGATTTGATAAGTGGTGTTGGTGCAGTTGTTATTGATGATTCTAACATGCTTGCTAGTGTTTCCTAATCGTGTCCTATTCGTTTTGATGATCCACATTGATTGTTGTGCAAGTTCTTGGTGATTTTGCAGAACTGGTGATGTTCTCCGTGATACGATTTTCCTGGTGGTGTAGCGCGTTGTGGTTGATCTTGGCATGATTTCCAGTGGTGTTGCATGTTTGAGAATTTGATTTAGGTCCATTTTATGTCATGTAAATCATTAGATTGGTCTGGTGGTCAATCTTTCTATCATGTGATTTAATTTTGTAATTGTGCGTTGAGGGTTTAGCCGACCTTGTTATCAAGGTTGATGAATTGTATAAATAGGTGATATTGTCATGTAATTTAGGTGTCAAGGTTGTGTCTGCATTATCAGAGAGTGATGTATGTGTGATTAAGTGATTCATCCTTCGACATTGTGATTTAGAAGAAATTGGTGTTGCAGAGTAGGCAATTGAGCTTAACTAGAACTGTCATCAGGCATCTGGAGATGCTATTATTGTAGTTCATTCCTCTCGAATTGTAGTCCAAATCTTGTTGTAAGTCAGTGACACTTCCCTGAGGGTTGTAGCCTTCCAGGACATTATCTTTTGAGCAGTGAGCTCTAGGCAGTGTGCCTGAATGCATGTAGTTTATCAGAATCTTGGTGTTGTGTGTTGTGTTATCATTTTGCTTATCTTTGTTATTGTTGTAGTTTATCAAATCTATTTTGAGATTGATTTTGTAGATTCATTGAAAACTGATTCACCCCCCCTCTCAATTTTCCTCCATTGTTGCTGCTAACAATTGGTATCAGAGCTAGATCCTTCGGAAGAAACTTAACCACTTGAGGAGATCTGGGATGGCAACTGGAACTGGAGGTGTTATCTTTAAATAAGAGAGTCTGAGATTTAATGGGAGTAACTATGCTATATGGAAGAACTAGATGAAAGTGCACTTGAGATGTCTTGGAGAATATTACTGGAAGATTACAAAGAATGCTTATTCTGCTCCTCCGAATGAACCGATTACTGTTGATGAGATCAAAGAAGATGAACATAATATTAGAGCGAAGGAAGCATTGTTGAGTGCCCTAATTGATTCAAAAATGACAAATGTAATGGGACTTCAGACCACACATGAGATCTGGGAGAAGCTTTACACCCTGTATAAAGGAGATAAACAAGTCAAAGTTGCTAAGTTGCAGAGTTTGAAAGGGAAATATGAGATGTTGAAGATGGGAGAAGATGAGAACATAAATACCTTTATGGCTAAGGTGAATGACCTTGTCCTAGGTATTAGATGTGTCGGTGGAACCCTTAAAAAAGATGAAATTGTTGCTAAGGTGCTGAGATCTTTGCCTTCTACTTATAAACATAAGGTAGATGCTATTGATGAGATCTGGAGTGTGACCACAGTGACAAGAGATATGTTGGTTGGTGTAATGGGGTAAAAAGTGAATGATGGAGAGATCAAGAGGGAAGCTTTTCTTCCCTCCAAGGAGAGATGAAAGTTTCACTGCGGATTTCCCTTCAATCACCTCACACACATTACATTTAAAAGAGGGGGGATAATTCACTAGATCCAATCTCCGAGGAGAGAGATTGAATACTAAATGAATTGATAATGGTGTGAAATGACAAGTTAACCCCTCTTTTAGAATGAGTAATGATTGAATTATGTATTTTGGGACTAAGTGTAAAAGTAGCAAAGAACTGATTATAACTCAAGATAGAAGCGTGGGATGAAGTTGTGCACCTGGATCTCATTATAATATGTCGAGACTAAGTCGCCTTGCGAATTTGAGGAAAAGTTGTCGGGACTGTGTTGAAAGTGCACGCGGTCCTCCGAAAAATCTACGAAACAAAAATGGTTTTTCTGCCTATGCAAATGGAGTCAAAATATGCAAATACAGTTGTGCACCTGCAACCTACACACAAAAAAGAGAGGAAAAGGGGTTGGGATTGGGGGTTTGCCTTCAAGTCAAACCCCAATTTTGGAATTAAGTAAATGTAAACGAAATACTGAAATGTAAATCACCTCAAGGGAGGTTGCAATAGGAATGTTGATAGAATTGCTTGTATGTAATTGAATGTTGAAAGGGATCTCCTCTTCAATGGTTGAATCCTTGACTTGAATGCAACACTAGTCTTGAAGGGAGACTTGAGATGCTCAATGCTTGAAAGGGATGCTTGAATGGTTGAATGCGTGATCTCATGTATTCGAACTTATGCACCTATGCAAATGGGAGGACAAATACAACTTATATATTCATCGATTAGGGTTAATTGGGTTGATTTTTGTCATAGGCCGACATAGGGAAAGTTTTCCCGCTGGAAAATGCAAAGTTTAATGCATAGTTTGAAAGAAGGGGTCCCAAGATAGGGCAGGGAAAGGGGCGCCACACCCCTGTCCTAGGAGGACAGGGGCGCCATGCCCTTGTCTTAGGGGGGGATAGGGGCGCCCTGCCCCTTTCTTTCCCTTTACTCAAGACAAGAAGCAGGTTCAGGCAATGTAGAGGGCAAGAAAAGGTGCAGTTTTCAGGGATGAGCAAGTTTCGGGTCTCCGATCAGGCTTGGGGATTCGATTCGCTAACGTGAGGACCCTAATGTGGTCGAAAATTGCAAGGGTCACAATTTTATGAGACTACAGTTGGAAAGATTACTGCATTTGAGCTGAGCAAATTTGGTGAATCACATGGAAAGTCTAAGACAACATTTAAAGCATCTATATTTGGTAAGCAGAAGTATGAAACTGAAGAATGTAGAATATCTAGATATGAAAGAGAAAGGAGAGAGATGGAAGAGAAAGAAGGAGAATTGAATGATCTTGAAGCATTGATTGCCCAAAGATTGCCTAAAGGAGCTGGTACGTATGATGGAAAATTGCCCTTGAAATTTTTTTCTTGTAATAAGGTAGGACATTTTGCTTCTAGGTGCCTGAAGAGAATGGCTAAATATGATAGGCATGCTAAATTTGATAAGCATGACATAAATGATAGATATGAGAAGCCTTACAAGTCTAACCGAAAGTATAGGAATCAAAAGAACTGCTATTATGTTGCTGATGAAGGTGTTACATATAAAGAATTAGAAGGAGATGAAGTTGTGTTATTTGCCATTAAAGAAGATGGACGGGTACCTATTGATCCCACTAGCTACACTATTGAGGAGAAAGCTTTAGCTGCTAAAGTTGAGGAAAGAGATGAATGGGTAATAGAAAGTGGTTGTTCACATCATATGATCGGTGATAAAATCAAATTTGTGAGTATGGAAAGGTATGATGGTGGAATAGTAAGATTTGGAGATGACAAAGCTTGTGTGATCCGTGGAAGAGGTTCTATATCCTTTGATGGTAAGCATAATATCGACGAGGTCTTGTATGTTGAAGGTTTGAAGCATAATCTTTTGAGTGTTGGACAGATGGTTAATAAAGTTATGATTTACAATTCAAGAATGGAAAATGCAAGATCCTAAATGCCTCTGGTGTAGAGATTGCATCTAGAACTAAGACTGAAGGTAATATCTTTCATTTGAATACTGGTGAGAAAGTTGGTTGTAGGATAGGAGAATGTGTCATGTTAATTTTGATTGAATGATGAAGATTAGTTCTATTCAAGCTATTAGAGATCTGCCTAATATTGTTAAGCCTGTTAATCCAATATGTAAAGAATATCAATTGGGTAAGCAAACAAAAATTTCTTTCAAGAGCAAACAATATACATTGCTAGATCAAGTGCATACTGACTTATGTGGACCTAAAAATGTTAGATGTGTGCAGGGTGATAGATATTTTATGCTACTAATTGATGATTATTCTAGGATGATGTGGGTTGTCTTTTTGAAGGAGAAATTTGAAGCATTAGACAAGTTCAAAATATTCAAAGAAAAGGTTGAGAGTGAGTCAGGATTGAAGGTGAAATGTCTGAGATCTGACAAAGGTGGAGAATTTTGTTCCAGTGAGTTTGATTATTTTTGTGAGAAACATGAGATTAGAAGACAATTACCTGCTCCTAGAACCCCTCAACAGAATGGAGTTGTTGAAAGAAAGAACAAGACTATTTTGGATGCTGCAAGAACTATGCTGATTGAAGGAAATGTTATGAAGATCTATTGGAGAGAAGCTATTAGCATTGCTATTTACACATTCAACTGAGTTCATATCAAAGGTGATACTGGTAAGACTCCTTATGAGTTATGGTTTGGTCATGTTCCTACTGTGAGATATTTTAGAGTATTTGGTAGCAAGTGTTATATCAAGAGAGATGAGGACGTAGGAAAGTTTGATGCAAGAAGTGATGAAGGAATTTTCTTGGGATATTCGACAAATAGCAAAGCCTACCAGTGCTACAATAAGAGACTGAGAAAGATAGTGGAGAGTGCAAATGTGAAGGTGGATGAAAATCTCGGGAAAGAGATCAGAGCATGTGGATATGATGATGGTTAGCATGTTGTTTTGAATCCTATTCAGATTGAAAAATCAAAGCAGAATGATCTAGTAGAAATTGTTTATTTGAATGTTGTTGTTACCGGTGGAGAGGTGAAGGAACCAGAAAATCAGAACAATCAAAAGACTCTGAGGTATGTAAGACTGAATCATTTAAAAAATTAGATAATTGGAGATAAAAATAAAGGTGTGATGACTAAAAGATGGTTAGCTACTGAAGAGGTATGTTTCATTTCTAAAGTTGAACCTAAAGTTGTTGTTGAGGCTTGTAAAGATGAAAATTGGATGAGAGCTATGGAAGAGGAACTAGATTAGATTGAGAAGAATAACACATGGGAGCTTGTGCCTAGACCTAAAGATAAGAATGTGATTGGTACTAAATGGGTATTCAAGAATAAATTGAATGAAGCCGGTGAAGTTGTTAGAAACAAAGCAAGACTGTTATGCATAGGATATTCATAGAAAGAAGGAATTGGTTATGAGGAGACTTTTTCTCCGGTAGCCAGACTTGAAGTTGTTAGATTGTTGCTTGCATATACTGCTTATAAAGATTACAAGGTATATTAGATGGATGCCAAATCTTGAATGGTCATCTTGAGGAATAAGTCTACATTGAACAACTTGATGGATTTTCATTATCAGATGATAGTGACATAGTATGTAAATTGAAGAAAGCTCTTTATGGCTCGGAACAAGTCCCTAGAGCCTGGTATGCTAGATTGGATAAGTATTTGTTGAGATTGGGATTTAATAAAGGGACTGCTAATAGTTATCTGTATTTCAAGATTGAGAATGATAACATCTTGATTGTTGAAGTATTTGTCTATGATATTATCTTTGGAGGTGATGATGACTTGAGCATGAAGTTTGTCGGTGATATACATAAAGAATTTGAGATGTCTATGATAGGAGAGATGAAATTTTTCTTAGGTTTGCAGATTTTACAGACTGGAAAAGGTGTTTTTATATCTCAAACTAAATATGTGAAGGAATTGTTGAAGAAGTTTGGGTTAGATGACTCCAAACCGGTTGGAACTCGTATGGTGACTGGTTACAAATTATCTAAGAATGATGAATCTCCGAAAGCTAATTAGAGTTTGTATAGGTCTATGGTTGGGGGACTACTATATCTTACTCAGAATAGGCCGTACATTATGCATGCTACGTGCATGGCTGCTAGATATCAAGCTGATCCGAAAAAAGAGTCATGTCACTACTGTTAAGAGGATATTCAAATAGTTGAAGGGAACTGTGGATTATGGTTTGTGGTATCTGAGGAATGATGATTTCATGTTATGTGCTTACACTGATGCTAATTGGGCTAGTGATATTGATGACCAAAAGAGTACCTCCAGTGGTGCTTTCTTTTTAGGTAAGAAATTGGTTTCATGGGCTAGTAAGAAACAAGATTCAATGTCCTTATCTACCGCTGAAGCTAAGTACATTACTGTTGCTAGTAGCTGCACTCAGGTGGTTTGGATGAAGCAAATGCTGAAGGATATCAGAGTTATCTATGATGAGCCTACTATTATATATTGTGATAATTCCAGTACTATTAACATGCCAAAGAATTCGGTGCAACATTCAAAGACTAAACATGTGTCAATCAAATATCATTACTTGAGAGAGAAAGTCAGTGAAGAGGAAGTGAATTTGGAGTATGTGTCTACAAAGGAACAGATTGCTGATATTTTCACTAAGCCTTTGCCTACAAATACATTAGTCCACCTGAGAGACAAGTTAGGGGTATCTACCCCTCCTGATAAAAACTAGATACATTGAGTTGCATCAATCTAGTGGACTTCACAATCTTATCTCTTTATGCAGATTGATGAGTTGGTATTGCTCCTCTGGTGGAGTAGTCTGGTTATGTGTTTGAGGGGGAGATAATCATGATTTGCCTATCTATGACAGTGAATTTGAGATATTTGGCATTGATGTCAAAGGGGGAGAGATGCATGTGAAAAACTGTTTTATCTACTTGATCTTAAGAGGGAGTTTGTTGGAATTAATTTCTTTCTTTGCATTTATTGTTTTTCACATTCATATGTTGCCATCAATGCCAAAGGGGGAGATTGTTAGACATTGTTGCTGCTAGGATATGTTGTTGTCATTGATGTCAACATATTCCTGCTTCGGTGATTGCAGATTGGTTCATTGTGATCATGGTTTTGTGTATGGAGTATATTTAGTATCATTATATTCTTATGTACTGGTGTTGGTGATCCAGGAAGCTTAATTCATCATATTAGATGATCTGGTTTTGTAGTTTGTTTATCTAATTAGTGCTTTGCAGAGTTCAGTATTTCCTGTGGTATATTCTGGTGTGATCAAATCTTGTGCCGAGATTTTTGGATATTGTTTAGGATGGTCTTGTGTATCTTCATTTCAGATGGTTCGTGATTTGGTGCTCCACAAATTACCTTTCTTCGTGACAGTTGCTGTTGTTTGAGTGTTCTTGAGTTTCAGACGTTGATAGATGAAGATTTGATAAGTGGTATTGGTGCAGTTGTTATTGATGATTATAACATTCTTGCTAGTGTTTTCTAATCATTTCCTATTCTTTTTGATGATCCACATTGATCATTGTGCGAGATCTTGGTGATTTTGTTGAAACGATGACGTTCTTCGTGTTATACGATTTTCCTGGTGGTGTAGCGTGTTGTGGTTGATCTTGGCATGATTTGCAGTGGTGTTGCATGTTTGAGCATTTGATTTAGGTCCATGTTATGTCATGTAAATCATTATTTGGTCTGGTGGTTGATCTTTGTATCGTGTGATGTAATTTTATAATTGGGAGTTGAGGGTTTAGCTGACCTGGTTATCAAGGTTGATGAATTGTATAAATAGGTGATATTGTCATGTAATTTAGGTATAAGGGTTGTGTCTACATTATCAGAGAGTGGTGTATGTGCGATCAAGTGATTCATCCTTCGACATTGTGATTGAGAAGAAATTGGTGTTGCAGAGAAGACAATAGAGCTTAGCCGGAACTGTCAACAGGCATTTGGAGATGCTATTATTGCAGTTCATTCCTCCCGGATTGTAGTCCGAATCTTGTTGTAAGTCAGTGAGACTTCCCTAGGGGTTGTAGCCTTCTGGGTCATTATATTTTGAGCAGTGAGCTCTAGGTAGTGTGCTTGAATGCATGTACATTCCCCATCGTAATATTTTCATATACCACTGCAGAGTATCATCTTATTGTGGGTAGGTTCCCACCGTGGTTTTTTCCCTTAACTAGGTTTTCCACAGTGTTCCACGGGGATGCGTCCCCCCTTTTTGGGTGCGTCCCCCCATCAGAAACATCTCGAGGACGGGGGGACGGGGATGCGACGTCCCCCGCTGTCCCGCCACCGCCACCCAAGCGCCGCCGAGACGCGGAGATGTCCCCACGTCTCCGTGTCTCCCAGGGAGACGTGGAGACGTGGGGATGTCTCCTTGGGAGACGTTTGGGTGTCTCTTAGAGAGACATGGAGACGCCTCCATGTCTCCTTGGGAGACATTTGGGCGTCTCCTCGTCCTTCGAGAGACGTGTAGATGTATCTCTAAGGATGGGGAGACGCCCAGACGTCTCCTGTCGCCCCCACGTATATGCAATGTTTAAAATTAAATTTTTTTTAAAAAGTGGCTTTTTAAGTTTTTTGAGGGTTAAGGGATAACTCTAATTGGGCGTGGGCCAATAGAAAAATAACACCTGACGCCTTTAGAAAATAATAAAAGTATTTTTGACCTCGCGGGGCGCTGCCCCTCGACCCCACCCTGTATCGCGACAGGGAATGCGCAAGGGGCATTGCCCCTTGACCCCGCAAGGGGCGATGCCCCTTGACCCCAACTTGGGGGTGCTGCCCCCAAACCCCCGTTGAAAAATATAGGGGGAAACCATGCCGATAGAAGTAGGGAAAATCTAACCTCTGAGTATGATTAGGATCCATATAACAACACAACTTAGAAATCTTGGTATTTAGATTTAGTATTTCAAATTTCCTCTAGTCTCATTTGAAATGTAATTCTTACACTGTAATACTGTAATACATCTTTTCAAAACTAGTTTTTCAAGTACTATATGTATATGTATAACTATATCAGCACCGCCACCCCCGCCACCCCCTCGCCGCCATCCCCCCGCTGTCCCCAAACTTAGGCCCTTGGTCCCCCCGTCCCGGAAACGCGTCCCCCCCGTCCCTCCGTCCCCAACACCCGTGGAACACTGGTTTTCCATGTCAAAATATTGGTGTTGTGTGTTGTGTTATCATCTTCCTTATCTTAGTTATTGCTGTAGTTTATCAGATCTATTTTGACATTGAGTTTGTAGATCCGGTGAAAACTGATTCACCCCCCTCTCATTTTTCCTCCATTATTGCTGCTAACAGATGGTGCCTTAATCCTAACAATAATTCTATCTTATCTGAACTTATAAAAACAAATAATAAATAATATCATTACTATAAGATAACAATAATGAGGCACAAATCATAAACATAAAAACCACATAACACATCCTTTACATGGAGAAACCCGTGCATGAAAATATTCACCAAGAAGAGAGGCCAAGTATGAATTATCAACAAAAAAATCGATTACAATACATTCACTTCCATTATTCTCTTCACCTCAACATGACAACAACTATGCACCAGTGAACAACCTCCTTATGCCTCCCACCCATCCTTGTTTCTACAATTAACTCTACATTCAACTATTCTTTATTTTGTTGTACATTATATATCCAAAGAGCTGAATTATAGAATTAAAAGAGCTAAAAAATTACCAATAAATCTGTCCAAAGAAATCTCTTTATTCCAAACAATCACAACCCTTGGATTACCTCCAGGAAAGCTGAAAAGACAATTTTTTTTGGCTCCAGCTTGGGCACCCAATCTTACAAAATAAACATTACAATAAATATAATAAATGAAAAAATACTAAGAAGCACATATTTCCTTTTCTAAGCCCCCACTTGGAGAAACCCAAAGGTCACTTATTTGTCCAATTTCTAAGTAATTTATTATCTCAATCTAGGCATCCACATGTGTGAAAAATAATATTAAATAATTGTGTTCACAACCCACATTTGTTGCTAGTAGTGTAACCTATCATCCCTTATGATTGTATTACAAATAATAGTGAGAATAAATATTACAAATATTTTTTGAATACATCCTAAGTGCCTTTATACACTTTCCAAGGATGTTGGAATCATGTCATAGGATTTACAAGGTAGATGAAATCTTAGTCCTAACAAGATCTTGACCATGATGCCCCAAGCTACTGATTTATTGTTGCTCAAGTAACGTAAAACTAGTAGTAGCATCATACCATGAATGTGACATTGCATTTCTTTTCTCTAAATAAAAAATATAATGGATGAGAACTAGATTGTTCTAGCTACAAAATCCTCAACATTGATAATGAGCTATAAAATCCTTCCACGTGATTGAAACATTTTCTTTCACTGCAAGGGAAGTGCATTCAACATTGGAAATATTGAGGGCAATGAATACAACATCAGGAATCATAATCAAAGTGGACCTTGGATCATGTTATTGCAATTAAGACTCCTCATCAAATTATTTCAAGTTGGTGGCTGTCAACAAGAAGGTTCCATCTTATAATTGTTGTATTTGATGACCACTCTAAGTGTGTAGAGTTGAAATCATCAACATTAGACCAAACACAAATTGGATCAAGCATCTCACCTTTGGAAGAAGTTATACTTTAGCCTAATGGTCTTCCATCATGACCACTATAGGATCTCATCCTTCAATGCTATGAAGTTCTATCTCCTCTTCCCCAGGTTTCAATTGTATAGTGGACTCTCCCATAGGATGTATCCTTGGATTGCTCCATAGTATGTCAAAATATCCTATGGCATACAAGTTGTTTCATTCCATGTCTCCATCTACTATGTTGGCATTTTGTTGTGCTCAATTGTTCTTCTTATGTGATGAAGGATCACAAACATCTAATTGAGCTTTATGAATATACCCTCACGTTGGAAATAAATCATCATAATTCACTCAACACCTTATCCACCTCAGTGCTAAGATGGATGGAATGATTTCCTCCCATAACATAATCTTCCCACTAGAATTAGCATGTAAGTAAATCATCTCAAAATATATCACTCTAATACTATTTGTAACTTGAAACATCAAAACCATAACTATTATAACAATGTAATAGCTGCAATTATGACAAACCTATGTAAAAGTTAGCCATGTGATTATATAGGACTAGTAAAAAGCATACAAAAACTAAGAACTCTCCATCAGAAGCTACCAGCTATAAATTGCTCTTCACCATAGCTAAGAATCCCTACAAAAATACTCATGTTAATGCCAATGAAGTATTGGGGTGGTTGTTAACAATGATGACAATAATATTAGGATTAGATATTAGGTCCATTGCTACCCTAAAAATGTCTTTATTGTGATATAAAGATATCATCTTGTCATTGTTATCAACCAGGTTTAAAACCTTGTTGAGTTACCAGCTCAACAAACTAGTGAATCATGGAAACACTCCTAGGCCTATAGGTTGTCCCTAAGTTAGAGTGAATCTCCAAAGAATGTTGGTTTCTTCGCTGCAATCACCTAAACTAAACTAACTGTTGACTTGCTTGAGAAAAGGGTATGAGCCTGCTTAAAAATGAAACTATGTTTATAAGGTGATGCACCATATGTTTAATGACTTGTACTACTATCTTCTAAGACACAAATGCTTCAATGTTTAGTTGTTTATCACACAACTCATTTGTTTCTAGATATTGATGCTCTAGTATTTTGTGAGAAGGATTTAGTTTTATAGTTTTCAGTGGGAGAAAATGTGTTTCTCACAACTAACAATTGATTTTATTTAACTCACAACTTAAAACCTACACAAATACATGTACTTTCTAGTTTAGAGGTACTAAATGAGACAAAATTTGTATGAGTTACAAGTAAATCACATAAAATTTGATCAATCAACAAGTTGTAAACAATAAGACAACTATTGAGAAGGTAAAAAACTAAATTTTGTCACTTCAAAAGGTGCTAATACAATAGCACATAGTCTAAAATGCTCAAATTGCTTTGAAAATCTAAAAATTAAAATTGTTTTCAGTCACTAAGCGATTTTTTTTCTAAGTCACAAGACATTATTTCTTGATGGAAGAACTTTTAGAAGTAACAATTTAGTAGAAATTGTAAGAACTCCCTTTAAACTAACTGCTGCTAGGCATAGATATCCTCCTTCAACAACCTTCTTTTTAGGTTAACAAATAGGAAAAATAATGACAAAAAGACAAGTGTCATGCACCTAGTAGCTTGATCAACTCTTCCCTTGTACACCTAGTTGAGTCATGTTGTGATTTTGTTCCTTGAAGTGTTTCTCCATAGTTTTGTTTGTTGAAGACTCCTTGATTGCCTTGACTTAATCTAGCTAAAGAAGCTCCTAGATGCTTGCCAAAGTAGGTGACTTGACCAAACAATCTTCTAGATCCTCTCATCTATTGTCAAACTTATTCAATTGATCCCTATATGTGCTCCACCATGCCCTTAACAAACTTTCAAATTGGATAACCCACTCTCACATTGATAAGACATGTGAGAAGCTTTAACAAATTTTCAAATGCTTTATAAGGCATGGGAGAAGTTTCAAGTAATGAGGCCTAACACATGTGTCATCTCTTTATGACGAAATTCATCCATATTCATTCTTAAACAACACCTCTTACTGCTCTTTGTGCAGCTCCCGATCTTGTCTTCTACTTCAAAGTTCTCACTTCATTTCTTTGATTGTACTAGTAATTGTTTCATTAGCCCTATTTGTTCACCATGGTTATGCTCCATGTGGTTGGTGAAAATAATGAATAGGTTGCCTTCATTCATCTAGCATGCAATTATCATAACTTGATGGACATATCACACTTAGTATACTCTTAAAGTACTAAGAACTCTGTCATTCACCTTTGACCATCATGCATGTGACAAGTTTGCTATTTAAGCCATGGGTATCTATATTTAGGACCATCCTAACTTTGTGTTTATGCCCTTCATAGAAATCATGCTTCTTAGGTCTCTATGTCATTGTCCTTGTTATGCCTTAATTGATAGCTTTATCTTCTTGATGGATTGTCACATAAATGTTCTTTGTTTGAGAGTACCCCCTTGTTGTTTTTGACGACTAATTTTCCAAGCTCATAAGGTGCACATCTCTTCTTGATAATGCCTTCCATGTTTTGGGATTGCCTTTGGTTCCTTATTGTCATATTAATCTTTAGTTGTAGTCTCTATGATTATAACACTAACAATCACTATCTTTGTTCCATCCTCATTGCCATGCTATCATGGTTTTGTTGTCTTTTTTAAAATAGCCATAAAAAAAATTCATGATTATCACGAAGAATCTCTTGTGAGACATGGAATGATTGCCTCTGTAACTTTTTCCATGCATCATTCCATGGTTATTATCATGCCTCAAAACCTCAATGACTTCAAAATTTCAGGCTTATCAAAATTTGTTGTCACTTTATCATTTGACAATTTAGTAATTGAGTCTTGGATTGTCAAGTTTTGCCCCTTATCAACTGTGAACTAATGGAATGATTGAGAACTTTCTGTCTTTTCATACATTAGAATGAATTGGCCTCCTTAAGCAATTATTTCTTCATGAGGACTGTTCTTTTGAAATGCTCTATGAATATCCCTACCTCTTTGCTCACGAGAAAATGATGTTCTAACACTTCATATATATTCATTCATGATTCACCATGTGTTCATCATTCTTTACCTTGCAACTTTAGCCTATGTTCATCACAATGTCCTTTGTTATCTTATCAAATGCATTTTCCTACTAGTCTTAATATGCATGATCTTTAAAAGGCAACTCATTGATTGTGTGTAAACCTAGTAAACAATCCTTCATGATCTATTATGCACAATACATTGAATGATATATCCTCATGGAAAAATTGCATTGCATGCTATATTCAAGGTGCATGTTTGTTTTTCCTTTTTACTGTCCTAAAAAAGAATAACCTGTACTCACAACATGATCAAGTAAACTATCATTTTTGGTTGCATTATGACTATTTTCTTTGTTCTGCCTAGATGTTGTCCCACGTGACATCTACTGTCCATTATCACTAGATTATTGCCTTTGACCCTTTTGTGATTTGTAGCAACTATTCATGATCCTTTCCGATGGATTATGCTTTGGTATAGGTCAAATTTTCCTTGGTGCCTTAACTATCATGATTTACCTTTACTTGCTTTACATTCTTATAAGGTTTTCTTGAATGTGAAATTCGAGTGAAGAGCACTTCATCTCCATATTGTAATCATGTACTTCCGCTCCATGGTCACTAGCTTCTCATGACGATGTTTTATTCATTCTCATATAGACAATCTTTCTTGCCCACTATTGATTGTCTATTTGTCATTTAAAGCTTGATAGGGTCTCTTTCTATGCATAGGTGTGTGGAGAAACATAAGAACTATCTTCACTAAAACACTACCTTCCACACATAGAGATCTACCTTTGCGAACTTCTCTTATTCAACTCATACCTTTTCAAGAGTTATCTTTGCATTTTTTTATTCTCACTCTCCTTGAAACCCTCATGAACCTTCATTATGTCTTGCCTCAAAGAACTTCTTTATATATTTATATAACTATGGATTCTCCTTGTCCTCTTTCAACTCTCACTTGTTCATTGTAATGATGACTATCCATTATTGTTCACATCATAGGGGCTTCACTGGCTAGGCAATATTATATCACATGTGTTCATATTGGGGGATTTAATATCCCAAAAATCAACAACAATTTATATTGCCTATTTGTTGAAAATAGAGGGGTTTTAATTCGGGCCATGAAAAAATACAATATCTAGTGAAAATAGGGGGTTTTTTTATTCGAGTTGTGTATTGGGAGTGGTTGACCAAAAGGAGTTTAGGGCAATATTTTTGAAATAGGGGGATTCTTTAGTATGCCTTGAATGCACGTGATATAACCTAGGTTCACTAAGTGAATCCCCTGTGCTTCACATGCTCTGCCCACCAAGATCTTCAATAGGAAATGAGATACCCTATTGCTATCATGGTCAAGGTCTTGACATATTGTAGGATATTTCTCTATTTATGGACCGAACATCGATCATTATGTCTTGTGACAATCATATCATGGTGTCATAAATGACTGCCATGGACAATAGAAAGTACCATAGGATTGCTTTCTCCCTTTTGTCATAAGATGTTTGACCTCAGCTCATCATTGTCTACTCCAAGACCTTGCAAGCCTCCTGACTATACCACATTGATATTTCTTTGTATTTATCATACACCTCTGTCCTTGTCTCAGGTTTGCTATGCTACGACCATATCATTCTTCTTCTTTATTATTTTCCAATGAGACCTCTCTCATATTTTCATTGTTGTGGACTACCATATAACATATCACACCTCCATTATGGTTGTCTATCGAATTTGAAGGCCCTTACAAGGTATCTCTCAGGTGTTTACATATTTCACAACGCCTTTGCCTATGCCAATCACAATGCAATGTACCTTAAAACATTTGTTTAAAATAAATAAATTGCCAAATACATGATGGACTGCTTTTTAACAAACTGCATGCAACTAGTGGATATTGTTGCCTCATAATGAAAGGTGAAAAATAAGTGTAAGGTCATGTCACATTTGCAATAAATTCTTCTATTGTATGGAACATATTTGAAAGGCTTTTTCATGTTGAAGTGTCAACTTGCCACTTTGATCATTGTTATGAAACCACTACAAACACCTAGGTTTCTAGTATTTCTTGCCAACCCTCTTATCTTTGTCTTCCTATTGGATTGGAAAACACATGCATTCTTGGATAAAAGGGATAAAGACCAACAAATGACAAACTTATCACAACTTCCATACTTGAAGAAAAAAACAACTCCGTTGCTTGATTATACTATAACTATCTACACATAATTTCCTTATTTTTGAACATTTTCTTGATCATTTCGAAAATATAGAGAAGATCTATAGAACATAGATGATGACATGATACTATTCTGATTATGAGTAAAACATAAACGAAATCTTTTTTCAAAACCCCATCATCAATGTTGCAACCTTGTTTAGCATGTAACTTTTTTACCAAAGATCCTATGAATTTATAGATGACTGAATACAAGATTGAGATGAAGCTCCTCATATCAAAACACTCAACTATTGGTTATGAATGTTTCCTTATAACAACAAAAGAAAACCAAAAGAGAACATATGTGTTTGCTATGCTTGCTGCCCATGTGGTGGTTTATCATGCAAGACCCTTCAACGTGCCATATTCACATTTTGATTTCTTGCAACATGCCCATTATTCCATTCTAAACCCCCAAAAATATAAAACATGTGACTAATTGGAATGTGAAATTGTTGTTTTCACTCCAAATATAAAGGCTTTCTTCATTAATAGAAAAGCTTATCCTTCTTGTGCTACATGGATGCAACCTCACCAAGACTCATTCAACGCAAAAGAAAACATCAAACCCTAAAAACACTTAAGCCAAAAACACTTATCTTTTCCCTCAAATTGGCATAGGCTTAGCAAAAACATAAAAGCTATTTTCACTTTTTGGGCGACCAAAAACTAGTTGAATATGACTTGGAATCTTGACAACATTTGGACTCAAGATGATAAAATATTTCCAATTTTTTTTTGTGGTGGATTTTTAATAAAAAAGATTAAAATAGGTCAATGGGAGAAACACTTGGAGGAGTCATTATCATCTTTGGTTCGTGCTTTACATCTCTTTTCACATGTTCTACAAATTATCACCTTATTCAATTAAGATTGGAACCCATGACATTGTAACATTTGAGCATGTTCTAGAGACTTAAACACTTCTTCCTTTAAATTCCTTTCACGAATGGGAAGATATCTTATGAATTATTGGTTTTATTTCTTTCCAAGAGAAAGGATGTTGTTTGATGATCTTGGACCATCTTCACATTTTCATGTTGATCAATTACCACTAGTGCAAGAGATTGTATATTCAAGGATGGTCACTTGACCTTCTTCATTCTCTCTTATGGAAAGAAGTTTTTTCTCACATGAGGTCATCCTTCTCATCTTCTAGAGAGTTTTTATTGTATTTTCTCTATTGGGTAAAAGCACAATCTTATGTCATATTTTTGGTCAACTAAAATGTTTCTATTGAAATATTTTTGGCTAGAAAGGTTTTGGTTGGAACAATTTCGGTCGAAACCATGTTGCCTACATATAACCCAGAAGGTTTAAGGCAAAATAATTTTGTCCAAAACCCAAGTTTATATTTTCCATTGTAAAACTTGGGTCGGTGCAAAATTTGTCTCTATAGTTTTGCTCGAAACCATCTATGTGGCTACTTGGTAGCTACTTCATCTTTTTTTAGAATTTTTAGAAACTTTTCGCTTTCACTAAATTTTTCTTTAGCTCGAAGTCAAGAATCCAAACATGTAATTTTTTATATTTAAATAATTTTTATTTCAAAACTGAAATTTCATTTTTATGCAATCAAAGTCAAACAATTTTTGTTGTGTTGGTCATTTCCTTTATAATAGTGTGACACGGGTTTGTATTTTTACCCTTTTCTAAGGGAGTTTTCATTTATTAAGTTATCTCATTTTCTCTAGTTGTGAGAGATTTTTTTGTATATAGGTACCTCATCAGGTTTGTAGCCAAGACCCATCTTTGCATGTTTTCTTTTTGCTTTAAGTTATACTTAAAGGGTGATGTTGGTGTATATAATGTTACTATATAAAGTTTACTTAAGGTACACTTAGCATACTTATTACTTTATGTCTCATATCATGAGATTAAGACACTTGCCATAATCTTATGTTAACTTGTGTCTCACCATCATCTATATAATCAAGGGTCACTCATACATTGTCCATACATTCTATTTGCATTTTTTGATAGGAATGCATATTCTTCTTCTGATATTTGAATATTTTGTTATTTAGATTAAGCCTCTAGATCTTAAGTGGTTATCTACATAAACAAAGCTTATAGTTTGTTCTAAAAGCCTAGCAAAGTTGATGGCAAGGATTATAAGGCAGATGAATTAGCTCTTTGATATAACGGGTCATAGTGAAGTTATGCTAGAAGATGGTGTAACAAGAAATATTTACCATTGACATCGTTTGATTAAGAATCTAATATCTATTTTTCACAATTCCTAAGTTTTTCATGTTCATACTTCCAAATGTGATTTCTTTAGACATTGTAAATGTGAACAAGGATGACATTTTTTTCTAAAGCACGACAAAGTTGTTGATGGTAAGGTTTTTAATGTAGATGATTCAACTCTTAATATAATTGGTAGTAGTGAAGCTATGCTAGAAGATGATGCAACTTGAAATATTTAACATTAACTTGATTTGATTGTGAGTCTAGTATCTATTTTCCAAATAAATCAAAGAGCAAATATGGTTTAGTTGAAGCATTTTTTATTTGTTGTTAAGCATATTAGCAATAAAGCTACAAAAAAAAAAAAAGATTACAAGTTTAACATGTTTTAGCATTGGTAGCTAAAATAATGATGCAAGCTTGTAGCAACATGAGAGATTGGGGAACTTGAGCTTTAGATGTATGCAATTAGTAATCATAAGGATATGGTTCATGGATTACCAGTAGCTTCTCCATCCAAAGGCATGTGTGGAGGACATGTTCTCCACAAGCATTATCAAGAAGGTTTTGAGAAAGGTAAGTGTTGGTGTAAATAATTATTCATCTTGGATATTATTAAACCTTACTTAAGTTTACTTAGGAAATGCATTTCATAGTAGTTTGGGTATGAGACACTTGGGTGTTTGTGCCACATTGGGATAGTGTGTGTAGGAGAATTTCCACCTTTTATGGTGTGATCTTGTGGTTACACTCCACATTCAGTGGGTGATCCACCTCATGTGGAATATTATATTGTTTCTCCTACCTACCCATACCTATTTCCTAGCTACCTTTGTTTCTTATTGAGCCACATGTCATGTTTGTGTGCTCACATATCCATATAGCCTTGTCTATATAAGTAGACTCATATTCACTGTATGTATCGATTGATGATCCAGTTGATCAGTATTTTCTCTTAATAGAATACAATTTATATAGGAGTTGAGAAAATACAACACCATAGGAGCCTAAAGATCTTCTGCAAGCCGAATAACCTGTTACAAGGAGAAGAAATGAAGCAAAATCTGAAGAACATACAAAACACAGAGAATATGCTCAAAAAGAGAGAGCTCAATATTCACAAAAATATGTAATGTGATTCTTACAATGAAAAGAAAGAACTCAACCTTTAATAGGTCAAGAAACCCTAAAAAGGGAAAACCTAGGTTTGCACATAATAATTAATTAAAACAATTAATTATATGCACCTAAAGTTAGCTTAAGTGTAAAAGAGATAAAGGGAACTTAAATAATTAAACAAATAATGTTTAATTAATCAAGTAAATACCCGAGTACTCTAAAACCCCCCCTTAAGCTAGACTTAGGGAGAAGCTAAAACCTAGAACAGCTACTGAAAGCAATAAAGATGGGTCCCGGCAACAAGGCCTGATCAGGTACCCAAATACAATGAAATCTCTATGAAACAGAGACAAAGGAGAAAACCCAGTGGGAAAAAACTCCTCTCCAAAAAGAGATAAAAGAACACCACTGAAGCATGAAGAACATGCAAACTCTGTCGAAGAATAACTGCTGATTTGAAGAACATTCACTGAACTAGAACATGACCAGGTAGAGAAGACTATAATCTGCATGAGTGCCCTCAAATGACACTACTCGAATCAGGAGGCAAACAAGGCAAAACAACTGAAATTGAAGATACAGATGGCATGAGAAACCAAAGCCTGAAGAGCTGATCAATTGAACCACGGAAGCATTAGAACCAACAGGATAAACCTCCCCATAATGCGGAAGTGGGAGAGGGACAGGAACACTGAAAAGGACAGCCAAAAACAACTGCATGACGAAGAACCAAGAACATCAAAGGTGCTGAGACACATCATCATGAGGCGAATGTCGTGGAAGGAACACTCACTTGACAAAGGAAGATGGAAAACAAAGGCAAACACCAACCCCCTCATGGCACTTGATCAACAGTGCATGTACAACAAGACACAATATATGCAAGATTCCAAGTAAACAATGCATGATGGCACTTTATCTCAGTGTGTTTGCATAATTACAAGCTACAATGATAAGAAAACTGGAAATAGAAACAAGAATCAAAACAGAGACATCTTGCTCAGAAAAGAGATCCCAGGACCTGAAACAACCACGATATCCACCAGAGTGCTGAAAAGAAAAAAACTGAATAAAATATGTATGGAGCAGAATCTAGAAAAAAAAACTTATATTTCTGGAAAGTACACAGAACACGCTTTCCGAAAATATAAAGTTTTCAAAAAACGGAGGTCGGATGCTCATTCTACGTCTCCCGGAGTGCAAAAAAGAGACCTCACTTTGACTGCAAAAATACATAGTCAAACAACAAAATTGGAAAAAATTACCAATACCATGAGGTCGGCTTCGGAACTAGCTTTCCGACGCCTATTCGTTTTCCAAAATCCGACTCCGTATGCCCAAGATAGGGCCAAAAAACCAAACCCCCCCCTGAAAAAGCCAAAAAAGGGAGTCTGGTGGCCTGTGGGTGGTTCGGTGGCCAGGGAGCGGAGCTCCGGTGGCGCACCGGTGGTGGCCGGGTGGCGGCCCGGTGGCGGAGCGGCGGCCAAGTGGCGACCTAGTGGCAGAGCAGTGGCCGGCCGGGAAAAAGGGCCGGGCGGGCCGGCGGCGGGGGCCAGGCGATGCTATCGGGAAGTGGCGGCCGGGTACAGAGCGGTGCCGGAGGCGCTGGCAGGCAGGGGCCGTAGGCGGCAGCAGGCGCAAGGAGTGGCAGCGGCCGGGGACAGAGCGGCGGGCGGCGGCCGACGGGGAGAAGCGGCAGCCAGCGGGAGCGGACAGCAGCTGGCGGAGAGAAGCGACCGACGGGAGCGGAAGCCGAGGCCGGCAAGGGCCGGGGTCCGGGGACAGGCAGGCGCGGGGCCCAAGGATGCAGGTCAGTATCCGTGCGCCGTACTGACACCTGCAGTAACGCAGGGGCCCCACGGGTACTGTGGGGGCCCCCAAAAACTTTGCCAAAATTTTTTTTTTTCTTAAAAAGAAACAAATCTCTTTTTTTTTTTCACTTTTTTTTGAAAGATTTTTTTTTTTAAAAGAAAAATTCGGCCTGCATGTCGTAAAAAGACAAATTTTTTATTTTTTTTATTTTTTTCTCGATCTGCGTGCCAGGGCTGTACGGCCTGGATCAGAGAAATTGCTCCCAGAGGCTTAGGAACCAAAATAGGTCAAATTTATATGACCCTAGGGGTTTTCGGGCCTTCTGAGCACGATGGTGAGGTCTGTTTAGGCCCAAAGTGCTTAGAAAAAAAGCTCAAACCCTAGGTACACAAAAAATTCCTGAAACCCCAGATCTGCTTCCAAAGCAAGAATTCTCAAAACAAGAACAGGCAGCTGTAGATTTGAGCTCTGATACCATATAGGAGTTGAGAAAATACAACACCACAGGAGCCTGAAGATCTTCTGCAAGCCGAATAACCTGTTACAAGGAGAAGCAATGAAGCAAAATCTGAAGAACATACAAAACACAAAGAATATGCTAAAAAAGAGAGAGTTCAATATTCACAAAAATATGTAATGTGATTCTTACAATGAAAAGAAAGAACTCAACCTTTAATAGGTCAAGAAACCCTAAAAAGGGAAAACCTAGGTTTGCACATAATAATTAATTAAAACAATTAATTATATGCACCTAAAGTTACCTTAAGTGTAAAAGAGATAAAGGGAACTTAAATAATTAAACAAATAATGTTTAATTAATCAAGTAAATACCCGAATACTCTAACAGTTTATTCCTATCATCTATTTTGTTCTCTCTTATTTGTTCTTTCCATTGCCTCTTGATCTTGGCAAAATCTCACATGGTATCAGAGCCATTAGAGTGTCATTGGTTTGCTAATTGAGAGAAATTTGATGCTATTTGAGGTTGTGTATTTTGGAGTTTTCTATTGTAGGTTATTATTGAAGCTTGATGGGTCAAATTTGAGGTTACCATTGGATTCAGGAGGACCAAGAAAGTCAGTTTTGCCTTTTGTTTCATCCAAATCGGACTTCGGAGGCCAAATCTAAAGGCATTTGAAGTTTGACGCTGTGGCGAAAATTTTCCAGAAATTATAATTTTGTAGGCAATTTTCAAATAGCGATATCTCACTCATCCGAACTCGTTTTTTCAAGCAATTTTTTTTGTTTTAGAGTAGAATTTCGTGATCTGTACAGTGGTGTAGGAGTTTTCAGATTTTCCGATACAGGTTTTTCGAAAATCGAGAAATCCCGATTTTTACAACTTTGGAGGCTTCGTTTGGGCTCATATGGACTCTTTTTTAAGTGTCGTTTTTTTTGAAAGTGCATATTTTTTCATCTACTTTCATAATCTGCCATCTGTTTGCAGTGATTTTAAGTAGAAATTGTACTTTCAGTATTTGGCCATTTTTGGCATATTTGGTACTTGTATTTTGCTTGGATCTCAGTTTAGATCACTAGCAGTATTTGTTGAAGTCTTTTAGATCTCATTTTGAGAAGTTGTAAATTGAAATCAGAAGTCCACTTTGTCTTGTTTTGCAAGTGGCCCATTGTATATGCACTAAGTATAAAGTGCCAAAATCACCATTTTGGGGGGATTTCTTGATTGAGTATTTTGGGGGGGTGTCTTGTGTGATTGTGCCTCTCTCTATCTTGTGTTTTTTCATTTTGGTGCTATGGGTTCTCCTAAATTTCCACTTTTAACTCCTCATAATTATGCATCATGGAAAATTAAGGTATGAAGTAAACTAATGGAAAAAAGACTCATTCATTATGTAAATGAAACTATTACAACACCACCTGATCTTAAGGCTGATCCTAATGCTCAAATTGAATGGCTTACTAAGAATGCTATGACACTTGAAACACTTAGAAAGTATGTATCAGATGACCTCATTTTTCACATTGATAAGTGTACAACAATTAAAGAGGCTTGGGATATTTTTAAGAAATTGTATGGTCAAGTTGATGAGATTAAGGGCTACAAGCTTGATAGTGAACTCACAACTTTGGATCCTAAGGATTTTGATACAATCCAAGATTATGTCACAAAAGCAACTGAATTAAAAGCAAAGCTAAAGGATTGTGGAATTGACAAAAATGATGCTTAATTGGTTTATAATTTGTTGGACAACTTCCTTCAGAGTATGCAACCTTTGTATCTAGCTTTCACACCCATAGGTTAGCTCAAGGTTCCTCATACACTTCTCCCTTATTTGATTCATTCACGGAGATGTTGATACTTGAGCAATCTACGTTGACCATGATGGGGATTCTCAAATCTTCAAAGTCACAAGCTTTGGTGGCTAACAAAGGGAATCAAAGTAATCAAGGAAAATGCAAGAATCAAAAGCAACCTAAGTCTAAACCACAACAAGATGGAGCACAATCTTCCTCTCCACAACAAGGTGATCCACCATTCTCACCTAAGAGGAAATCATATAAGGACAATCTTTTTTGTGGATATTGCAAGAAGTCAGGACATGATGAACATCATTGTTATAAGAAGGATATTGATGAGTTGAAAAATCTTCTTGAGAAGAATAGAATCAACCTACCTTCTAAAATGTCTACATTGGCTTCTTCTTCCAAGGATAAAGGAAAAGATCACTCTTTTGGGAGAGATAAAGGAAAGGGACAAGCTCTTTGTGCTACTACAAGTCATGATTCAGGGAGATGGCTTTTAGATTCAGGGGCTTCTCATCGTATGGCATCTTCGCAGTCTATGTTTTCTACATTTTCACCTTGCCACATGCCGCAGATTTTGATGGGCAATCATACATACATGGATGTGATTGGGAAATGATCTATTGCCATTGGGGATAACTCCTTCAATGATGTGTTGTGTGTACCCCACTTGACAAATAATCTTCTTTCCATCTATCAAATCACACATGGGGCAACTAGGAAAACTGTGGAGTTCACACTTGATTCAGTTATCATTAGAGACTTGGAGAGTGGAGCTATCATTGCGACTGGGGTGGTTGATCACGCATCTCGGTTGTACTTTTTTTCAGATTTTGGTCGTATTGATAAGGTTGGTTCTTCCTATGTTGACGATTCAGATTTTGAGGAGAACTTTGGGCATTTGAACTTGGGGATTCTCACATGTGACCCCGTTCTTGAGCCTTGCATTTCATCTCCTTCTATTGATATCACACCATCTATTGCACCTGATGATGCAACTAGTGTGACAGTTTTGCCTTCTTATGATTCAGTGCAGCAGGATATTTCATGTCTTCTAGTTTCAGTTGATTGGGATGCCTACTTGACAGACATTGCAGGTTTGTTTGTGGACTCCTACATTGCAGATTTGGGAGACACCATTGATGACATTCATCTTCTCTTTGATGAAGATGATCCTTCTTTGATTGTTGTGAGGGATCACTCTGACCCTCTTGTGCATTTTCTACATGATCAATCTTTAGAGGTTGACATGATTGTGGATACTTTTGTACAACACTTGGAGGAGGTCTCTTTATCTTTTGAGGAGACATATGAGTCTTTGGATATTGTTCTACATTCATCTCCACTAGATCTTGGAGTGCCCTTTTCACTAGTGTGACACAGTTTACCACCTTTGGAGGGGGTACCTTTCAGCATCAACATGGGGACACTTGAGTAGTTTTCGGAGATTCCTTTCATCATGAGTATTTTTGCTTCATCTTCCCTTCATGGTTGGGGAGACTTCATGGATACACCTTTGGTTTTGTTTCTTCCTAAGGGGAGGAATACTGTTTGACGTTCAAGGAGCAGTTTCTTCATTCATCTTCGAGCTTCTATCATTGGTGCAGATTCCAGATTGAGGGGGGGCTTCCTAGTCTCTTTTTTTCTAATCTCATATGGGGGGGACTTTTTCCTCACATGGGGTTTTGTCCTTCACATACTTCTATGAGAGTTCTTTGTATCTAGTTTTCATCTCTCTTTTGGGGGAGGGTTTTTTCCCATTGGGTTTTTCTCTCTTTCCCCGCTTTGTGAGAGATTTCCTTCCATTGGTTTTCATGCATTTGCATTTGTACATGGGTACCTAACATGGCCTCGTAGTCGGGACCCATCTTGCATTTCTTAGTTGCATTGTAGACTTAAGTGCATTCCCCTAAGTTGCACTTAAGGGGGGTGTTGGTGTAAATAATTATTCATCTTGGATATTACTACACCTTACTTAAGTTTACTTAGGAAATGCATTTCATAGTAGTTTGGGTATGAGACACTTGGGTGTTTGTGCCACATTGGGATAGTGTGTGTAGGAGAATTTCCACCTTTTATGGTGTGATTTTGTTGTTACACTCCACATTCAGTGGGTGATCCACCTCATGTCGAATATTATATTGTTTCTCCTACTTACCCACACCTATTTCCTACCTACCCTTGTTTCTTATTGAGCCACATGTCATGTTTGTGTGCTCACATATCCATATAGCCTTGTCTATATAAGCAGGCTCATATTGATTGTATGTATCGATTGATGATCCAGTTGATCAGTATTTTCTCTTGATAGAATACAGTTTATTCCTATCATCTATTTTGTTCTCTCTTATTTGTGCTTTCCATTGCCTCTTGATCTTGGCAAAATCTCACAGTAAGGCGTCATGTACAAAGAATCATTTTCCATCTCTTCGGGATAGATTATGTAGACATGGTTGGGAAGCTAAATGAATAACGACCTTTACCTTGCAACAACACTTAATCACACACCGCGACCTCATTTTGGTGGTGGTGAATTGGGTGTTGGGAAAAGATTCCATGGTTGTAGGCAGTTACCACATGGTGAATACTAGCATATCCTCTTGGTTCGTGGCCTCTTTGTTGGATTTGGGGGAACTAAAAGATGTTGTTTGTGCCCTCTCCCAAGCACTATTAAAAAACCTTTTTGGGCAATTTGGCGGATGTATAATGTACAATTGGCACTCTCTTTTTGAAGGACATACAAATGTTGTTGGATTTTGGGGCAGTCGTCGAATGGTTCCCATTCCTCTCAAACTTCAGGACTACTACATTGATGTAGCATCAGAACAAGGCATCAAAAAGTTGTTTCTTACTTAAAAATATTACAAATTTGGAGCCTACCTTTTGTTTGGAGTGCATGTTTGAATTTATTAACCAAGAACAAGCACATACATGATAGGTAATAGCAAATCATAACGAATAGTATAGTAAATACATATATTTTGTAAATGTTCTAAAGTTAGCTGCTGGTCCAAGATTTTGATATGATTTGAAATGTATAGGAGTACAGATGAGTACAAATTAGAAGATGTTAGCTTATGTTGGTAGAAGCTGTTGATGCAAGGTTTAGCTATCCCCACTTTTGTCTTGTAATGTGATGATGCCCAAAAACCTATGTATTTTTTATAAATATATGGAACAACCCCTAGGTTGTAGCTTGCTTACCAAAAAAAACACTTAACTACACACTTTCTTAGCAAAATCTTATTATATAGTCTCTTCACTTGGATCAAAACTAGTATTTCTCCTATGTGATTGTAGGTTGGATACCACAAGTATGCTTTACAAATTTTAAAAAACACATTGTTGGTTGTTTATAGGACTTAGAGAAATTCAAGAAACTTTATCAAAAAATTGATTTAGAACATCCACCGCATACAAATGAAATTTTAGACTCATAGGGTGTGGGGAAATGTTTTTTATTGATAGTCTATTGAAAATACCACATAGAATGTCCTTGAAAGTGGGCAACACATCCTCGTGGAAAACTAATAAAAAAATCTATTAGTACATGTTACCTTCACAAGATTGAGATAGAATGATGTCGTGTCTTAAAAAAAAAACAATCTAAGAACACTGTGTGCAAGACAACGACAATACTTGCAATGAACATCTCCACTTACAATATAAATTCTATAACACCTTCAACCTGCAACAAATCATGGAAGAGGTAACCCTGCAAGTTCCTCTTATCTCATTTTTTTTTGTAAAACTCTTCAAATTAGACTCCATATTGAACAATTAGACAAAATAGTAGAAAAAGGAGGAGATAAACTCCACCAACTAGTGTCATGAAATTGAATTCAACTCTAATATGCTAAAGTTGAGATTTTTTAGGAATATTTTAAAGCTGGCAGTCCCATGAATTTTGTACTATGGTTCAACTTAAAAAATTAAGCTCCTAAATTTAAGGATATTGGTGGTCCCATGAACTTTGTAGTGCAAACCAACTTGAGTTTAAACTCCTAAATTTAAGTAAGTTGGTGGTAAATAAAATTAATTTTCCCTCTAAAATTCAAATGATTGACAAGTGGCATAAAATACTCCTAAGTTGTTGGGGCAATTTCTAGGCCCGCCCATTTTCACCAGCTTAAATTAGCCTAGAAAAAGATTCCAAATAATCCCGTAGCAAAAAAATAATTTCTTCATGGGACCACCTCTTCCTTAAAAATAGAGCTTAAGCTCCCCCCTCCATGGTATCTCTGCCTAAGTCTATGTAAGAGTTGAACTCAATCAAACAAGTCCACCCTTATCCGTGAGAATACAAAGATTTATGCAAAACATGCACATCTTCAACATGATTTAAACATCAGGGCAATGCAGATCCAAACTTAGCATGCAAAAAATCTTCCTCAATGCAACCATTCTTCAAAATGGGCACACAAATTGGTAAATAAATCATAAAAAAATGAATGTCATGCAATTTGGGATTCCATTCAAGTTTGTGATTCCATTCAAGTTTACTCAACAAAATCCTCAATTGGTGCAATTTGGGCACTTGAAATACAAATCTTTGACTTTTGATGTTTGTGGAATCCTCCACAACCAATTTGAAAGGGAAGGAAAGCTTTGACTTTTGATGTTTGTGAAATCCTCCACAAGTACAATGTGCCAATTTGATAGGGAAGGATATTCAAATTTGAATTGTAAATAAAAATTACTCTCCATACCTAGAAGCCAAGAAAACAAGATATCACACCATTCAAGAAATGTTGCAGTGGAAAGCTAACTATTGTACACTACAATTTGCACATGTCACATAGGCCTACATTTTAGATGGGAAGTGGATGAAGCTTGACTCTACAAGGACAAATGCGAAGGTTACTCGAGGACGCATCCTTGGACCTAAATCCGTCGTCCTTGTCCAGGGGATGGCTAAGGGATGTCCCCACGATGTCCCCCCAAAAGGGTGTTTCATAAGGAAACGTCCCCCAAAAAGGGAACAACGTCCCCAATTGCCGAGGGCATCCCCTTGTCCCCGAGATGGTTGGAGATGCTTATGACGTCCCTTAACCATCCCAAAGACAGCCAATAGTCCCCCTTTTCTTAGCACATTTAAAAAAAAGACTCAAATGCTTTAAATAAAAACATTTTTTTTTTCTTTTTGTGGGCCCCCACACCTCAACAATAGTGCACATGTGTTTGCTAAATTTCATACACATTAAACTACATATGTTAGTTCTAACCACAAGAAGTTTGGAAAACACTCGGATAGGTTCTGCAATAGATATGAGCAACAAGCACGACTCAATTTCACAAACCCTTCGAACTTGGTAATGCATATGAAAGGGATTACAAGTCTACAACCCTGGATTTTTCATTGATATGAAAGGTAAACATGTCTAAATCATTGCCAAAAGCACTTAGAAATAATGAACACTAGCTCGATAATAAACTTCACAAAGACTCAAAACTTGGTAATGTGTAAAAAAGTGGTTGCAGGTCTGCAACATTGGACTTTTCACTGATACGAAAGGTAAACAGGTATGAATCATAGCCAAAAACACTTCGAAATATGAACAATAGTTTGGTAATCAATTCCACAAACAACTAGAACCTAGTAGTGCATAAAGAACTGGTTGTAGGTCATAATAGTAGTAGAATACTATCAAAATATCCTCCAACCAGAAAGAAACAATCAACTACTTGCAAGCAAGTGTTGGAATGATTAATGTCAATTTTGGAAACTACTGTGCAAAGTTCAAACTTAATTTCAGGTCTGATATTCAATTGTTTGTAGGTCAAAACAACTACAAAATTCATCAAACACCTTCCCAAAACATCAAAGAACACCTCCCAACATTACCCAACAACAACATACACCACTAACACCACCAAACAACAACAAAAGGGCCACGAAATGTAGGGAATCATACACAACAAATCATGCCAAGTCTGCAAGAGGTTCAACCTGCACTGGGTCGAACTTTTCAGACTGGAAACCACTCATACTCCTTCAAATTCACATGCTTGGGCTGGAAATGAACATCAATGGGAACAACTAGTGTAGACTACTCAATACCATCAATATTGGTAGTCAAATAAGGGCATCAATTGAACGACAAATGTTATATGTAAAGGTTTTCATAATGTATGTCTACATGCTTTATCCATGTTTTCATATGCATATTTTAAACTTCCCTATATATTTTAAATTTTCCCTCTATTTTATATAGTTGTCCCCTTTGCCGTCCCTTGGCCATCCCCAAAATTGGCAAAAAAAAAAAATCGCCATTCCTGGAAACGCATCTTGTTGTCCCCTATTGTCCCCGTCTTGGAAACTCGGGGTAACATAGATAAATGCATTATGAGGGGCTATTAGGAGGATTCCATATCTTATCAATTGTGGAATCCTACAAAGGGCATCATCATTTGGATAAATGTCATATTTATCAAGTACTTGCTTCTGGATTTGATTGTCTTTTTTTTGCATCAATGTTTCAAATCACACTTGGTGATCCATCATCAGGATGTAGGAGAGTGCAGGAGATGTAAGAATGACAATCCTGATGATGGAACATAGTGTGATACGAAACGTTGATGCAAAAAAAAGACAATCAAATCCAAAAGCAAATACTTGATAAACTTATGGATTGTGGAAATTTGATGAAATTAAATGTCATATTTGATAAGTTGTTTATGCAATTGAAGATAGGACACTTGGTTCCAATTTGGTTGTTCCTTTAGTCGTGACTTTTGAGGATCTTTCAAAACATGACGAGATTGTTTGCAGTGATGTTGCATTAATTGAGGCTTCAAATAAAAGATTTGGGCATTGAACCCATTGTGCTTGATAAGATCAATCTGAAACATGGATAAACCTGCTTCAAGCATGGGAAGAGGGGAAAGGGTATTAGTCATCCCGAGGGAAACACCTATTTTACTAGGCTACTATTTCTATTGGAGGGCCTAAGGAATACTGGTGAGGATGTGACTACACCAAGAAAGATCCAAAGTGGATCAAAGTCAAAAGAAACAAACTTATATCATTATAGTGCTTGAAAACACAAATGCTTGCAACAATAGTTTTTCCATGGCAATTAAAATGCTTCTTTGCATGCTTCTCACAAAATTTGTCAACCTCAATATTTGTGGCTTAAACCATTATATTTTGCAAATACATGTAACCATTTAATTGAATTCATGAATGGAAGTAGTACCCCAAAATAATACCCACGATACCAATAAAGCAAACAAATAAAAATGGGAAACCCAATCTAGCTCTTTCATGATTGCTCCTCTTTATAAGTGCCTGCAAATAAACAAAAAAGAAATTATATAAAATACACAAAAACAACAAGTTGCATAAATAATCCAGTTTTCCAATTCTAGAAAAAAAAAAAAAAACATTGAAAATTGGGAGATCATCAACTCAAAAAACATGATTAACATCAGACTTCATACCCCAGAAAAACCATTTTGGCAAAAAAATGGATTTTCAACTACAACAATCTAAAATTTAAATTCAACTATTTTGAATTCTAATAATCATTTAACCACCAAAAAAATCATATACTCACCATATGGTGTAAATGTTGTATGAACCCACTGCAATTATTTAAAATTAACTTCCTTAGAGTAAATCGAGTGCATTATGAACTATTCTCATAAAGCAAATAGAAAATATGCATATAACACAACAATTACAAGGAATATGTTGATTTGAACAAGGGTGTTTCCTATCCATTCCCCCCCTATGTAATGTGAATAACATACATTATCTAACTAGTTCCTTATTAAGACCTTTCACAAATGTGCACATGTTAATTTTACTTAGTGAGTTAGTAATCTCTCTAGAAGTCTCTTGTAGACATGCGATCTTATCCTCTAGGTGTCATATGGCATAGGATTAAGACACTTGTCATCATCCTAGTTAGCCTTATCTCTCAACCTTATCTATATAAACAAGACCTAATATGTGCATTTCATTGTATGACATACATTGCATATGCACATCTGATTATTTTGATCTAGCATATTTTGCATCCATTATTGCAAATTTTGGTTTTTGCAAGTGATTATGGGAGCTTAAGTTATTGAGTGACTCAAAAAAACTTGATAAGCATATCAATTTTTTTAATTTTTTTTGTGGCTTTGTATTGCAGGTTTATTTTGGAGTTTATTGGTGAAAATCTTAACTCACCATTAAGTTTGGAGTGTCCAAGAAAGTCAATTTTGCCTTTTATTTTGTCAAAATTGGACATGTGAGGCTAGATCTACGAGGGTTTGAAGCTTAGATTTCATGAACAGGTTTTAATTGGATCACTTTCAGTCCAAATGAATGCCAACATTGCATTAAAAAAACTCAAACACCCATTTTCATATTAAATTTGTCTATTTTGGTTGAATTTGGTTTTGGCAAAAAAAATTTGCGAGGGTCATCAATGTAGGCTAAATTCAACCATTTTCTGAAAAGTTAATAATTTTTTATTCAGAAATCAGATTTTGCAAACAAGATATTGTTGGAAAGCTGATTTTGTGTACTTTTCAATGGTGCAAATTTCATTATCACATCTTGCTGCTGGAAAATTTTATTGCTGATTGAAATCAAGTGTTCATTTTTAGCTTTTGAGCTCATTACTTTTTGCCTAGATCTTCAATTTTCATGATCCTTGTGGCGTTGAAAAGGTCTTGAGGAGCTCTATCAAGCCGTCTACAATTTTTTTTTAAATCTAGACCCAGGTATATTCTATTCAATTTTTATCATATTTACATTTTGGAGGATTGGTTGGACATGCTAGCACTTGGGTTTGTTTTAAATAAATCACTTCATTTCAACCACATAATATGCATTGATCTCATTTAAACAAAAACAATCTACTTTTTTTTATGGCCAAATTTGGAATTTGCATGCACTAGAATGAAGGCCACTTTGCTATTTTTGGCAAGTAACATATGTAATCACACTAAGTGTCAACATCGTATACAATTGGGGGGTCTCTTTACTGAGTGATTTGAGGGGGTCTCTTGGTGTATTCTCTTAATTTGTTTGCTTGTGATCTTCATTTCCATGGATCATTCTAAGGTCTCTTTGCTAATACTAAATAATTGTGCAACATGGCATCAACATGCATGGAAGGCCTTAATGAATCTTGGATATTCTCTATATGTTGAAAAAAGGTACTTGAACCTACAAAAGATGATAAAAATATAAAATGGATGATTGAAGATACAAAAGCTTTTGGATGTATTCATAGCTTCGTTTCTCTTGAACTACTATTTCAATTCAAATCATGTGAAGGTTCTAAATATGCAACTTTTGTTTCTAGCTTTCATACTCATAGGCTAACTTTGAAATCAACATAAACCAAACCTTCATTTTCAGCTTTCTTCGAGCTGTTAAGACATGCACAACAAAAACATGTTTCTATGGGTCTCAAAAAATTCATCACAATCTAATATATTTTGCATCTAGATCGTTGCATCACAAAAGCATATGGACATGATTGATCATATTGATCTAATATATTTTGCATCCATTATTGCAAATTTATGCTCTTACTTTTCTCTCTTGTAGAAGAATATTTTGGTTTTTGCAGGTGATTCTAGGAGCTTGAGTCCTTGAGTGATTAACAAAAACAAATAACATACCCCCTTGGTTTAACATGTCAAGTTTGTCTACTTGATCGCAATAACTAGAGGCCAATGCCTTTGCAATACTTCCAGGTTTAACATGTCAATTTTGTCTACTTGATCTGAATAATTATAAGTCCATGCCTATGCCTATGTCCTACATCATTAACAATTTTTGAATCATTTTTGTACAATATCAGGATATTCTTCTTTTGTGTTTCTTAACACAGACATATAAATGTCCTCTTTTTGCCTTGTGAAGTTTATAATTGTTCACTTATGTATCTGTTGTAATATCTCACACGGTATCATGGAGTTTGGAGACAATAGAAACTTGTTTAAATGCAATTAAACATGGAGCTCTCCCAATGCAAGATTTTGTCTGTATAGGATAAAGTAGGGTTTCTTAAGGAACCTCTATGCAAGTGTGTCATATCTTAGATCTAATTGCATTTTAGAATTCTTTGTGGAAAACTAAAAAAGGGCCCTTATTTGTTTGTCAAGAAATTACTCCATTTGAGCCTCAAATTAGCCTTCAAAGTTGGCGGGTCTTTTGTGCCAATGAGCTAGTAATCAATCCCCTAGCAAATAGAACAAGAAGTTAAAGCAAAAGTGCACAATCACTTGGGCTGAACCACATAAGACTAGCATGAAGGGATGAGTAGGCATGCAATTTTGGGGCAGATGTTTGGTAGGATTTTGTTAATAATCTAGTGCACTTTTTATAGGGTGTGCACACACGCACAACCTACTTGGTAGCATGTGGGAAGCAAAGGTGATTGGCCCAAGGAAGTCAGAGGGTCAATCCCTCGCTTGATACTTACTTATCTTTTGGTGTTTGCTGGTTGGATAATAGTTATTTGTTGGTTAGGCAGTGGTTTGCCTAGCAGTTTAATAGTGGCAAAGGTGGTTTGTATGACCACTGGTAGTAGTAGACTATTAAGCTGTCACATGGCAACTCTTGATTGATTCTATAGAAATGAATTAAAATTCTGTAAATTCCCAAAATTGGATTGAGTTGGTTGTCATGTACCAGAGTGTCATTGGGCCATTTTTTTTTACATATTTATGCGGTTTCTTTAGTTTCCAATTCCAATGTACTTGTATGTGCCACATCAAAAGTGCAGCTTAGGCTTTAAGCGTGACATTTTCTTGCCAATTTTAAATTTAGATTTTTCTGTTGAGGGCTAAGATGTAAGGGGAATTAAATCTCAGTAATTAAACTTTTAAGTCATAACTTCACAAACAGATTACATTAGGACTCACTTTTAAAAAATAAAAAAGCATTTTTAAAGCTTTTTATAAAGGTACCATTTTTGTCAACATTTCTAGGCCTTTTTGTGAACTTAAGATTCTTTAAAGTTTTGGGCCCTTGTCTTGAATATACACAATTATCAAGCTTGGGAATTGTCCATTGAAATTGCGTTGAAGATCAAGAGCTTGTAGGCGATTGTATGTGGAATTGAAAAGGTCTCTTTTGTTGAGGAAAAGGCTGCATGTTAATCATGCATATAGGATATAATGTAGTTATCTCCAGTTCTTTAATACTAGGGCCATTAAGGAGGACTGAATGTCTTCCACAAGTTTGTGCTCCTTGTTGGTTGTGTAGCAACAAAATTTCACTAAGTTGGGTGTGCTAAGTTCCAAGCAATGGGTCATATGACTAAAGAGAAGATGAAATTGCATTGAAATTGCATTGAAGATCAAGAGCTTGTAGGCGATTGTATGTGGGATTGAAAAGGTCTCTTTTGTTGAGGAAAAGGCTGCATGTTAATCATGCATATAGGGTATAATGTAGTTATCTCCAGTTCTTTAATACTAGGGCCATTAAGGAGGACTGGATGTCTTCCACAAGTTTGTGCTCCTTGTTAGTTGTGTAGCAACAAAATTTCACTAAGTTGGGTGTGCTAAGTTCCAAGCAATGGGGTCATATGACTAAAGAGAAGATGAAATCAATTTCAAAGAAATAATACAAACTTATGCCAATTAGACAATAATAATCGGAACAATAGGAGTTTGTAGGATGGCAGTTGCAAGAGTGATCACAAATTGAAGGAGAACAAGTGTAAAGAATACAATTACCATGGTAAGCATGTACATGTTGAGAATACTTGCTTCAAGAAAATGAAGCACTAGGGTACACACAATAGAAATGACAAGAATAATGTTCTTGTCACTCATACTTCTCAAGTTCTTCAGGATCGTACATCCAAATTTGATTTCTTTATAGACTCTATATGTGAACAAGGATGACTTCTCAAGTTTCCAGTTCTAATGTACTTGTATGCGCCACATCAAACAATCCACTGAGTGGATTAGGCTTTATGAGTGACATTTAGCACAATCAAGTGATTTCTTGCCAATTTTTAAATTTTGATTTTTCTGTTAAGGGCCAAGAGGTCAAGGAAACTAGATCTCAGTAACTAAACTTTAAAGTTATAACTTCAGAAACAAACTCCATTAGAACTCACTTTCCAAAGACTGGAAAACATTTTTAGATCTCTTTATGTCAACTTTTGTAGGCCTTTTTGTGGTCTTAAGCTTCTTTAGAGTTCCAGGGCTCTTGTTTCTACAATACACAATTATCAAGCTTGGGAATTGAACATTGACATTGCATTGAAGACCAAGTGCTTATAGGGTATATTATGTGAGACTAAAAAGGTCTCTTCTGTTGAGGAGAAGGGTGCAAATTATAATTAAAAAAAATCATGGAAATAGGATTGACCACATTGCACATGAACTTCATTTTAATCCCAGGGGATTAAAAACTTCAAAGGAGATGATAAATCTTTTCAGATGATGAATCTCAAAGGAATTGTTTGATAAGATTAATGAGTTGAGGATTAGATGTTGAATCACAATCTGTATATACTTAATAATTGATGTATGACAGGAATGAGGGCAATCTAACTCGTGTGAAGGATTTTCTAGATTAATTAGAGGAGTGCAATAAGGAATATAAGATGGATAATTAAGATTGACCTTAACATCTTAAAGCGGACATATAATGTAATTCTCTTCAGTTATTCACTTATGGGGCCATTATGGAGGAAAGACAGTCTTTTGTAGGTTTGCACTCCTTGTTGGTTGTGTAGCAACAAAACTTCATTAATTTAGGTGTTCTCAGTTGCAAGAAATGGGCTCATATGAATAAAGAATAGCTGAAATAAAACTTCAAAGATCCAATACAAATGTATGCCAAGTAGACAATAATAATGGGAACAACAAGTATAAAGAATAAAAATTCCATGACAAGCATGGGCAGTTTCAGAATAATTGTTTCAAGGAGATGAAGCACCAGGGTAAGAAAAACAAAAATGACAAAAATGTTCTTGCCACTGATACTTCGCCTCAAGTTTTTCATGATCATACGTACTGTGATTTCTTTATAGGCTTTAGATATGAACAAGAATGGTAGTTTGTTCTAAAATACTGGCAAGATTAATGATGGCAAGGTTTATAGGGTAGATGATTCAACTCTAAATATAGTTAATCGTAGTGAAGTTGTGCTAGAAGATGGTGTACCTAGAAATGTTTATCAAAATATTTTTCATAATTCTCAAGTTTTCCATGCTCATTATTCCAAATGTGGCTTCTTTATAGATTCTAAATATGAACAAGGATTCTAGTTTGTTCTAAAAGCCTGGAAAAGTTGCCAATGGGAAGGATTTTAAGCAGATAACTCAACTCTTAATATAGTTGGTAGTAATAAAGTTGTGCTAGAAGATGGCATAGCTAGAAAAGTTTATCATTAACCTGGTCTAATTATGAATCTATGTAAGAACCCTTCTGGTTCTAACTCTCCTGAAATACTATTGCTGATTTGTTTTTATATTTTCAAGGGTTTTGAACAATTTTAAAGCAAAAATAACACATGTGCCAAGCAAGAATTGCACATAAAACCAAATAGAAATGAAATTGAGAGCAACTGCAACTATATAATGAATAAGATAACTGCTACAATAAATCCTACTGCTAATTGCATACCCGTAGGTCCTTAACTTATTTTAAATGAAAAAATTTGGTGTTTGCCAGTCAAAACTGGGAAACTGACCAAAATGAGTGTACAAGTCCATAATGTGATTTCTTTGAGCCAGAAAGTTGATGGAATAGCTTGAATAGACTAGGCGCTGGGAAATGTGCACTCAGAATGCACTTTGGGTAGGTGTTTCAGCCTCCCAGGCAAAATGCCCTCTCTCTGGAGCCCACGTGCCAAGGCTTTGGTACGGCCAACAAGAAGACTGGTATGACTGTTTATTGAATTGATAAAATCCTGCTAATGAGGCGTCTAAACCTTATTGCCTCCTTCCTTATTCCAAAACTGTAAATAACTGAAGCAATAAACCATTGTTGAAGCACATAAAGACTTCTCAATGAAGCTCTCTATGTGGCTCACCATCATTCCTGTCCCCCATAATTTCCAATGGTATCTCTTCAATTTGATCTAGATCCCCTTGCAAACTAGGTCTCCTACGTGAATAATACCTGTGAGGCCCAAACTACTGTTGATGCATAAGAACTCCTAACCCTCCAGGAAGGCAGGATCAGAGCTTTGATACCACTGTAAGAACCTTGCTGGTTCTAACTCTCTTGAAATACTATTGCTGATTTGTTTTTGGATTTTCAAGAGTTTTGAACAATTTAAAAGCAAAAATAACGCATGTGCCAGGCAAGAATTGCACATAAAACCAAATAGAAATGAAATTGAGAGCAACTGCAACTATATTATGAATAAGATAACTGCTACAATAAATCCTACTGCTAATTGCATACCCATAGGTCCTTAGCTTATTTTAAATGAAAAAAATTGGTGTTTGCCAGTCAAAACTTGGAAACTGACTCAAATGAGCGTACAAGTCTAGAATGTGATTTCTCTGAGCAAGAAAGTTGATGAAATAGCTTGAATAGACTAGGTGTTGGGAAATGTGCACTCGTAATGCACTTCGGGTAGGCATTTCAGCCTCCCAGGCAAAACGCCCTCTCTGGAGCCCACGTGCCAAGGCTGATTGGTATGGCCAACAAGAAGACTGGTAGGGCTATTTATTGAATTTTTGATAAAATGCTGCTAATGAGGCGTCTAAACCTGATTGCCTCGTTCCTTATTCCAAAACTGTAAATAACTGAAGAAATAAACCACTGTTGAAGCACATAAAGACTTCTGAATGAAGCCCTCTCAGTTTACAATAGTTCGATTGATCTTTCATAGCCTTAGAATCAAAGATCCATGAAGAATGAACGTTCTTCAATAGCAAACCCTCTAAAACCCTTGTCTCAAACAATCCACAGAGAAAAAATCAAGCAATGTCAAATAATCAATAATATGAGTTTGAATTGCCTTCAATTCCCTTATAACCCCCAAATGGTCAATTCTCAAAAAGTATGCCCAAATGCAAATTTAAATACATTGAATGTATTTAAATCACTGTTCAATAGTTCAAATTCATCTTGAACGCACTTTTTCGTTTAAGTGATTTAAAATCACTTTTAATTTTTAAAGTGACCTTTTAAATTTCTATAAAGTCACTTTATAATATTTAAGTGGCTCATAATTTTAATAAAGTTACTTATGACTTTATAAATTCCATATAAGTTAATTAAATAACTTAACCACTAAAATATTAGTATCTCCCTCAATGTTTAGTCTTTTGACGTGCCATCAGAAACTGGGATCAACACTGAATAACCCCCATGTGTCCAGGTGCCCTGACTAAAAATATCACAACTGCCAAATTGATTTACTATAAATAGTAAGTTCCTCAACTAAGCCCATACACTGACTGCAAAAGCCCTGGAACTGAAACTAAGAATGAACTAAAGAAGTGGAACTGCCACTGAGACTCTCTATCCAGAATGTTAGCCTACGAGAGTCCAAAATAATAGGCTAACCCATCAGTCACTGAAACTAACTAGAGTGGGGACATTACAATCCGCCCTCCTTGAATTTGCTTGTCCTCAAGCAAATTCAATGTTGGATACTGTAAAATACTGTCACTCTCCTAAGTAGCATCCTTTGTCGGTAGATCTGTCCACTTAACCAAACATTCCCTGAGAACCCGCCTCTGAAGATGCCGCTCTCTGGAATCCAGAATGGCCTCAAGTGCTAATATCAACTCCCCCTCATCATCCAGGGGTGGTAAGCCTGAAGAAGGAATCACATGTTGTCCCAAAGCTAAAAGTTCTTTGACGGTTTTCTCAATTTCATCTTTCAAACGCTTTGGGTGCCTACGAGGTGTAATCATGATGGGCTTGGTGCCCTCCTTCGGCTCAATGAGGTGCTCAATGCCTCTATCAAGAGGTCTACCAGGGGGTATGCCATTGAACACCTTCGTGTGCTTAACTCTAAGCTCTTGAACATTTGAATGATAGGGTGTTGTATGCTGCTCCTCATAAGAAAGCATCAACTTACACTTTGCTGCCCGCTCTACCATATCATGTTTGATAAGTCTCTCCATTCTTCTAAGAGTTATAACTCTCAAGTTGCTGTCCTTGATGGCCTTAAGTATGTGAATTGTCCCATCAACCTTAAACTTCATCTCCATATCTCTAAGGCTAAGTTACCGGTTCTTGTGGTTTAGGCCTGGGTCCAGGTCCTGGTTCGTGCCCGGTCCTGGTCCGGCCTGGGTTCAACCTGGGTTCCACCTGGGAAGGACCCGGGTGGAACCCAGGTCGAACCCAGGAGGACCCGGGTGAACCCAGGCCCGTGGGTTCCAAAAAATGGGGCCCACGGGTCAAAAAACAATAAAAACCAATAAAAAAGTACTTTAAAAAATAGTTAATTAATAATTAAACCCTAATTCTCCCCTTTAGGATTTGGTCTACGTACACTCCAACCTTCGTTTGTTGTCACATAAGGACCTTGAATATAATGTGGGTGCAACAAGGAATTGGGATCTAGCCCCTGAGTGTGCTGATTTAGATGCTACAGTTGCACAACTTGCCCAAGTCTCTATAGACGAGGCAACTATGGAACTTAAGAGAGACTTGGCTAGTGGGTGTGACATTCCATTCGATAGTGGTTCAATTGATGCTGGATTTGAACCACTTGATGACCTTGGGCTTGGGTTGGATGGTTCAGATGAAGATGATGAATATGGAATTTAAATCCCATAGATGGCTTGTAATTTGAATTTTTGTTGTGTCATGACATATTCACATTTTGAAACTTGAATCAGTTGAAACTTGAAACTTGAATATTATCTTTTTTGCAAATTATGAATATGATATTAGACTTTAGTTATTAGTTTACTGATAACATTTGCGATATATGGATATTTATTGGCATTGGCAATTATGGATTTATGATTTATGTATGGAAAGTCACATTGTATATTTTATTTTTGTATGGATTGTATATATTGAAGATATATATAATATATGTGTATATGTATAAATTTATAATTAATATATGTATATATGTACGGACGAACCCGTACCCAAGAATTTTTTTTTTTTGCCGAACCCGAACCCGAACCCGAACCCGAACCCGAACCGGTGACTTAGCTCTAAGGTTGAGTGTAAATTCACCTATTGCATGAAGCCATGTCATGCCAAAGAGCACATCCATGTTTCCCATGTTAACCACATAAAAATCAGCTTTGAATTCATAGTTATTGAGTTTCATGGGTAAGTCTGAAATCATTCTATCACAAGTAAGAATGTTACTATCAGCAATTTTCACCCTTATACCTTCAAACTCTTGAGTTTGAATTCCACGCTTCTCTACCAACCGTGCATCTATGAAATTATGAGTTGCACCTGCATCAAGTAAAGAAATGACTCTTTGACCAGCCAAGAGTCCACGCAACCTAAAAGAGCCTTCTCCCTGCATGCTAGACATATGAGCTTCCTGTAGATCAAATTCCCCTTCATTTTCAACTCCTTTTTCTGAATTTTCAGTCTTTGAATCATCTTGATCAGCTTGCTGGTCTGTGTTATTAGTCATGTTTTCTCCCTCATAAAACCACTCCATATGCCTATTTTGACCCTTAAGCTTGAGGGGACAATCATGGTTTTGATCATAAGGGCCCTTGAAATAAAAACACAGTTTCCTTCTACGCAAGTCATTAATTGTTTCCCTATCCAAAGGTGCTGCAATTTCCTTCTATGCAAGTCATTAATTGTTTCCCTATCCAAAGGTGCTGCAAATTTCTTCTTTTGATCACTATCTTCTGGTTTATTTGGATCAGATTCGCTGTCATTAAAGGATGAAGATGGTTTTGAATTGTTTGAGTTGAACTTACTACGTGGAGCTGTAAGTTCCATGCTACGTGCTCTCCTCATAGCTTCTTGCAACGTAGGGGGATCAAAAGCCTTAATCCAACCCTTCATAGGTTCATAAAGACCTTCAACAAATATGACCAGCCTCCTCTCTGAAATACTTGTGACAATGACCGAGAGTTTTTGAAACTCACTAATATAAGATTCCAAGCTGCCCATTTGTTTCAGCTGAGCTAAGTCTCTGAAATACAACTCTAGATCTCTTTTGTCAAAATGCTCAACCAATCTATCAGTGAATTCTTGGTAAGAAGTAATAAGGTCATGATGCAAGGTAACCATCCCATGGTGCCACCAATCATGGGCAACCCCATCCAAATGCAAAGTTGCAAACTTAATGGCATCTTCTTTTGACATAGGACGTAAGGTCAAGAAAGTATCCAACTTGTTAATCCAAGCTCTGGTTGTGACTCTAACGTTGCCATCAAAAGTAGAAAGTGTGAGCTTGTTGATTGCATATTTGAGATCATTAGTTTTATTCCAAGGTTTCCTGTCATTCCAATTCCACTTCTTGCTATGTTCCCTCTTCTGACTCATGAACCTATCAAAGTTAAGATGTTCCTTAACTCTTGGTGGTAATGCATCCCATTCATCATGAAGTGTTGTCACATTAACTGTAAAGGCCACCTCATCTTCCTCCTCAACCACGTCCTCTTCTTCAGGTTCATTTCTTACAAAGGTTGGGCATGTAGGCCTATCATAGGTGTGTGTGGGTGTCACTCTTGCCCTTGGGAGACTGTTGTGACCATTTCACACATCGCCCCATTGCAAATGGGGACCCCTACTTTTTTGCTTTTTAGGGTTTGTTTTCTAGGTCTTTTAGGGTTTTGTCTGTTAGCCTTTGCATTTTGAGTGTCGCCAAGGGGATCACATGGATAGCAAGTCCGGCTTAGGTGATGTCCTGATCCTAAAATTGGCTAAGTCTGAAAGTCCTGATCCTGAAAATTGGCTAAGTCTGAAAGTCCTGATCCTAAAAATTTCGCTCCTGACCCTCTCAGGAGGTCCAATGCGAATCTCGCCCCTGACCCTTCCAGAGGGTCCAAGGCGAAAATCAACCTAGGACTCATTCCTGGCCTTATTTGACCAAATTTTGACTTGCAAGGCATCTTTGAGGACAAAACACTTGTTTGGATGAAAAATGAGTAAATGAAGAATTTTGGCCAAGATTAGAAATTTCGCTCTTGACCCTTGCTGAGGGTCCAGAGCGAAATTCATTGTAGACTTCATTTGCCACCTTGTTTGAGCTTGAAATCTTGTTCCTGGCTTTGAAAATGATCTTACCTCGCCCTGTGAAGTGGTTTGAAACTAAAAGATTGAGCAATTTAGCCTAGATTGTAAATTTCGCTCCTGACCCTTGCTGAAGGTCCAGGACGAAAATGTTGTTCAAGTTTATTTCTCGCTAATTTTGGCTAACTTGTTTTGTGCAGGGTTTTCCAGAGAGAAGATTGGACATTACTGGATGCATTTGAAAGTTTGAAAGTTTGAAAAATGGTGAATTTTGGGCAACAAAGACAAAAATCGCCCCTGACCCTCTCTGAAGGCCCAGAGCGAAATTCTCAAAAGTTCATTTTTCTTGCAAGGTCAAAGCAATTTTTATGGTTGGAATGGATGCGTAGAGGTATGTTTTACCCATTGAAGAAAATTTGGAGGGCTAACAAAAGATGGATAAGCTTGAATTTGCAAAATTGCTCCTGACCCTCTCTAAGGGTCCAGGGTGAAAAGGGAATAAATACACTTTCCTCCTAAATATCAAATGAAATCAAACTCAAAACTCTAGTTAAAAATGCCATTTAAATGTCTAGATGAAGTTTTGGGCAGAAAAAAGGAGGTATGCAAGGTCTAGATTGAAAAGTCGCTCCTGGCCTTCACCAAGGGTCCAGGGCGAAATTGATGATATCCTTCATTTTTTGCATTAATTGAACGTTGACATTCCTTGAAATTCACCAAAATTTGCTAACTTTGGGGCATTTGAAAAAATTAAAATTAAATTGGCATTAAATAAAGACATTTTGGCATTTAATAAATTGATTTTAGGCCTTAAAAAATCGAACTTTTATTGTGAAGGCATTTAAAATTAATTTTTATTAAATTAAAATTAAATGTGGAGCGCACAAGGCATTATTTTGCCTTTATTTGCCAAGTCGGCCCCCCTTTTTTTTGGAAATTTATTTATTTTTAACCTCTTTTTGCCAAGTCGGCCTAGAGGGAGCAAAGGGGTGAGCGCTCTATATATTGGAGGTGTTTTTTCACAATTCAAATCATTCAATCATCCTTTCAAGTGCGAATTTGGAGAGCTAATTGAAGGTGCGAAATCTAGCTGGAGTGGAGCGAATTTCGACTAAGTGTGGAGACTAAGGAGGGCGAAATTCATATTGAAGGCTATTGGAGAGGTGAATTTCTTGCTAGATTGGAGGATAATTTCCAGATTTTTGAAGGCATTTGAAGGCGAATTTCCAGATTTTGAAGAAGCTAGTGGAAGGTGGAGCTCTTTTGAAGGCTAGAAGAGGCGCAGTTCATCCAAGAGAGGGCTTTGATCTACACTTTGCCTAGCGAAATCCTTTTTTTGCATCATTTCTTAGAGTTTAAAACTCAAGAGGAGGTATGACGAAATCATCTTAACGCCCTTGTTCAAGGTTTGATTTTTAGACATTTTTTAGAAAAGTCTAAGTATTGCATGGTTAATTAGGAAATGAAGAATTCTAGATTTATCATGAAATTTCCTAATCAATATCTTGAATCTTCCCTTTGGAGAGTCTTAATTTCTACACTTTAAGATATAATGCTTAAAGACTAATTTTGGAATTTTTGTGTAGGCATCAAATGGCGACTCCCAAGCCTGGAGGATCTACAAGTCAGCAGGTTCTCATCAAAGAAGATCAAGCAAGGATAAGGGCAACCTCCTCCAGCCTAGCATCGACAAGGATGACCTTCTTCGATCCGGCATCATCAGGATAAGGGCGACCTCTTCCAGTCCAGTATTCCAAGGCGAGGTACATCATCATCCTGCAAATCATGGACACAAGAAGTCAAAGCAAAGGGTTCATTGAAGAAGCAGATAATTCCAGAAGAGTTAATTAAAGCTAACTTCTCAACATTACCAAATTGAGTATCAACCAAGTGTCTGGCGAGTTGGCATCCTAGTCATCATTTCTCCAGTCAGTGTGGTCCACCTCAGCATGTCCAGATTCAATGTATCTAACTCATGGGAGGCGGCACAAACTTCTATGTACCTACCCCAGCTATCTATTGGTCAATTTTTCCAGAGAAGACATGTGTCCTAAGGATGTAATTTTATCATTGGTCAAGCATTAAATGTTATGTAATGGTTGTAACAAACCCTAATTAGGGTTTTTATTATTGAATCTTGGCCATTGATCTCAAATTGATCTTAGCCATCGGATTGTATTGTGGGCACTATATAAGCCCCGACTCTTCATTTTGTAAAGGCAGTTAGAGAGTTAGAAAGGAATAGAAGACAGATAGAGAGTAGTTAGAAGGTGATTAGCTAGTTGATAGAATAGCAATTAGAGTAGAGTAGAGAGAGAAGGCAAAGATTGTTGCCAAGATGTTGTTGTAAGAGACTTGTAAAACTTCATTGAAGAAATGGTGAAATTTATGGGTCGATTCGACAATTTGCATGGTCTCTATACTTCTCATATTTGATTTCATGTTATTAGATGAGTGGAAGACATGTGCTTGATTGATGGTGAAATTCGTATATCCATACTACTAGCAGTTTGTTGATTGCAGGCTTGCCTTGTGTAGTCAACTGGAATCATTCAGCTTAAGCTTAACTTCATTTGTCGCTTCTTCATTGATATGCATCAGCCTGATGGTGTCTATGCCTGTAGTGATGATTTGAACATCATAAAGCTTTCCTTCGAAGATCACACCAACCTTGTGGAGATGGTCCTGGGATGTCAAAACAAGACTTAGTTAGAATTTCATCAAAGATCATTCATTGCTCCTACATTCTTAGTATAAGAATTAGATCCTTTCCTCGCCCTCATCTTTTTTCCTTTTTTCAAATCAAAGCTAGTAAAATCCTATGATTCCAGCAAATCAGACGTTCAGGTCATCAAGTGTAAGTCCCCTTGTGATTCTAGCAAATCACATCATACCACAAAGAGCTTATCCACACGTAGAGATCCTACAACGAAGAACCTTGAAGTCATCCTGATTGATCCTTTTCGCGATATCTTCAGCATTCAGAGACTTTATTCAAGAGAGGATAAGGTACCTTTAGGTATTTTATTCTGTGTTTGGCTGTGTACAAAATACACGTCAACAGAGACCAACAACACTTCCATTTTCTTCTTGGTTCAGGTTATGTCCCCTTGGCATAGTGATCTGCTGTATGGCTGTAGTCAATTGCTGCAACATATTTGCCACCTGTCGCTGCCCCGTTACTAGACCCCTCATTGTTAATAGGCTCTCTATGTGGCTCATCATCATTCCTGTCCCCCATAATTTCCAATGGTATCTCTTCAATTTGATCCAGATCCCCTTGCAAACCAGGTCTCTTGCGTGTATAATACCTGTGAGGCCCAAACTGTTGTTGATGCATAAGAACTCCTAACCCTCTAGGAAGGCAGGATTGAAGCTCTTATACCACTGTAAGAACCTTGCTGGTCCTAACTCTCCTGAAATACTATTGCTGATTTGTTTTTGAATTTTCAAGGGTTTTGAACAATTTTAAAGCAAAAATAACACATGTGCCAAGCAAGAATTGCACATAAAACCAAATAGAAATGAAATTGAGAGCAACTGCAACTATATTATGAATAACATAACTGCTACAATAAATCCTACTGCTAATTGCATACCCATAGGTCCTTATCTTTTTTCAAATGAAGAAATTTGGTGTTTGCCAGTCAAAACTCGGAAACTGACCAAAATGAGCATACAAGTCCAGAATGTGATTTCTCTGAGCCAGAAAGTTGATGGAATAGCTTGAATAGACTAGGCGTTGGGAAATGTGTACTCAGAATGTACTTTGGGTAGGCATTTTAGCCTCCCAGGCAAAACGCCCTCTTTGGAGCCCACGTGCCAAGGCTGATTGGTATGGCCAACAAGAAGACTGGTACAGCTATTTATTGAATTTTTGATAAAATGTTGCTAATGAGGCGTCTAAACCTGATTGCCTCGTTCCTTATTCCAAAACTGTAAATAACTGAAGAAATAAACCACTGTTGAAGCACATAAAGACTTCTGAATGAAGCCCTCTCAGTTTGCAATAGTTTGGTTGATCTTTCACAACCTCAGAATCACAGATCCATGAAGAATGAATGTTCTTCAATAGCAAACCCTCTAAAACCCTTGTCTCAAACAATCCACAGAGAAAAAATCAAGCAATGTCAAATAATCAATAATATGAGTTTGAATTGCCTTCAATTCTCTTATAACCCCCAAATGGCCAATTCTCAAAAAGTATGCCCAAATGCAAATTTAAATACATTAAATGTATATAAATCACTTTTCAATAGTTCAAATTCATCTTGAACGTGCTTTTTCATTTAAGTGATTTAAAATCACTTTTAATATTTAAAGTGACCTTTTAAATTTTTATAAAGTCACTTTATAATATTTAAGTGGCTTATAATTTTAATAAAGTCACTTTATGACTTTATAAAATCCATATAAGTTAATTAAATAACTTAACCACTAAAATATTAATCTCCCTTAATATTTAGTCTTTTGACGTGCCGTTAGAAACTGGGGTCAACACTGAATAGCCCCCATGTGTCCAGGTGCCTTGACTAAAAATATCACAACTGCCAGATTGACTTACTATAAATAGTAAGTCCCTCAACTAAGCCCATACACTGACTGCAAAGGCCCTGGAACTGAAACCAAGACTGAACTGAAGAAGTGGAACTGCCACTGAGACTCTCTATCCAAAATGTTAGCCTACGAGAGTCCAAAATAATAGGCTAACCCATCAGTCACTGAGACTGAGTAGAGTGGGGACATTACAATCTACCATCTGTTTTCCATATAACTCAACAAGAAAATGTATTTTAGTTTTGTCATATTTGATTTATTGTGAAGAATATTAGCAATAAATTTCAAGTGAACGGCCATGGTAAGCCAGAAAAGAAAATTTAGGATTACAAGTTTAATATGTTTTAGCACTAGTACCTATGGCAAATGATCCAAGCCTATTGAAACATGAGAGATTGGGGCGCTTGAATTTTAGGTGTATGCATTTAGTGGATCATAAGGATCTGGTTCATGGATTACCTATTGTTTCTCTATCCAAAGGCATGTTGTGGAAGACATGTTCTCGACAAGCATTATCGAGAAGGTTTTGAGAGGGTTAAGGCCTCGTGTACAAAGGGGCATCTTCAACTTGTTTATTTTGATTAATGTACTAAAAAATATCCATCTCTTGTAGGATGGATTATACAGACAAAGGTTGGGAAGCAAAATGAATAACAACCATTACCTTGCAGCAACACTTAACCACACATTTTCTTAAGTTTCACAAGGGTCTGAAAACGATAGACAATTTGATTATATAGTCCCTACACTTAAATCAAACCAACATTGCTTTACAAATTTTAACAAATGCATAGCTGGTTGGTTATAGGACTTAGAGAAATTCAAGAAACTTCACGACACTAGTCTTTATCAAAAAAAATGATTTAGATTTTAGAACAACCACCCCTTACAAATGGAATTTTAGACTCATAGGGTGTGGGAAAATGTTGCTTTTTTATTGATAGTTTGTTGAAAATATCACATAGAATGCAATTTAAAGTGGGTAGTACATTCCCGTGGAAAACTAGAAAAAATGTATTAAAACACCTCACCTTCACAAGATTGTGATAAAATGATGCTGTCTTCAAAAAATTACAATCTATGTGCTAGACAATGACAATACTTGTCATGAACATTCCAACTTGCAATAGAACCTCTGTAACACCTTCAACCTGAAACAAATCACCTTGCAAGTTCCTCTTAACTTCTCTTTTTTGTAAAACCCTTCAGTTAGCCTCCATCCTGAAGCATTAGAGAAAATAGCAGAAAAAGTGGGAGATAAACTCCATCAAAAGTGTCATGCAATCGAATTGAACTCTAATATGCCAAGTCTATTCAAGAGTTGAACTCAATCAAACAAGTCCACCCTTTTCCATGGGAAATACAAAGACTTATGCAAAAAATGCAAGTCTTCAGCAAGATTTAGTCAATAGGGCAATCCATGTCCAAACTCAGCATGGAAAAATCTTCCTCAACACAACTTTTCTTCAAAAATGGGCACGCAGATTGGGAAACAAATCATGAACAAAGGAATGAGTCATGCAAATTTGGATTCCATTCAAGTTTACCTTAACACACTCAATTCCTGCAATTTGGGCACTTGATATGCAAAGCTTTGACTTTTGATGCATGTGGAATCCTCCACAAGTACAGCGTGCCAATTTGATAGGAAGGATATTCAAATTTAAATTTGAATTTGTCTCCATACCTAGAAGCCAAGCAAACAAAGATTTATGCAAAACATGCTAGTCTTCAGCAAAATGTAGTCAATAGGGCAATCCAGCTCCAAACTCAACATGGAAAAATCTTCCTCTATGCAATTTTTCTTCAAAATGGGCATAAAGATTGGGAAAGAAAGCATGAACAAAGGAATGAGTCATGCAAATTGGGATTCCATTCAATTTTACATTAACACACTCAATTCCTGCAATTTGGGCACTTGAAATGCAACACTTTGATTTTTGATGCATGTGGAATCCTCCACAAGTACAGACATCCTGTCAAATATTTGAGATTAAATCATTTAGGAGAGCATTGTATCAAGCATGGGATTGTTTGACACTGAACTGTTTCTTATAATCCCCTGCAGAATCATGCGACCAAGCAAAGAGAAAACCTTTGAGTGAGATAGCACATTGTATATCCCAAGACAAAAGTATGCATTATAAATCTTTGTCTGAAGTAGCTTGTACTTTGTTGTGCTCATTACATTGTTACAAGGTTCCTACAAAAGTTGTTCAAGCTACCATACCATTCAAGAAATGTTGCAGTGCAAAGCCAACTATTGTACATTAGAATTTGGACATGTCACATGGGCCTAAATTTTTGTTGATAAGTGAAAGAGGCTTAACCCTAAAAGCATAAGTGCATTATGAGGAGCTATTTGGAGGAGTCCAAAGCCTATCAATTATGGAGTCCTACCAAAGGCATCATCATTTGGACAGATGTGATATTTAATGAAGTGAATCCATCTAGAGATACCGACATGAATTGATGAACCTACAAACCAAATTGTTTGCATGGTTGAAGATGGGAGACCTAGTTCCAATTTGGTTGGTCCTTTAGTTGTAACTTTTGAGATCTTTCAAAAAATGATGAGGTTGTTTGGACTCTTTGGAGTGATGCTGCATTAATTGAGAATTCATACAAAAGATTGGGCATTGAATCCACTATGCCAGATGAGATTGATCCGAAACATGGAAAAACTTGCTTCAAGCGTGGGAGGGGAAAGGGTGTTAGTCATCCCAAGGGAAACACCTAATTTTACTGGGCTACTATTTTTGTTGAAGGGACTAAGGGAGATTGATGAAGATATTACTACACCAAGAAGGGCCCAAAGTCAAAATCAGCAGGCCTATTATGCTCCTGTGGCTAGAGTGTTGAAAACACATGCAGAAGCCAAGGACAACAACAAAAGGAATGAGGCATAGCAAGTGCTCGATTTTAGATTTGTGAGAATCAATGATAAGATTGTAGACATCTTTGTCAATCCTACAATAAGGGAAAAATTCACAAAAATAAAGGAGCTGCTTATGCTATTGAGAACTGTCACTCTTGGGGTGCTTCTAAAGCAACTGATGCTGAAATAGAAATATCTTGAAAAAACAATAAAGCAAATATTAGCACATCCTATGCTTAGGGTTTAAAAGAGTTAATTCTATCATACTTTTCCCAGGAAGGTAAAAGTATAGAGTCCAAAATCTTCAAACCAAATGCATTCTATATATTCCCAGAAAATGCTTCGTGTCAAAGACAAAGCAAAATGTGAACACACAGGCTACCAGCAATCACATAATAGTTTCATTAGACACACAACCAATCATACAAATAAAACTTGCAAACCTACCTTGGAAGTAAGCTAAAAGTTAACCTCCAAACTTTTTTTCTAGAGAAAATAACCTGAATTCGACACTCCAAAGTCCAAACATCAATTTTATTCAACAATTATGCAGTCAACAATCTAGCTAGAAACTATTTTGTCTAATTCTCCCCACGACAATATTATGGTTGGCACAATCTTGAGCACAACACTCAAGAAAATGGTATTGATAACCATAACAAAAAGAAATCTGTTATAAAATGTAAATTTTTTTTAAGACATCCCTTGAGAAATAAATAAATCAACATTAATACGCATAGCCCCAGACATGATAACCTTCTTCAAGCACTATAACATGGCTCTAAATATTCAATAAAATTAAGAATGTCAAAGAAGCGATTCCCAAAGATTTCTAATAGCATTCTTTAATCAACCTTATTTTCTGAACGTACCAATTCCTGTTCCAGTTTCTGCTTTTGCTGCAAAGCGGCAGATTTCTCTTCTGTAAATTTTGAGATTTTAGCCTGAGACTGCAAAAGCACCAAAGCATTCTGTATTCTTCAAGTATCCAAAAAGCAATTTATACTTGTACAAAATTGTGATGTCTGCTACAAGACTAGTCAACGAAATAAATTACTGCTAATATTCCATGAGACACCAAGATGTTTAAAATGCAAGTGTGTAATAGCTAACTTCTCACAAAATTTGTAAATGACGGATAGCTTTGTTTCTATGGACTCAAACAGCCAATAAAATAAAAAAGCATGAAATTGTTGAGATCATCCTCTACAGTTTCAACCATGTTCTGAGAAACTTGTGTCAACTATTTTTTAATGGATCGATAATCACACCACAAGGATTCACCTGTCATAAAATATAATAAGATTTAATAAGCACCACAACGTGAAGCATAATTATGCATACAAGTAAAAACATTGATGGTTAAACTCAAGTGTTAAGACAAAGAATAATGTTATTTGAATTTGCATGTAATGCTGTTGTACAAACTCAGAAGTCTTAGTAATTTATTTAGTCCATTTGATATGAACTTATGGGTTGCAAAGGAGTTAAAATTCCCAGTTCACACCCTTGATCACTTATTACTGATGATTTTGACCATAGAGTCGAATGCATAGACAATGCTGTTGCCAACCCTGACAATTAGTATAAAAATAGGCCAGCCCCACAACCCAAAAAGAAAAATTCAAACTGCCAGACACTATGTTCGCAAGTGCATAACATTTTGTAGGAATAATATAAATAAAACCATCTTATTGCTCAGAAAAGTTGTGTTCTTTTTAAAATAAATACGATAAGATCTACAAATGAGGCACAATCCACCAAAATTGATGACAGAATATATTTTTCATTGGAAGCTTGTTGTGAATATGTAACTTTTTAAGGAGGCACAAAAATCCGATTTGATTTTTGGATGGAGGCACAAATGAGCATGGCATGGTAAAAAGGCACAAAACTTTGCCACAAAATTTTTTTGAACATGATTTTAAAATGTCCACAACAAAAAAATCTTGGAGGAGACACGAGTTCCCCCATACCAAAACATCCAATTCAATTTCAACATTTAATTTTAAAGATAAATACTTTTTATATAAAAAACTAGCAAATCTCTTCAAACTCCATTAACAAAAGCTCAATTTTTTGCTTCAAAAAACAAAAAGTGCCCTTTCGCTTCAAACATGAACAACTCATTCACAAAATAAAATTTGTATTCCAAGAAAATTTGGAAATGTTGTCATCACAAGGGCACATAATGGACATTTTAAAAAAATTTCTAAAAGCAATTTAATTAATCGATGTGCTCCAAATTAAATCTACTAGGGAAGTCTTATGCTTCCTTAAGGGTGAGCACGACATAATGGAATCAAGAAATGAGAGAGAGAGAGAGAGAGAGAGAGAGAGAGAGAGAGAGAGAGAGAGAGAGAGAGAGAGAGTCACAAACAAATTCTAATTTCTTCAATTTCACGAAAGTTGGAGGAAAACACACACAAGATCCAAGAACGTTTTGATGATCCAAATCCCATGTCAATCCCAAGCTCTCACAATCCAAGGTGAGTAAAATCCACCAATTAAAAATTTTAATGAGAAGGGTTTTGAGAACTATTTTTCTTCCCAAAACAAGAATGAATGAAAAATGACCTAGTTCTTTTTCTTTTATCCCCTTTTTGGTTTATTTTAAATTTTTTTAATTTTCATTTTTTTCCTATTTTCCTTTATTCATATTTTTCCCACTCTTTTCCAAAATGCAATTGAGAAAAATAAAACATTTAACATTACTTCATTGCAATATATAAGCAAAATGATTAGTTTAATTATATATATCCTATCCAAATGAAATATTCCAGACATAAATAACTTATCCCTGTTTTCCCTTTTTTCAAATCATAGAAATATTTCACTAGATACTATGAATCATTTAATGCATCAAAACCCATTTATGATCAGCAAAGAAATTAGATCATTAAATTAAATCATGCAATTACAAGTCACTCACAATATAGACAACTCTAGAATTGCCTACAATTCAAATCTAGATTAACACTGGGTCATACATGACATATCTTGTACTTGATTTGAGTATGATCAAGAAATAACAATGAAAGAAGCCCAATGTGACATCTTCGAAATGACCACAGTTGGGGAATAATATAATGTCCCCTTTTGGGATAGCCCTAAATTTTGTCCTCGAATCATAAGTTCAATAAAAACAAGAAATGTAATATAGTTAGGGACATAACTTCACCCAAAAAATGTTTAGGCTAGATAGATCCTGGTTGAGATCCTAAAATCATGTTAGACAACTATAGAAAATATATTCATAAAATCAATTATTTATACTATGGTTAAAGATCAAATAACATATGGCACATGTATATTCATAATCATCTTAATTTAAATAAATCATACAATATCTATAATTCATTATTGGATTTCAACCATAACAAGGCTGGGATATGGAGACATGATAGGGTGCTTGAAGCAATCCTCACACAAAGCCTGAGAGCGGATATACCATCACCCTTGGCCCCATGTGGCAAGCCGCTAGCCATCCAACATGAGGTAGCATGCTTAGTGGGGAAGTTTGTCTCTCCCTCCCTACTCATGCCACTTGATTTGCCCTCCTATGATTGAGATTCCTTTAAATTCATTCCAACAATCAACCATGGTGGAGGTTCAAGGGGAAACTGCAATAGGGTGCCTAGAGTATCCCTCTCATCTAAGCCCAAGGGAGGGATATACCTTGCCCCCCTTGGCCCCATGTGGCAGGCCACAAGCCATCCAACATGAGGTGGTGTACTTAGAAGAGGATCTCATATCATCTCCCTCCTTGTATTCCCTTCCTTACCTCCACATGATTGCTTGCAGCAGTTTGATGAATAAATTAGGAAATCTAATTATGTATGAGAGAGTAAAATATATTATCATATTGCATACATCCATATAAGAGAGATTATAAAATATACTATCATGTTATCCACACATTATTGCCTTTATCATTATGTGAGGAATTATCTATAAAACATCTCCATGTTGCATACTGCAGATGAATAAGATCGTTATTGTCTGCAATATATAGTAATCTCTGATCTAATAGATTTATATGCTTGATCGCTGATGTCTTATAAACTGATCTGCTTTTTTATGAGTACTGATGTTGCTTGATGCCTTCCTCCATAGTGGTCTTCAACCTTTTATATCTTCGTGTCTCTTTGAAGAGAGACAACTTTTGGAAGTTGCTGTCCTTAAAGAATGGTCACAACCTTTCTTAAAAATGCCTCTTCAAGTCTTATCCTTAATAATAATGCTTCAAATACTGCCTTTTTAATACTTCTTAATCACTTCTTTAGGAGTTTTGAATATTTTAACCGCTGGGATTAATTAACTGTTGCTTAGCACATGACATGAGCGTTGTTTCGTCTGTATACTAATCATCACTGTTTGTTAATAGAATCGCTGCTGAATGTATTACTATCCTTTAACATTGATCGCTGCCTTGTTATCTTTCTTATGAAGATAATTAATTCACATAGAAAATCATGAAGTCTTATAAATAAGACGATATTCTTGAGCATTGATATCCTTTTCATGGTGGGGTCATGACAAATAACTCAGACCTGTTAATCAAGTGAAGAAATAGCCTTGTACCTATACCCACTCAACACACTTGATAAGTGTACCTACTCAATATATAATAGCCAAAACATAGCATAATCACCCAATGGGGTACAGCATCATATAACATGTAAATCAGTGCATCTAATTGTCACACAATTATTATAACATTTATCAACAACATGAATAATAATATGCATAGCCATGAACTAAAGAATTATGATAAACTAGAAATATAAAACATAACACATGCATCTCAAGGATACAACTATAGTGAAATACATCAAGTCCAATATGTTGAGGAACATCATCTAAAAACATGCAGGTTGTCTAAACAGATCAAACAGAGCAAGAATAGAAGTCGCAACCTAGATTAACAATGAAAACAGTAAAGTTGTGGTAGCCTCATTCTTAAAATCGCCAAATTTAACTTTTTTGTATCTGAATTCTTGTGTCGAGAAGTTCCTAGTAAAAAATTTCCCAATTATCTTCAAGCATTAAGTCTCTTGCCTTTCTGCAGAAAAATCTCTATTGTTTCAGCCAAAACCCTCAAAAACAATGATATAGCTGGATTGGATTTGCTAAAACAATTAAATCTCAACAATCCATGAGATATGTTGCGAAATCATTTTATTGGGGGGATCTTGACAGTATTTCCCTAATGTGACAAGTTTTTAGATCAAGATGCCTTTCAATTTGTGAGATATTAAAAGTTCATTTTTTCGACATGCAGTTAGCGGAAACAATTAAATTGAGAATTCCATAAAAGTTGGAGCTAAATGGTTTGGCTGGGGGCTTTGTAATGTTATTTTACAAAATGTGGCAAGATTGCGAGAAAACATTGATCCAAGTAAAATTTATGTATAGATCTTCATTCATCATGCTTACAGATTTGTTGGGCATTATCAAAACAAGTTCATAAGTTCAATAATTTGTCAAATCTTGATATTTCCTCATGTGACACCTCTCTGGTTCAGAAAATAAAATTTCAAAATTTGTGGCAATGGTTGGATTTTAAAATCTTTTAAGGTTCCTAGTTCCTACAACCCTTAGCATTCATGCCATTATCCTTTATTGTCATTTTAAAATCCAAGAAATTCTATTTAAAATCTTCTAAACTTGTTTTAGTTCCTAATGAGTTAGGAACCCCTGATCGTTCCTAATAGGTGCCTAATCCTTGACGATTTCTAATGACCTTAGAATCCCCAACCCCACTCATGTATTCACATTTTTATTGCTTCGTTTGCAATTGCATAGGAACCAAGAACTTTTTGGAGGTTCCCTTTGTATCGAGAACCTCCCCAACCCCCGACATCCCTTTTCAAAGACATTTCATTTCCCTCCTCATCTCAAAATGGTCTAATTGAATGTAGGAAGCTCTAGTGATCATGCATGCAAAATATAGAAGCGCAGAATAGGCACGTGAACTGTTTGACAAAAAGCCTTGAAGAAATATGGTCTCATGGAGCACAAAGTTGCACACCACAGATTAAATGGATTTGATGGAAAAAAAAATTCCTCTACACTTGAACTGAAGTGGGAGCTCTAATTTAATGTAACGCCGAACTCCACAATTGTTCACTGCACCTTTCTTGTTGCACTTGGGTAGAAGATAGAGTTTTTGAACAATAGGTTGTGGACCTTCATCAAAGCATAATCAAAGGAGGATTTTTGATAAATGTTGAGTTGTTGATGCCCTAGTAAATGTGTATGCCCATGAAGACAACATGTGGACAAAAGAGTGTGAACTGTTTGACATAATGCCTCAAATAATTACAGTCTCATGTATGCCAGTATTGCAAAATATGGTCAAAATGGATTTGTTGAAAAGGCTTTTTAAAACTCCCAAGCACATGCATTCAACAAGTGTAATGCCAAAAGCCATAGTAGCTCTGGAATAGCATGTGGACATCCATCAAAACATAAAGTAAAAAGGATTACTTTTAAAAAATATTGTTAAAAATGCAATTATGTTTGGTGTTTTATGAGGGTCTTGAAGAGCACACAGAAAATAGTGAGAGGGCGGGGGGGGGGGGGGTTGGAGGGCGGGTGAATCAGTATTTTAAACTTTTAAAAACATAAAATCTCATAAAACATGGAGAGAGAAAATATCGAGACACAAACTCCACATTTCTCATGGAAAACCCTCTTAGGTAAAAAAACCACGACTCACCAAAAGTTTTATTAACAAAATGGGCACCAACCCAAATTACATAAGTGGGCACCAACTCACAGAGAGCACCAACTCTCCTTGAAGCACCAACTATGGTCAGCTAAGGCACCAACCTCAATTTGAGCATCAACTCAAAATTACTCTTCTTTACAAATCTGCCAATGAATTTTGAAATGATATTTTCATATACCTTCTGCTACCAATCTGATAGTATTCAAAATGCATACAATTTCCAGCGACTCAACTTGATTGATCACATGAGGCTTTTAAACTTCACTCAATGTTTTTCCATTTCAATTTTAACTGCTACTTGCCCAAACTTTTATATCTGACTCATTTGTTGCATACACACGATTTCAGTTCTGATTTAGGCAATCAAAATGCTTCAGTTCCCCCACAAAATGCTCTAAATAAACTCATATATGTTCAATTCAAATTCAAATCACACTTTGGACTCTCGAATTTACTTCTAGTTCTACAATAATGCTACCAATACCGGTCTCCGGTCTCGCATTACCTCCAAATATTCATTCAACACTTTCTGACTTATTATTTTCTCCATGCACGCTATCCATATGCTTCGTGTGTTAAAATCTAACCAACGACTGACGTTTCACAAATAGGTGGAAAACATATATTTTGTGCCCAGAATAAACTCGAGTGGGTGAATTTCCAATTCGATTTATTGATACGTTTTTTTTTATTCATTTCATCCATGACCTTACATCACGTAGCAAGAAAAGGCTCGATACCATGCCTACTTATTGTCTTAACACCGAACCAAAATTGCCCAGCGTATAGTAATAATAAGAGACCAAAAATATACATGATTTCGGGTGTTTTCTAAGAATACTATAGTCGTCGGACTTAATACTTCAGTCTTCCACAATGCAAAAGCTTAAAATAGAACCCATAACACATGCTCACAAGACTTGACAAAGTGTTGACTGACAACCTTGTTGGCATAGCTTAAAAAGATATTCAAAATCCTTAACAAACGTTTTATGATGCATCCTATGAATAGCATTCAACACATAGAAAACATTAATCCACCAATATTCCACGTATTGTCAATTCTGAAACCATAAGAAAAATATTAAACTCGGGCCACTGTGTAGTTGAAAATTCAAGCTATGATGTGTCAAATAGTAGACAAGATGGTAGGTGAAGTGGACAAGCAGCCAACTCAAGCTGAAACCCAAGAAGCTCAAACACACAACCAAGTAGATCAACCGGATAGCCAAGCAACTCAACCAAGTAAGCAAGTAGCTCAACCCAGCTAGCAAGTAGCTCAAGCAGCTCAACTAGACAACTAGGTAGCTCAACCATACAACCAAGCAGCTCAACCAAGTAGCCAAAATTACTCAACCAAAATCCGATGAATAATCAGCAGCTTAACTAGTATTTCATTCCAATTCCCTTTTCAGAAGCCTTGACAATTATCCTTTGACATCAATGACAGAATCTGAAACAAACTCTCCCTTTGTCATTGATGGCAACTCCATTTGCAACCAACCTAAAATCAAAACTGCTTTGAAACAATGTTGCTCCCCCTGAAATACTACTCCCCCTTTGACATCAATGATTGAAACCAACCTGCATAACTAAAATGGGGCTGAAAGAATATGACCATGAAAACTCCCCTTGAGCCCAAACAACAATTCAATGATGGACTGGAATCACTCCCAACTTCTCCCTTTTGATATCATCAAGAATGTATACATTGTTAGCAGCCCTACTTGCATTAGCAATATAATTAGCATTTTTACTAATTTCACAACAATCTGAATTGAAAACCAAACTGTGTCCTTGATCACACAATTGACTCACACTCAATAAATTATGTTTAAGACCTTCTACATATAAAACATTCTCAACTTTGGTTTCACCATCATTCAAAACAAGTGTATCTTTACCTGCAACTTTGGTTGATGAATTATCACCAAATCTCACCTTGCCTCCATTTGTACTTTTGAGAGTCAGAGACTCACTCTTATCTCCAGTCATATGCCTAGAACAACCACTGTCAACATACCATATGTCCTTTTCATTCTCTATAAGAAAGGTTGATTGCACAATCAAGGATTCTTCTAAAACTTCTTTCTCCTTTTCCTCCAAACCTTAGTAACCTCCTTTACTTTGTCCTCTTTCTCAACCTTTTTGTTCTCCTTAGAGGAATCCCATACCACTTTTACAAACTTTTGTAGTGTGACCAAAGTTATTACATTTATAACATATAACATTGTAGTTCCTTGGAGGAGCAAAAGAGTTCTTATTCATGAATCTGAAGTTATTTCCTACAAACATTCTATAGTTGATCGCCTTGTGTCCAAAATAATTGCAAGAAAAACAATAACCATAAAAGTAAGAATTGTTAAACCTGGTCATATGTGCTTGCCTTGAGATGGAGCCCTTTTGAAAGAATGATTTCTGATTTTTAATGGTGAATTCTTTGTGCTATCAACATTGGTCTTCTGCTGTTCTTTTTTTGTAGACTTAGAGCTTTGACCTTCTTCAAGATCAGCTCCACCTTTATCAATAGATGATTTTTGTGAGCCAATGATCTCATCCAAAGACATGATTTTTTTCTGATTTATCTTCTCATGATTCAGCTATGTCGAAGATTTATCTTTCTTAGTGAAATAATTTCAGCTTCAAGTCTTTCACAGTTTTCTTCCTTGAGATTAAGCTATGTTTTAATTTCTTCTTCTATTTTCTTTGCTTCTTCAACCTGAGCCTTCAAGTCATTTATCAATTTTTCTGCTCCTTCAAGAGCTCGAGATGTCTTGGTTTTTGTCTCATTCTCCTCTTGTAGCAACAACTTCAATTTCTGATTTTTCTTTCTAAGTCTCTTGATTTCACTAAGAGCACTTATTAGCTCTTCTTCAAAATCCACTTCTCCTTCTTCTTCATCAACAAGATCTTCATCTTTTTTATTTTCAACGTGTACATCTTCTATGGCCATGAACAATATTTCTTCATTTGAAGACTTTTCATCACTAACACTAGACAAACAACTTTCTTCTTTTGAATAGACTCTTTTTGAAATTCTGAGACTTCTTCTCTTTTCCCTTATACTTCTTGTTGAACTTAGGCTTCTTCTCATAGTTGCTATACTCACTCTTTTCATATGGACACTTAGCTGCAAAATGTACTACCTTGCCACAGTTAAAACACTTGAAAGGCAACTTGCCTTTGTATTTACTAGACCCTTTCTTCAGCTTTCTCATAAAATGTGCTTCATCAGAATCAGATTCTTCATTAGAACTTTCATTAGATACATACTCTTTGTCTATTCCTTTCTTCGAAGCTTTGAAGGCTGCCTCCCTTTTGTATGAAGAATCAGAGTCTGTTCTCATTTCATATGCTGTTAGAATGCCATGAAGCTTATCAACAGTCAAATTATCAAGTTCTGTCATCTCTTCAATCACTGAAACCTTTGTATCAAAGCGCATAGGAAGAGACCTTAAAATTTTCTGAACAATTGTAGACTCCTCAACCTTTTCTCTTCAATGCTTAATAGAGTTAACAACTTCATCTATTCACATAAAATAAGCAGCAACATTTCCTCTTCATGCATCCTGAGAATTTCAAAAATTCTTTTGTGAGTCTAAAGTTTAGCTTTCTTAACCTTGTCATCTCCTTCATAAGTTTTGATGTTTCTCCCAAATGTCATGAGTTGTATCACAATGCATGACTTTCACAAATTCTATCTCTGTCAGACCACATAATATTGCATTCATGGCTTTTGCATTATATTCAAACTCCTTCCCATCAATATCCATTGGAGGATTTGGAGGGATTGTATATCCAGACACTACACTATTCCAAACATCAAAACCAAAGGACATTAGATAAGCTCGCATTCGAACACACCATAATGCATAATTGAAGCCATTGAATCGAAGTGCTCTATTTGTAGCAAGACCTTCAAGAGCACTCATGTGTGCTATCAAGATCAACCTCCAAGCATTTAAGCTCTATTTCCAAAGGTAACCTGCTTTGATACCAATTGAAGGGCACACAGAAAATAGTGAGAGAGGTGGGGGTGAATTAGTAATTTAAACCTTAAAAAACATGAAACCTCATAAAACATAGAGAGAGAAAACATCAAGACACAAACTCCAGATTTTTCGTGGAAAACCCTTTCAAGTAAAAAACCACGACACACCAAAAGTTTTATTAACAAAATAGGCACCAACCCAAATTACATAAGTGAGCACCAACTCTCCTTGAAGCACCAACTTTGATCAGCTAAGGCACCAACCTCAATTTGAGCATCAACTCAGAAATACTCTTCTTTACAAATCTGCTAATGAATTTTGAAATGATATTTTCATATACCTTCTGCTGCAAATCTGATAATATTCAAAATGCATACAATTTCCAGTGACTCAACCTGATTGATCACATGAGGCTTTAAAACTTCACTCAATGTTTTTCCATTTCAATTTTTAACTGCTACTTGGCCAAACTTTTATATCTAACTCATCTGTTGCATACACACAAATTCAGTTCCGATTCAGGCAATCAAAATACTCCAGTTCCCCCACAGCATGCTCTAAATAAACTCATGTATGTTCAATTCAAATTCGAATCACACTTTGGACTCTCAATGTCAGTTCCACTTCTGCAATAATGCTACCAATACCAGTATCGCATCACCTCCAAATATTCATTCAACATTTTCTCACTTATTATTTGCTCCACGCACGTTATCCATATGCTTCGTGTGTTAAAATCTAATCAATGGTCGACGTTCCACAAATAGATGGAAAACATGTATTTTGTGCTCGGAATAAACTCAAGTGGGTGAATTTCCAATTCAAATCATCTCAAAAAATTTATCAATACGGTCTTTTTATTCATTTCATCCACAACCTCACATCACATAGCAAGAAAAGGCTCACATGATCTGCACAAACAGATTGTCATTAAGCTTCTGCCAACCAAAAGTGTCCACGATACCATGCCTGCTTATTGTCTAAACGCTGAACCAAAATTGCCCAGTGCATAAGAATAATAAAACACCAAAAATATACCCGATTCGGGTGTTTTCTAAGATTACCATAGCCATCAGACTTAATACTCCAGCATTTCACAATGCAAAAGCTTAAAATATAACCTATAACGTATGCTCACAAGACTCCACAAAATGCTAACTGACAACCTTGCCGTCATAGCTTAAAAAGATATTTGACATCCTTAACAAACATTTTATGATGCATCCTATGAATAGCATTCAACACATAGTTAACATTAATCCACTAATATTCCACATATTGTCAATTCTGAAACAATAAGGAACATATTAAATTCAGGCCACTGTGTAGTTGAAAATTCAAACAGTGATCTGTCAAATAGAAGTAGAAAGCTGGCAGGTGAAGTGGACAAGCAGCCAGCTCAAGCTAACGCTCAAGAAGCTCAAACACACAGCTAAGTAGCTCAACAAGACAACTAGGCAGCTCAACCAAGTAAGCAAGTAGCTCAACCAAGCTAGCAAGTAGCTCAAGCAGCTCAACTAGACAACTAGGTAGCTCAACCATACAACCAAGTAGCCAAAATTACTCAACCAAAATCTGTTGAATAATCAGCAGCTTAACTAATATTTCATTCCAATTCTCTTTTCATAAGCCTTGACAATTATCCTTTGACATCAATGACAAAATCTGCATTAGGTCTAAAGCAAGATGTGATACTTCGGGATTGGGCTGAAGTGCTCTTCTTACATCAAGTGATCTTGTTGGTGTTGCTTGCTAGTTGACTTTATATCCAACTGATGTGTGAAGAGTGTTATCCAAATTGATGATTTCCGCCAGCAAAATTACTATGTTCAATTGATGCGTTTAGGAAATTTTTTGCTTCTGAAGGGATTAAAGTTATGTACAAACGCTTAGAACCTGCCTTGGCCAAAAGTGTTCTCGCCAATATTACATGTTTCCTTGCTTATGAGGTTACCAGGTCAAGTTTAGGATGAGAGAGTATTTAACTGGGATTCTTCTTAAGCATTGCATTGATGTGAATACACAAATTCACAGTTATTTGGACATAGGACACAACTTTTGGACGGACTGGAAGAATCATTGTATCTGTAGTGCTGTATTTGGAACTTTACCTCGTGGTTGTGGTGTTTTTTATACTAGAGGGAAATAATTTGGCCCAACTTTTCTCCAAAATGGCTATAAGTATAGTAGGAAAAAGTTTAATACAAACCAATCATTTGTTCTCCTTGTAGCTTTGGTTATGCAATCCGAGTCTACTATCATATACCTTAGCAGGTCTTGTTGCATCTGTTGTTGTGGTTCTAGCAATGGCATGGGTTGGCATGTTTAATAGGGTTGGATTTCACCATCATGGCAGTTTGTGAAATCCGAGTAGATTTCCTATTATTATTGGTTTATTATGCTTTCTACTATTGTAGCCATGTTGTGTTTCCCAACATGTACTCCTCACTAAAAGATTTTCGGCAGTTTTCTTCAATGCTAATTTTGTGTTTTATAGTTTGCACATTTATATATGGGAACATTACAACTTGAGGTATCCAATGTTTTACAATAAGGTTGGAGAGATGTTTTATGAGCAAAGGATAAGTTTAGACAATGCTAGAGCATTAGGAGAGAATGAAGGTAATAGGTGTGATGCTTTGGTAGATCAAAAACATGTCAACAATGTTGAAACTCCTAAGGGAAGCACCTTATTGAATCAAAAAGTTTCAAATGTCTTAGTAAACGAGATGAAGGAGCCTAAAAAATGAGGAAATGAAATTGGGAGATTTGGATGCCAAAGAAGAAATTGATCTCGATGTGGGGCCTTTAGAGAGTGATGCTTCACAATTGATTGATAATGAGTAGGCTATCTATGCATTGGAAAATAATAGTTTAAAGAGAACAAAGGCCTATTATAATACAATTATTTCAAATTGATTACATAGGTCACAAGGTTGTTGCACAAGGTATCATTCTTAGGATCCTTCAAGGTTTTGCAAGTTGCACAGTGTTTGCAATAGAAAAGACAAGTGTTTGTTAAAATATTAAATTATATTGGCCATCCAAGTTTTGTCATGTCTTGCTCATTCACAAACTAGGTTATTGCACAAGTGGGGCTTTGGAATGAGAGAAAAATAGGTAAGTATAAGAAGTATATGTGTTACCCAAGTGTTTATATGAGAAGATGACTGCTCTACGATTGCCCAAGTTGGGTGCCAGACTTACAAATCTTTCTCCAGAACAGATCACATACATTAATGTTCCTATTAAGGGTCCTTACAAACTTGTCCACTACTGATACTGAGCTAATCATAGTTTTCTCATGACTTGTTTGGCGAGAGCTATTTTAATGATAGAAATTGGTGCAGCTGTGACCATTGCCAAGTTCATTGAAATCTTGGAAGATGTGAATGATGTTTTGCAAAGTGTCTCGCATGATGTCATGATAGCCCTTAGCTTGTCAACTTTATATAAGGGCTCATCTTTTTATTATAAAGTCAGTTGTATTAATGTTTTAAAAACATTTCTTTTAATGAGTTGGAGATACACACACACAAAAAGGACCATGTTATATTTTGAATATCTTGTAAAATCTGAAAAGAAGGTAGTTATGAGTTGGTTACGAGTCAGTTATGGGCAGGAAAGCTATAAAAGAAATGATTTTCAATGTAATAAAGAACACATTGTGTAATCATAGGCTAAGGGGTTATATCCTAACAGTTAATTTAAATGAAAAAAGTTAATAGGCAAGATGTATATCCTAACAATTATATCCAAAAATGAAGTAAATAATTAAGCACAGGTTTAAGACAATTAAAGGTTTGTATGTAAGCATTGGACTGTTATTAATTAAGGATATTGGAATAACAAATTCAAAAATAGAGTTTACTATATAGCATCACTAGCCTCAATGAAAGGAAACAAAAAATATCAAGTGGAAAATGGTGGCTTTAAAGTTTGAATTACCTTTGACCCTTACAGTTGGGTTTATATAGGGTCAAAACATCTATTCAGTTCATTTGTAAAACACAGATTTATTTGACCAAGTGCAGTGCCCATAATTTATTGCAACATCCTAGGCCCAGCTAGAGTCCATACATTTTAAGACAATTATTTCACATTATGTGCCATCTGACTAATTCCATATCAACAAAGATTCGATTTTGAGGATATACAAAATCTTCAGTTCTATTCTTTGTTTTCAACATTACATATTTTATTCAATTTTCAGTTTCAGATAGCAGATGTTAATCACTTATAGGAGCAGAATCCAGCGGTGTTTTACCAGACATTAACTTATCAGAAGCATGCGTCCATTATCCTGCAACCAAAATGCTAGCTTCTTGTTAAGAACTTAGTATTCTAGACTGAGTGCTATAGCCACAATGTGCTTAAGTATCCTAGGCTTAGCTCAAATCCATACCTTCTCATGAAAGTCCTTTTCATATAATGTACCATCTCACTTAGTCCATGCCTTCAAAGATTTAATATTGACGATTTCTAAAAACAATCTACTCTTCAGTTCCAAACATCATATGTTTAGCAGCAGATTCCAGAAGTGTTTACCAGATACTATCTGCTCAGAAGCACACATCTCTTCATAAAAAAATTAGATTCCTATTAAGAAGTTGGTATTTTTGATCTTGGAGTATAGTTTACTTACAAGTTACAATTACCAATGACTTTGAACATTGATGTTGATCTCCCACTAAGAAGTCAAGCTATTGAATACTAGAACAGTAAGTGATCCTATAAATACATCCATGAGATGGGAACAATGACATGATCTTGTGTTTTGGGCTAGCTCCATTAACAAAGCACAAGTTATATGCTAGCCCTTATGTTGTTACCCCAAACAAGCCACGGCTCAAAAGTTTACAGGTTTTTCTCAGGAACAACATTCTGTATGTAGTGAGCATCTTTTCTATCCAAGCTTTTCAAAATAAAAGAATTTCTAGAGCTCAACTGCATAATGTGTTGGCCCCAGGTTCACAATTCGTATCCAGGGACTTTGGGGCTTTAGTAGTTCCTTCTTCCTTACAAGCTTTATCTGGAATTTTGGTATATTTTGTAGTGGTTTCCATTACATCAATAGTCACATATTGTGTATCTTTATGTAAATGTTTTGTTATGGCTTCTTTTGGTTATGGACCCCTATAGATCCCATGCTATTATATCAAATAAAACAATAGGCATATATACAAATATCATACTATTGTATCTAAAAATAAAGCAACAGGCAGATATGCAAATACGTCAAAGTACAAGTAATAAAGAAAATCCAATATATAAATATAATAACTACATGACATGCTTCTAGGAACATTGCAATGTTTTTATTAATCCTCAACATTTTGAATTTGCTAACAAAACTCAAGAGATACAATGCATTACTGAAAGTGAGAAGGAGACAACATAATAAAAGTAGTATTTCTTCAAGTTTCTAGAACAAAGGGACATGGGGACAAGGCTTAAAGGACGGCAAAAATTTTCCCAAATTTTGGGAATAGTGGGGAATGACTAAAATAACTTTAAAAAAAAATTAAGAGCAACCGAGATTCTAAATAGTATATACAGTGTGCTGATTTCACAATGACACATCTCCCCCTTTTGGGTTTTAACTTTAAGGGATTTTTAGCATTTTTCTTTCAAAAGATACCTTTCTAAAATTCATGAAAAAATTGGACATTCACTCCAATTCCTCAAATCCCTAACACTTTCAAGACATTGGAGACATCACCCAAACCCCTAGGGACCCATAACCATAGAACAGTGATTAAAAGTTAAAGATCCTACTTCTAAGAAGGTTAAACACATTGCATTTGCCAATCAAGTTCCACAAAATTTATAGTTTCTATATCCATGATTTTGCAAGTATTTCTTATGTTTCCTCAAGAGAATCCTGATAAACAATTGAACAACATTAGAACATTGAAACTTCCCAACAAGTCATCCCTTTCCATTTAAACCTCTAAATCTATACACAAAGTGGGCCGAATCCTTGACATATGAACTTGTTTTCCCCATCAAATGTTTCAGTTTCTTGGCTAAAAATGCACCAAGAATGCACAATTGGTATCGCCTGATATTTACCATTAATAGCTATAGAGTGGGCCCAAAACACATCAATAGGTTTGCAAAACACAATGGCCATTAATTCCATAAAACTTTTACCTTAAACCTTGCAAAATCATCCTTTTTATTTTCACTCAAAATAAACTAACACACTGTTGTGCGAATCGCACACCCATCCCCGTCTTGGACAGGGACCCCCCAGTTTGTGCCTTTTGTCTTTGCGGAAGAGGAAGGGGATATGAAGGGTCAAGTGCCGCTAAACCAAATTCGGCCTCTGGGGGCTATTGTGACGAACTCACACATCGCCCCATTAAATGGGACCCCTACTTTTTGCTTTCTGGGGTTTGTTTTTCTAGTTTTTTTTTAAGGTTTTGTCTGTTAGCCTTTGCATGATGAGTACTGTCAGGGGAGTCACTGGGATGGCAGGCTCTGCTTGAGCCAGGGTGAGTCAATAGGGCCCCAGAATTAGGGTTTCTTTGAGAGTCTTCGGCCTGGTTTTGCTCTTGTTGCTCATTGTGTCTTGCTTGGTGAGTGAATATCATCCTTGAAGGTCTGAGTTAGGTCAAGTTGGTGAGTGATGGAGTCTGGAATGTCATCTTGATCTCCAAATGCCCTGAAATTTGGTTAAGTCTGGAATGTCTTGATCCTGAAATTTGACTAAGTCTGGAAAACTGAGGAATCCTCCAAAAACTAGAATTTGCAATATAACTCCTGGAGGTTCGAAACCACTCTCAAACATCCTGAAAGTATATATGGAATATAACTTAAAGTAAATGTCACTTATACTTAAATGTTATATTCCATAAAATGATCCTTCGGCGAGATCTTGACAAACTCGCCCAAGTGCCCAAGCTTGCACTTCTTGAGGAAAAGGTTTAAAATCGCCAAAATGCCCAAAGGGGCGAATTTCGGATTGTCAGGCCAAAATGAGAGAAAAACTAGAAGTTGCAAAAACTGGCTAAAGGTTTGAAAATGCTAAAGGTTGCAAAAAATAGAATAAAGTTTGAAATTCGTAGAAATTGTAGAAAGTGCCTTAAGGTCCGAAGTTTTCTTGAGTTGCGAAACACACGCTAGGGTCCGAAATACCTCTAGTTCGCCGAAAATGCCTTGAAACTCCGAATTTGCAAACATGTTTAATGGTCTGAAATTTCTCCGATTTTCCAAAAGGGGCTAAAGGTCCGAAATTTACCTTGAGTTTGCGAAAAGGTGGCTAAGGTCCGAAGTTTTTAAAAGAATTTGCAAAGCATGTTAAAAGTCCGAAATTCGTAGAAATTGTAGAAAGTGCCTTAAGGTCCGAAGTTTTCTTGAGTTGCGAAACATACGCTAGGGTCCGAAATAGCTCCAGTTCGCCGAAAATGCCTCGAAACTCCGAATTTGCAAACATGTTTAATGGTCCGAAATTTCTCCGATTTTCTAAAAGGGGCTAAAGGTCCGAAATTTACCTTGAGTTTTTGAAAAGGTGGTTAAGGTCCGAAGTTTTTAAAAGAATTTGCAAAGCATGTTAAAAGTCCGAAATTCGTAGAAATTGTAGTAAGTGCCTTGGGGTCCGAAGTTTTCTTTAGAGTTGCAAAAAGTGTTCAATGGTCCAAAAATTACCCTTTGACTTGCAAAACTCCCCAGGCTCCGAAATATCTCCAATCGCAAAAGGCGTTAAAATTCATCCAAAAACTCCAAAATCGCCAGGGACGCGAAAATCGCGAAGGACGTAATAGCTCCGAAGTTCACGTAGGTCGGGCAAATGTGAAGTATAGGTTTTGGACGGGCCTCCATATTCGCCAAAGGGTCTGAAGTTGGAAGATAAAACGCAGTTGAAATTCCAAAGTCAACTACTTCTCCGAAATTCACCAGAAAGGGCATGAGTGTTAGGATTTTAAAATTGGCAGGAGCTCTTCAAACCTCCAGAATCATGCTATAAGAAGTTTTCAAAACGCCATAAACCCATTCAAAATGCCCAAGACTCCAAAGGTAAAATCACGCAGAAGTAAATCGCCCAAACACTATCAAGACCAAGGATCAGATTTCACATTCAAAGAGAAAGGAGAAGCATTTTCAAGATACATCTCAAAAAAAGCTTCTCAAGCTAGACGTCGTAATTAAATTTAATGTTTGCTAAATTAAATTATTTAATTTTTCAAATTGATTTATTAAAATGAAATTGATCGTTCGCAGGTCGCGAGACATCATTGGAGAACCGGGAGAAAAACCTGAAACGCAAATCGAAGAAGGATTGCAATCAAGCCCAGGCGCTGAAGACTGGAAAAGAAAAAGATGTGGGAACGTGCTGCAAGAGCGCGAGAGCAACCAAACATTGGGAACCGTGCCACTGAACAAAGATGAAGTCCACCACCGTGACCAAAGACCAAAGAACACTCTGAATGCTGCAAGTTTATGCCTTCTCGAGGAAAAGCACATAGCTGGATTTAAGTCCAGAAATTCAGTTTTAAAACTGAAACTGCTTTATTGTAAACTGCCTATGGGTCCCGCACAAGATATTTTTGTGGATAACTATTCCCAACCACCAAGAAGATTGGATAGACCTAAATTAAAGCCAAATAGTGGCAGGTAGTTGAGATAGTTGCTGGTTGGATAACTGAGAATTAATTCGGCTTGGGTTAAAGCTGCCAGCTTCTGGAAGGCAGATTAGGACTCTTGGATGCAGTCCATCCTAGCCTTCGATTCAAAATTGTAATATCTATAAAAGGCAGAGGTCTTTCTTTTGTAAAGGGTTAGATGGTTAGATAGTTAGAAATTGTTAGTGAGTTAGATTTTAGAGTTAGAATAGGTTAGATTTTAAGCAGTAGCATAGAGATGCTGCAGAAATTGTTGTAATAGGCAGCTGAAATCAATATATAAACATTGATTTGGTGTTTATTGTCTTGTTTTCATCCTGTTTGCATGGTTTCTCTCAGCATTTTAGATAGATCTTTCTATTTTGGGTGTGCAGGTATTTGATAGATTTAGGCTCATACCATTGAGGATACACTGATTGTGTATCCTTTTGTATGGTTAACCTGAGCCTTTAATTGTGCTTAGTTCAATTGCAGGTGTCCGTCTGAGCTGCGCCAGAATTGGGTGCTAAGTTGTGCGTCTCCAGTCTGAAAATCTTCCAAGTCCCTTTGAAGATTGCACCGTTCCTGCAAGGTTGTGAGCTATTCTGGCCAAGCAGGAATTGGTTATGTTGAATCCGTCTACCCGCATACCCATGTTGTTAGTCTCAAATCTCCTAACCCTTTCTTTTTGCTCTTTATTGCATAATTCGAGAATCACAACAGACTAGTTTGTTGCAAATCGTAAGTCCCCTTGTGTTTCCAGCAAAAACACATCAAACCACTGAGTAGTCCCGCAGTCAAGACGTGACAAAAGAAACCTTGAGGTTGTCCCCTTTGATCAAATATAAAAAATAGCATTAGGGACTTCCTTATCTCAAGAGAGGATAGGATACTCAGCTGGTTATTCTATTCTGTGTTAGCCATATGGAGTTTGCAGCAATGCGATTTTAGACACGTCAACACACACCCAGTAAACTACACATAGGCAAGTCTAGCATTTGAAAGTAGATTATTTCCACTTATGATGCAATGACATTTGTACACTCCCCTCCTTAAACATCAATAATTTTTGAAATTTGGTCACTATAAGTATATGTATTACTATTCATAACTAGCATGTCCAAGGGATTCACTCATCAATGGCTATTCATCAGTTGACTTCAGTATTTGATATTTATTTTTAAAATTTGAAAATTGTCCCTAACAAATCAGATCTTTCAAAACTTTGTTGGTCCATCTGTAGCTAATGTGCAATTGTCATTGTAAACAATTGTTGGACACTAACTAGTTGTTTCTTCTTGCAGACAGGCCTTTTATTATAAACATACATACATACACAACACACACACACACACACACACACACACACATACATGAATACATGCATACATACATACATATGTATATGTGCGTATGTGTGTGTATGTATAATTAAAGTTTATGATTAAATCTATATTCAAGTGTAGTTCATAAAATCTATTAACCACTAACTAGTAGAATATATACTAATATATTGTGAACATTATCATGTCTTCTACATGCTTTCTATTTTGCATTATTACTAGTCATATCAACTTTTCAAAAATGAGTCAAAATTTTAAATAGACTAGCAGTCCAAGTTAAGCACCAATACCATCCAAACAATATAAAGTCAAACCAATAAGAATTTAGTTGTATTAAAGAGAGAGCTCACCTCAAATAGCTTTTCTTTCAACTCATTGAGATCTTTAGACACCTATTCATGTCAAACAGAGAAATCAATGTCCAAAACATTTTCTCAATAACCAAAATGTCAATTCAATGCATCCTTTTCAGAATTCATAGAAAGGAATAAGATGTAAACAACAAGCAATAAAAACCTCAATAGAATACTCCAAGAACGACATCTAGAATTGAGACCATGCTAATAAGTTATAACAATGTATGGCCTACAAGCAGGACATTTGTTTACACTTACAGGCGTAAATGAGGAGACATCAGAGCTCATATAGCCTGTGACTTCCTTTTGTGCTGGTCCCTCTTCTGATGATTCAAGGATAGTGGAAGGGAATTGAGGTGGTGCTACATACAGCACTCTCAATTTATTCTCCTCAATAACCCTGCAGGGCTCTTTGTTGAACTGGAAAACATAGGTTATTGCTTCAATTTCTTTTTGACATAGGAGAACCTTCTATCAATAAGCATCCAGTTTTCAGAAATCAAATCATAATAAGCACTCACCATATCAGAAGTGATATCCTTAACAGTTGCCCCAGAAGGTGCTATGACACTCTGCACAAGGAATCTGTCTTTGCATTGCATACCAGGTGGTGCTTCCTTCGGAGCTTGCATGGTTACTACACAGCAAGCCAACCCCAATGTAAGAATATAAGTAAAAGTATGATCAAGTTCCTACCAAACAAGTTCAGAAAGCTCTATATTGCATCATATTCAAGCAAGAGACAAACACTCCGTGAGCCATTGTAAATATTGGGTCTCAAACCTGTCACATTGCATGTGGCCTTAGGTAGCACAACACCTCTATTAGGTCGTACAGCATACTTCTTTGTAGATGTCGTTTTAACCTGTCAAAACCAGAAGAACTTTTATATCATGCCTTTAACAACTAATCTTACCCTTCTAGCAGAAAATCTACAATTTGTCTGTCAAAGAACAACTCTAGGTGACAAGCACAATAGGAGAATTAAGTAACTTTAACCTCATTAATGGTCACATTTCATGTTAATATCACATCCACCTTGTGCACTGAGACCAATGTTATGAGTAGAATTGAACTGGCCTCAAAAGAATTAAAATTAGAAAAACGAAATATGTTTGCTTCATTTGGTCACTTGACCACACCAAATCATCAGAATGCCTATTGGTCGCCAAGCAAGAAATTACTGGGAACATAAAAATAAGTACAAGTACCTTAAACACCAGATAATTGTCTGTATTGTTGATCAATTGAAAGGAGCACAAACTCTGCTGCTTCAATTTAACTTGCCAACCATTTCATACAGGAGACACAGATGTCAATAATAAATAAAGGCATTTCATACAGGATAATATGCAAGTTTATTTGATTTCACTTCTCATTAAATAATATGAAAAATGATTGGCAAGATGCTAACATAATGGTGAAGGGTATATAAAAAAATCATCTTGCAAAATGCATGAAAAAAGTGCATTGTGCCAGAAGAAAACCAAAAAACTGACGACTGAGTTTTAAATGAAACATGCCATAAATTTGTTGGAGGGCATGTTGGCTAACATAGACCAATAGGTAGACAAATGATAAACATGAAACACCACAAAATTATGATCAAAGGCAAGGTTTCCTCTGTATGCATGCTTGCATCCCTCATACAATCAATAACAATAACGATGAGTAATTGATTTAACATTGCAAAAGGATGTAAATATCATAAACTAGTTTTCCCACTGTGAATAGACTGCCAAATTCACTAATGCTGTGAAGAGATTTACTCACATGGAAACTTGAGCTCTCCAGGCTGAATGGTGACAAGTTCGTTGGACATTTTTAATCTCTGTACAGAGAACCCAGGGCTTTAAATTTGACAGCCAATAATATAATAACAACGCCAAGCTCAAACCTCTACTTTCCAGCCACAGCCCAGATGATGTTGAACAAGAAAAAGTTTCATGTGGTGAGCATACATTTATTTAAAAGCAGAAAATTTGGAACTTTCGAAACAGAATTATAATCTCAAGAACTAGAAATAAATCCTCCTTGTGATTTGGGTAATTATGTCAATCTAAGTCTACTTTCAACACATGGAAAGACAAGATACAATTACACTACACAAGCCATTTTACCTGTCAACTAATAATATTTGAACAATGATCCCAACAAGGCCTGGTATAGTTGATAAGGAATGGAAAATATATTCCTTTACATGCACAGTGAAAAAACAAAATATCATCATTTTAAAAATAATATAGGGCAGAAAATAAACAAAAAGCTAATTTTATATGCAAAAAGCAGTAAGTTTTCAAACAAAAAAAATCTTAAGAGCAAGTGATTAGGTTCAAAGTTTGTATAACAACAGAGTCAAATTTAATACTGAAATGCACAAGTATATCACGTCATTTTTTACTACCAATCAAATAGAAAATGTATGATATTTTATCCAATAATTGAACCATGTATCTTGCATATCCCATGATTGTGGAACACTTTAAAACCAGAAAGTGAACCGTTAAATAGTCTCCATGCAGAGGAGAAAAATACTCTAATTTCAACCAACAATTTAACATAAAGATTAGACCAAAAAAAACCTTAAGCGTAAATATTTCACAATGCTGAACCCAGAAATTCTTAAAATTCAGATATTGTGTAATTGTTCAGTAGCTATGCAAACAAGATTTAAAGTTTGCATAGCTCCTCAAAATATAAAAACCCCAAATCCATAAAGATAACAAGACATTACTCCAAAATTTGCCGATGCACCTTATATACTGTAGTTGTCAAATAATTTAGGCACAGAGAACTAAAGGCCATAGTGTACAAAAAGAAATGAAATTATTTCCAATATGAGTTATAAATGGTCTGAATTTGATTTCCAGCAACAATTAAACATACAGATAAGACAAAACCCAGATTCTGAAGCAGAAAACAGAAAACTTTTTCCAAATGTTGAAACAAAGTATTCTTTAATTTCAAGGTTAGAGTAATAGAGATAAGACAAACCCTAAATCTGAAGCAGAAAATAGCAAACTTTTTCCAAATGATGAAACAAGAAATTCTTTAAATTTAAGATTAGAATAATTATTCATGTATAGTGTTCATACAATTAAAACACTAAATCTGCAAGGATGACAACACTTTCTCATGTCAAATGGGGTGAGCTCAAGTTGTAAATCATAGGGGCTTCTATAATAGAGGCACTTTCTTAAATCCCCAGAAAACATGTTACATGCTTAAATATTACAAAGGTTGAATGTTAAAATGGGCAAACTACAATATTTAATTCCGGGATTGACATAACCTAATGGTCAAAGCCAAATGCAGATCTTGGGTCAATTTAATAGAAGCAATACCACCCAATTGTGGCAAGTCTTTTAATAAATAATCTGATCCTACACTTTAACATATTAATAAGACAAAAAAAAAATCTGAAGCTGAAAACTTTCACAATGATGAATCCAAAAGTTCTCAAAATTCAACTGTAATTGTTCAATAGCTATGCAAATAAGATTCAAAGTTTGCATAGCTCCTGAACAAAATAAAAACCCTCAATCCACAAAGATAACATGAAATTACTCCCAAATTTTTGCCACTGAACCTTATATAGTGATGAAGATGGGATCGGGTAACCTTAGCAGGCAACTCAATCTCACTGCCAACTCAGCGCCATTCACAAATCCACACATTGAAAATAAAGCTCAAATTGATTTTATTAACTTCACAACTGAAACAATTTGAAATAACAAAAGTAATAAATCTATTTCTGCAAATTACATACATAAACAACTCTTCTTGTTGATTACATGCTTCAAATTTGTGGAGTTTCAAAGTTTGTTTTCAATTCTTCACACATCTTCTAATTTGGAGTCTCTTTCACTGCTATCAAATCAGTGGGTGATGTATTTAAATCTTCAACATTATGACTGAAACAACAATTCAAAACAATTCTCTACTACAAACTGCTACACCCCACTCTTATTTTGCAGTCTATGTTCTTTAATCTGCAGCCAAAACGTTTTTTCCTTCTGTGCTGTCTAAAGTATGGACTACACTTCCTTCCTTCCCATGCCTTTTTCCACATTTTTACTTCTTTACCACACAGCTCTCTTCCCACACACTCCTCTCTTCATCCTTAATTGCTCTTATTCTCTTTTTATATGCATCAAATGGGCGACTAAGTCTATTTACTATGCTCCCTCTGCACAACTTATGCTCTATTCTTCAAATTACTGTCCATTTTCTTCAGTTTCAATGCATCTTCTTTTCTTGTTCCCCACTGTAACTCAAATTATTTAGGTGCCCCTCCATTTTCCTTCTCTCTCATCACGCCTTCCTACTTCCTCTTTAAAAACTTTGTTTCGGCAACTCTTTAGCTTCTTGTCATTCTCTTTACATCATTGTTTCTAAATGTCTGTCTGTCTGTCTTTAAAATCTGCAAATTTTAGAGGATTCTAAATCATACTGGTGCCTCTCTCTTCTTCTTCCAATGCAGCGCCTCCATTTCAGATTGTTTGTTGCTATTTTAATTTAAATTTTACAACCATAAGATGGGCGATTCATTTCCTCACCTTCCTCTAGCCTGGGCGACTCTTCAACTTCAAAAGTTATTCTTCTATTCTTTTCCTGTTGTCTTCCACAATTGCAACTCCCCCTACCTCTGTAATGCCTCTGTCCATAAAATATATAAATTTTCATATTTTTATTTATTACCAGTAATGTGGTACCTTTCCAGTGTTAAACTCACTAAACATAGACATTACATATATTTTGAACTTGCTGTTTTGCCTTTCCATATGGCGTTTGATTTTCCACAATTTTAGATTGCCTTCATCTGCATGATTTCTTTTGCTTCAATTAGAAGAACCTCAATTGAGGATCTATATCATTTAAGAGCAACTCCTTATTTCTTTCTGATATTTGCACAAAATAGAGAGGAAATTCCAAATGCAATTTCGACATGTGCACAAGGTACCTGAAAAGTGACTTTTGGCATAACTTTGATAAGGAGGCTATTTTTAACCTGAAAGCTGACCTGAGGACATAGAATGACCTTATAAAGCTTCCCATAAAATTATTTTGCTTCTGCATCAAAAAATCTTCGAAATTAATGAGTTGAAAAACTGCCTTCAAGCAAAATCTTCATTTTTACAAATTTGATCGATTAGAAGTTCCCTGAGGACCCGTATGCTCCTCATCATATAGCATGTGGTTGCGAAACATTTTAACAAAGAAAACTAGAGGCCATATTGTATATATTTAAGTGAAAACTAATTCCAATACTGAGTTGCAAATGGTCTGAATTTGATTTTTGCCAATAATTAAACCTAGAGATGAGACAAAAATCCAAATTTGAAACAGAAATCAGCAATTTGTTTCCAAATTATGATACAGGAAATTATTTAAATTCAAGATAAGAATAATAGTTTCTGTAAATACATGATAAAATTAAAAACTAAACCTGCAAGGGTAACACAACAATTTCCCAATGTCACATGGGATGAGCTCATATGGTAAATCATCAAGGCTTTTATTATGGAGACACTTGTCTAAATCTCCAGAAAGCATGTTACATGCTGACATGAGCAAGCTACCATACCCACGAGCGGCATACCCTGATGGACAAGGCCAGGTGCTAATCTTGGGAGAATTTAGCAGAAACAATTCGACTTTATCGTGGCACCTAAACCGAAGGAAACCCAGCATGGTGAATTTGGCAATCAGAAAAAGCAAAGCATTGGCAGTTTTCCTGAAAATTGACGGACACATCCATATTCCCTCGTTACATAACAACTGATAATAAATGGAACTAGAAAACCTATTTTACGTACAGAAAATAGATGTTTTTAACAATAATCTCGCTCTACAAAGCTCTAAATTCGGTTTTCACCAACTATTAAACATACGAATTCAAGAAAACCCAAAATTTGAAGCCCAGAACAGTGAGCACGTCTAGAAAAACGAACATGCAAATTCTTTGAATTCATATAAGCAGTTTGTGTAGCTACTACATGAAATGAAAGCCCTAAATTCGAAAGGAAAACACGGCATTTTTCCAGAAAAATAATTGTCGAAACTTGCATATTACGTGTTCTCATAAAAATCTAACACAAACAGAACTAAAAATCACATTCTATATACCGAACGTAAAAATAGAAGTTCCAAAATTCGAGCATTACAAGTTCTGAATTTGATTTTGATTTTTCACCTACACTTAGACGCACGTATTGGAAGCAGGAAGCAGGCAAATGCCAATTTTTCCCAACAATAAAGCCGTAATTGACAATTGCACAATCGTGGAACAAATTCACAGGAATTGGGAAAACATATAAAATGTATGATAAAAGATAGTTGTAAATTCTCAACATCGAAAGCTTCGGCAGGTTTAAATAATTACAGACATATAATGCAAAAATCCACATACCATGAACAGCTAAATAATTTAATATTTAATGCTGGTGATAAGAAACTAGCATATATTTTCGCCGAGTGCAACATATGTTTTTCTGTTTCAGAAACCTGCTAGAAAGAATTATTGAATTTTTAAATACAAAGAGGACAACGAGGGCAATAAAATGACATTTTTTTATCTGCGTTTGAAACTAAGTGCGGAGATTCACAAGGGAGTTCGTTTGGAAATTTGTGGTGACGAGTTCTAGGAATGGAGGAGTCGGGTGCCACCGGCTGTTCCCAGCTTTTATATTCGTTACATTCTAGGGAAAAAAAGTTTTAGTGTGGAATTTGATGGCCTTCATGAGTGTCCGATGTGCAAAATACTTATTTTTTAATTTCCACTTGCTTCGCTTTGTTTCCCATCTTCATTCAGAATGAAGTGAAGTAAATTGATAGATTGCTTTCCATCTTGACCGCTCTGCATTAGTGCTGGGGATGTGAGGAATGGTTTTTGCTTGGGTTTTGTCTTCAGAGCTGAGGATTAGCACGCGCAACTCTTGTTTTGGAAGCTCTGTTTTGCTATGCGAAAATCTCTTGTAATATTGAACTGCGGCCAGTTAATGCGGCTTGTGTTGTCTGTTTGATTGCCATTAATTTTTTTTGTCAGCAGTAAAAAACACTTGAATGGTACTGTAAAAAAAAGCCTTTCAGATTTACAAATCATGGTGTTTTCTTGTTGTACAGCTTGTTTCTGTCTCATGCCTGACCATACTATGATGTGAAGGATTTGTACATCTTGAAATTGCTTTAATTAAAATTTTTAATATCAAGTAGAGACCTATGGAATTGGAGACATTTGAGTGTCTAGGATACAATCATGACAACAATCTTATTTAGGACTCAAATTTTAAAAAAAATATTATTAAATGATAGATTAAAGTAAAGATGTGTAAAATTATAAATATTGAGTGTGTAAGATGGAATCATGACAACAATCTTATTTAGAACATGATCCGTCCAAATTTTTAAGCCTCTAGGCTAAATATGGTCTTTGATTGGTTAACATCAATTATATTTGAGTATGCTACATCCATGTCTTTCTGAAGAAAAGTGGCACCAACATTGGTTAAGCTTAAAGATATCATTGCATAAACATTTGCCCCAAGGTGAAATGAAGGAAGTCTTATATTGCTTTGATTCTTTAACCTTTGTTTGGTTGTGTCTTGAAACGCATCCGGCATCCATCATGGACAATATATCACAACCAGTAATCTTTTGTAGCATAGCTTCCATATTTGATAAAATATAATTATCCTTTAGTGATGAGACATTCATGTTTAAAAATTTTAGTAAAATGTAGAATGTCTCTATTCTTCTTTCTTACTATGCCTAGATTAGAAATATGTCTTCCCTATAAGCCTTTATTCTTGTAATTTTTGATCTCCATAGGACCCTCTTCATGCACGAAGGTTGATTTGGTAACATGTTTATCAACAATATCAAAAACTATTTCTAATGCCACTAATTTCCTTGGGAGCTTGTTTATCTTTTATTGGATGACTTTTTTTTTCATAAAACAATTTCCTTTCCATCAATCACTCCAACAAAATTATGGAAGTCAATTTCTTGACTATTATAATCATCAATGTAATGGAGTGACTTGAGTAAGTCTTGATCATCATGGAAAATCTACCAATGAAAAATGTTTTTAGCAATGGATGACTTTGTTAGAACTTCAATCTTCATTTTGACATGCCTATTGGGGCCCATGTCCTTGTCACTAATCTCTACTTGAGTTTTTTTTAAAGTTTTTACATTTAGGTTCATGGTTCAATGCATATGCATTACGTTTCAGCACTTGCACCACCCAAATCAATGCTTCCACATAAATTGATGCTCCCATGATTTTGTTGTTTCTCCACTTTTGTGTTTCATTTTTTATATTTTTTTATTATTATTTCACTTCTTGTTATTTATTGTGCAAGTCATTAGCCTTCTTTCATCCACATTTTTATCATTTTCTAACCATTTGTTTGCAAGATAATGTGTTTTATTACAAATATTTTTTCTATCTTGGTTTTCACTTTACACTCTTGATATCAATGTTTATACACATTGATGCTTCTACCCTATCATTAAGTGCTTTTGTGTATAGGAGCATTTCTTTCTATTTATGTCATCTTGTGTATTACCATTTTGTTCTTCACTTTCTATATGTTTGCTAATGTGTCTTCTTGCTATTCTCATCATTTCTAATATACTATTTTATAGGTTTCTATTATTTTTTAGAAGGAATCTATAATATATATTTTAGAATAATATTTAAATGCTTATATATTATGTTTGAGTGCGTACACATATCAACATAGAAGAATATCAATGCTTGAACAAATGGATTCCTTGAGAAATAGGCATTTCTACTACACATCGGCTCACTTCTACTTTTTTTGCATTTATTTTCATTTTCTTGATCTTCATGCTAATTTCTCATTTTGATATGTTGCTCTAACCAGTTTGTGCATCTATGTGTGCCTATTTAAAAACCTTTATCAAAATACTAATCTATTTCTTGTAGGTTAATACTTGTCCTAGATTATTTTTCTCTAATAGTTTTAATTTCACTAAAGTTAGAGTAGTGTGAAAACAACATATTTTGTTGTGTCTTTGAGTGAGTGGTGTGCATGCTTTCCTTTTGCACCTTTGTGTGATCTTGAGGATCAAAAACCTCACTTTCTTTTTTTAATCCCAAAGGTCTCAACGTGTGCATGCTCCCCCCTTGGACTTTGTGTGATCTTGGATTATCCATTTGAAACACTTAGATAATTCTTTATAGGCAACCTAAGGGACAACCCAAACTCCCATGTTCTACTAGAATATAGAAAGAAGAGGATGAATCAAAAGGCATTCCTTTTGAAAGTATAATTTTGTCAATCTTAGGTAAACTCCCAATAACTTTATACATTGGGGAAGTGAAGGTGAAGAGTGGGCTACCCTCTCATCCCAATTGTTTGAAATTTTTCCCTTTCATCTACAAATTGACCTCATGTATCCTTGGGGTATTGTTGACATGTATTTTATACACAATCATACACAGAATAAAATACCCAAAGGCATCTTATCCTCTCTTGAATAAAGTCGCTAACTGTTGAAGATTTCGCAAGAAGGATCAGTTAGGATGACTCCAATGTTCTTTCTAGTAGGGTCTCTACGTGTGGATAAGCACCAGTGGTCGTTGTGATTTGCTGTGTCCTCAAGGGGCCTTACGTTGCCGAAGATTTTGTTAAACTAAACAAGCTTTTCAAAAAAAATATCAAAAGGATAGGGTTTTTTGCAAGAGCTCTAATCTAGTCTAACCCTAAGAATGACTCAATGTGGACAAGACTTGGTGAGATTCTACCAATTTCAATATTGCCATAAATTAACAACTCAATTGAAATTGATGCGATCTTCTAAGGTAACAAATGATTTTTCAATACATCAAAGACCAAGGACACTACCACGAAGGTACATATCCAAGATACAACAATGATTGAAGGTTAAGTGATTCAAGTATTCTCCAGTTGACCACGCAAGGCGTTCCTACAATCAGCAAGAAGCTAGTGGTTTGGAAAGCGAATCCTACCAAAGATCAAGTCCAACACTTTGTCCTTCGAATTAACACACTACTTTGATTGAGAATGATTCAAGAAAATTGAACAACCATGAAGATAACCAAGAGAATTGCAACAAAACACCATAACTTCAATATTTCATTGATTTCAAAGTCATCATGTACAACAATTGTTTGAATTCTTTCCTCAAAACTCAATCTTGCTACAAAAGTAAATTGCTTCTAAACTCTAATCTCTCTAATACATCAATAATCTAATCTTCTTCTCACATCTAACTATGAAAATGAAATGAAATGAGGGTATAAATAGCATCCTCAATTACAATGAATGGTCCAGATCAAAAAGCAGATCAACGGTCAAGATCATGACACCTAAACCCTAATTAGGGTTTGTTACAAATGGCCTCCTTTTTACTGAACAATATTAAATGCATAGCCAAATATTAAATTTGGCACAAAAATCTAGGAGACATAGACCAATGACAATTAAGGTGCCATTTCATCTATAACAACCTCTCATCTAGAATCTTATTCCCTTTCCAATTCTCTTTTTTAGCATATGCAATGAATCTTGACACGATTCCTTCGATCTCAGCATTTGGAATCTTCGGAAGATTCTTCATTCTTTCTTCCAAGTGGATGACCTGATCAAATGCATCTAGAAGAGCTGCGTCCCATCCAGGTTCAAGTTCTTTAGTCTTTTCAATCAGGAGCATGGTAGCAAACATCTGGTCCTGTTGCTCATTTGTGATATTAGCGTCCTTGCAAAAGATGACCTTGATCCTATCCTCCAATTCTTGCAAATCCACATCTGTCTCGACCTCAATCCTCCTGCCAAGAATGGTACGTAGTACCTCAAATACTCTGTCCTGGATCGGATTGATCACCTCCTCAACATGGCTACATCTAGTACTGATGTCCTCAAAGAGAACTTCCTTCATCTGGAGAGCTGTACGACTGGTGGATGCTCCTGCCTTCGGGGTCGCCATACCTACACAACATTTCATAATAAGTAGCTAGATTTTGCAATGAATAACTAGATTAGATTAAAGATTAGGAAACTTCATGATAAGTCCTTGAGTTATCATTTCCTAAAAACGATTGAGCTACTGGAATTCAAAATTTCAAAATTCAAAATTTGAAGCTATGATGATCAACATTCAAAATCAAAACAAGGGATCTTCACCATACCTCACTTGAGAGCTAAACTCTAGAATGCAAAAATGAAGAAAATCGCCTAGGTGAAAATCAAAATTTGGTGGCTTCAACGTGATCTCTCTCAAGCTAGCAACTTCGCCACCTTTGGGGGGTCTTTGACGTGATCTTGGCAAGTTCGCTCAACTCCAACTTCAAGTTCGCACTTCCTTGATGATGTTTGCGCCTTCCTTGGAATGGAAATTCGCTCCACTTGAATACCAATCGCACTTCTCCAAAATCGCATATGGAAGATGATAAAATGATAATGTGAAAATGAAAATTTTCACCCTCCTCTTATAGGCACTTACCCCCCTTCATTACCTTAGGCCGACTTTTGCAAAATGAGGTAAATTAAAACAATTTTTTAAATAAATTTAAAGGCCGACTTTTGTAAAATAAACAAATAAACACCAAGCGCCCCATTTTATTATTTAAAATAATAATTAATTAATTAAATGCCATCGTTTTTTAATTAATTAGATTTTTAAATAGGCAAAAATTAATTAATTAATGCTTATGCGCAATTTTTAAATGCTATCAATTGATTTATCGATTTTTTCTAGCATTTAATAAAATTTAAAAAATTGTTTTAGCGCCAAAAATTGGGAGAAGGGAAAGATACGAACCTATCGCTCTGGTCCCTGACTGAGGGACAGGAGCGAACTTCATTTTGGCCTTGATTCTTGTGCTTTCGACGTTCAAAACCATCATCTTCACGTTGAAACTGGCATATTTGCAAGGAATTTCGAACTTGAGTGACTTGATTTCGTAAATGAATGCCTCTTGTGACCATCATCGCCCTGGTCCCTTGGTGAGGGACAGGAGCGATCTTGGTGTTTTCTCCTTGATCTTAGCTTCTATGATCACCAAATTTCATCATGAGGAAGAAACAACGTTATCCTTTCGTTCCATGCTTGTTCTACTTGTCGTTAACAAGGCACTTTGATGCTTGGAGGATTATCGCCCTGGTCCCTTGGTGAGGGACAGGAGCGAACCTTGTATCTTAGCCAAAATTTATCGTTTTGTAACCTTTGTTTCTTGTTCATTGCCTTCCAAACGATATCCTTGATCTTGTGTATCCTTGCCTTGTCATGATTTTGAAGGAAAATGAATGATCTTGTGAAAATCGCCCTGGTCCCTGACTGAGGGACAGGAGCGATGTTGTCTCCTTGGCTCAATTGATCACCTTTTGACGTTTGATTTCTTTGCATATCATCTTCTTAAGACACCTTAGACCCTGTGCAACCTTGTACAACCTTGACTTGGCGTGATTTTTGAAGGATTTGGCCAATATGGTAAATATCGCCCTGGTCCCTGACTGAGGGACAGGAGCGAATTTGGGCATCTTGGGCTCAACCTTGTTTGTATCAACTTGCAATCACTTTCACCATGTAGAATGAGGTCCTTTGATCCCTCTTGGACACTTGAAACTTGATAAACCTTCAAAACCCAAGCCTTCATAGAAATTTCGCTCTGGTCCCTGACTGAGGGACAGGAGCGAATTTGGGCATTTGGTGCAATTCTTTCAACTTTAGCGGTCCTTGTAACTTTGTTCTTCATCGAGACGCTTCAAAACGTCCTTGCCTCCATGTATCTTGACTTGGAGTGGTTTGAACTTGAGTGGAAGGCAAGATAATCATCATTTCGCCCTGGTCCCTAGCTGAGGGACAGGAGCGAATTTTCATGTGCAAGCTCAATTACACTTTGCCAACCCCAAAATTTATCTTCAATGATCTTGTTGTGCATCCCTTCATTCATCCATGGCTTGGAATTCATTCAAACTTGGCGAGAAATTGACCTAAGGCAAAATCGCTCTGGTCCCTGACTGAGGGACGGGAGCTACACTGAATTTCGCCCTGGTCCCTGACTGAGGGACAGGAGCGATTTTTCATTTTGGTCCATTTTCCTTCAAGAAGGCACTTCTAAATTATATTCAACTTATGAAACATATCTCCTTGGTTCTCCTTAAATCGTCAAATTGTTCAAATCCTGCAAGGACAAGGCAATGTTTGATTTTGAGCTCCGGTCCTTCACTGAGGGACAGGAGCGATTTTTACTCCTGGCACATTTCCATGCTTGTGAAATTCTTCAAATTATATTCAACGGAAAGATCATCCCTCCCTTTATCACTTCCACTTCAAAATTTGTCTTGATCCTGCAAAGACAGTAAGATTTTGAGAAATGAGCTCCGGTCCTTCACTAAGGGACAGGAGCGATTTTGCTCCTACAGGCCAAAATATCATGATTTCGGGATTACAATCACTTCACAAGGCAAAAACAAGACCTTTCCAATGCCCGGGATCAAATATCAAAATTTTCAAAATTTGGTCAAAATCACTCAATTGGACAAAATTCGCAATTTCATCATTCACACTGAGACAAATTTAGACTCTTCATTCAAAATTCCAATTGAAAATAGACCAACTCACTTAGCCTCTGGCGAATTCACTTTATTCAAAATTGCATCCTACGAAAGGAAGCTCGAAAAACTCTCAAGATTGACTGGACTCTGGCCCAAAACGTCAAAACGGGAACCCTAAGGCTTGACCCTTAATCCAGACAACTGACAAACTACCAAAACCCTAAAAAGCAAAGAGAAAGGCGAGCAAAAACGAGCAAAAAAGAGGGGGTCCCCATTTTAATGGGGTGATGTGTGAAATGGTCACAACAGGTATATAGAGGACTCCTTACAAATCATTGTTCATCCTAGCTTAAGACATTTTGGTCATCCCATTTGTGTTGCATCAGATATCAATCAAGCCCAATAAGTTACAACATTATTTCAAGTGGTAGATGTAGAGCTCACTTTGGGTAAGGCTTTAAGCCTACAAGGTAAGGGGTACATTGGTGGTCCATGACCTTGCATTCCTTAGCTACCCACGCCCTCCATAGATAATATAAATTTGGGCCCATAATAGGTGACACTCCCACTAGAATAATATAGGATTGTACAATTTTTTTTGTGTATCTTCTTGTGCAAAACTAGTGCATGCCTATTGTTGGAGTTGAAAATAACACAATGCCTAAACAATGGGATGAAGTGCTTTAGGCAAGGACAAGAAAGGCCAACGAACAAGGCCCTTAAGCCTACTATACTTTGAGCTCCATATGACTCAAGAGGGTGTTCCTACATTTGTAGGCCTGAATAAATGACAAATTTATTACAAACAACAAACTATAGACCCCCGAATGTGGATAGTTCTCAAACGTATGATGATGGGTATGTTATATTTTCCTGAATTCAGACATAATCCCATTTTGCCTTACAAATCGTTGAGAACAAAACTAATCTAAACCTATATTGAACAATATAAATTTAAAGAGATTTGGAGTTTAAAATGATTCTGAAAACTAGGCATAGACTCCCTAGACCAATGCCTTCCTTGGGGCTACAAAGTCAACATACAGTAAGCAAATGCCCTACCTAAATAGATTAACTCTAAGTTAGTGAGTTCATAACATCAATGTCTGACACTAATATCCTCTACTTTGGTTCTATTGTAGCCATTTTCTTAATCCTTCACAAGATCCTTAATCATTTATTCCGTAAATTGGTGCTCATACATATAGGAGACAGTTGAACAAAACTCATAAACATTTTTACACTTTGGTAAAGAACTATCTAAGACAGTAAAACAATTACAAACTGAAATCTCATCCTACTATAATTTTGAACCTGCCAGAAAATTACATCAAAACCCTTTTCAATAAAGAGAAAAAAAGAATTAATAAAAAGAAGAAGAAAGCTAAAATGAATCTAGAGATGACACTTGACTTCTTTGTCTTTGATTGATCTTCAATCTGCATTTGAATCTCCTTTATTTCCTCTGTATGCATCCCTGCCTTTAATCTACATTCTTTGATCTGCAACTAAATTTATCTTATGTGACACTTGGCAATCTGAAAAGGTTCCAGCACTTCTTCTTTATTTTGACCTTTTAGTGAAAATTCACTCTGTTGTAACTCTTCATTCTGGGGTACAAATGTTCATTCAATATTGTTACACTCTGGTGAAAACATCCTCTCCTGAGTGAAAAAATAAATATTTCAATGTTACCTCACTTTACCTCTGGTGAATAATGACCATCTTCAGGTGAAAAACATTAGGCAAATAAAATACAATATCCACCACTCAAATGTGAAAGTTTGTCAAATATTAAAAAATGACACTTGAAACGTCATTTATAACTCTCAACATTAATATTTTGCCTTCAAACTAATTTTACTCTCTAGTGTCTACTGTCTTGACATCCTACCCTTGAAAATTACCAACTGCCTAAGGATCATGTGAAAATAATAGTCTTTCTAAATCTGCTTGCTTCGCTATTATACATTTTGTCATTTGAATATCAAAATATCCTCTGTGTCTCTCCCATATATTGAACAAAACAATAAAAGTCACTGGGCTCGCCTCTCACAGATGGGAGTCACTAAAAAATGGAGAAAAAATGACTCATAATCTTGAACCAATGTATTGCTCTTCACAGGGGGAATTGCCAGAAGTCAAATATGACTTTATTTATGAGCAGCATAACCATGTCACAGAGAAATCTACCTTTAATTTTCATCACAACCTTTGCAAAGTGAAGAATAACTCTGCCTTCAACTTGTGTGACCCTCTTAGATATGCATTGACCCTTAGCAACATTCTACTTGGGCCCATAATCTGTGGAAGATCCTCGTTGTAGGCTTTACCATTGAGAATAACCACGATTTTATAGTGCAATAGCATCACATTCTGTTGGATTTTAGCAATAGGCTCCTCAAGTTTTGGTAGAGCAGACCCCTTCTAGCATCATCCTCTTCTTAACGGTCAGTTTTAAACAACACACATCAAGCAACATATTAAGTCTACAGAATATTAATCAATTCTGAATGTTAAACGTTTTTAAGTTCAAAAATGTATTTTTAGTGTGACCACACATATTAAACAACATATTAAGCTTCGAAAATGTCAGAGTTCTATGAATGTTTAACATTTTTAAACCTAAAAATATAAACTTAATGTGTGAAATTTAAGCCGTTACTCCCTTAGCACGCAACATTATGAGTACATTTTCTATGTTAAGTTTCCTGAATTCACAGCCCTTTGCTTTCCAACTCTTCATCATTATCTTGCATCCTGTCATAGCCTTTAAATCACAGTTGAAATCGACATCTGCCTACTTCCTTCTATGGCTGATGAAGAACCAATCCTTCAATACTCTGTACTTGAAAAGCAGGAAACTGTCTTTCCTCATTTGATCTCCCATCACAATGGATAAGAACAATTTCACTATCAAAATTACTCTTGGCATTGTAATTGTTTACTTTGGATTTGGATTTCCCTAGTAATGATCTAACCCATTTTTCAGCAACATTTCAGACACTTTGATACATGGAAGAGGGTTTACTCCCCACTGAAGCTAATGAGCTTTTTGGATACAACACAAGATCATTTTGCATCGTTGAGGATGATTTTTCAACTGTATTTGCACAAGAACCTGAAAACGTGCAAGTATTTTAACACTGCCAATGTGGATATTATCTTGGCCTGAAAGTCTAGAACGTGGTGGCCAACCGGATCTCAATACAACTTCATTATCTGCTATTATTTCACTCCACGAAATAACATCACTTTGAAGTGGCCTATCAAATAACTCAGCCTATTCTAAAGCTCCAATATTGACACGAACGGGGAGGATGACGATAAAGGATCTTGAATCAACTTCATACGTATTGATTGCATTTGTTTGGAAGTTGCTAAAGCCTTTTCAACAGATTCATTTTGTGCAGACATTGCAATCATTTCATTCCATTCTTTGAGATGACCCCTTTTCATGGCATTCGATCAAAACTGTTCATGTGCCTTGTCTATAACTCTATATCTTTGCATGCGTGCCTACTAAGGCATTTGCAACTACAACAACTGATAAAAATCTATGCACTTTATGCTTCAATGGATGTCGATACTCTGTCTTCAATTAGCTTCCATTCTAGTGCTCGATGGGAGAGTAATGTCAAACGTTATGGATTTTGGCTTTGCACCAAATGCATTTCTTGAATGTTCAAAATCCTTTCTAACAAATCTACTTTCTGCTGATCTTGCACTCATTATGTTCCATGAGATGATATCAATGTGAGGCAGTTCGTCAAACCATTCATTTGCATTGATTGCACCTCCACATTCTGTATGCATTTCCTTTCGTGTACTGACATCACAAATTAGGGCAAGATATATCACCCATCGAAGAGACCCCATTTTACTCTCTTCGATCACAGATGTGTGCATTTCGTGTCTGAACGTAAGTCTTGGGGCCTGCTTCAATTTCCATCGAAGGGACTTTACATTATCGATGGAACATATTTCTTGTCCCACCGATCTACGATGGAGAGCTTAAGACATATAGAAACAAAGACGAGGCCCACCACTTTTTAAAATTGCTTCGGAAATTTGTTAAAACCCCTTTTGCAATATAAAATAGGGGAAGAGGATAACAACTGCATAGCTAATATTCACCATCTGCAACCATCCTCGACTAGTTAGAGATCTCTGAAAGGGGGTTCTAAAGATATGCATGCAAGTCTTCCCCCTAAGACATTAGACCTTAGTTATCGGATGAGGTTCCTACACCGGTATCAGGTGTGGATCCATTTTGCACATTTGAATCTTCCCTTTTCACCCACATCTTCTTATGTTGATCTCTAGTCTCTTCCACTTTAGCTTTTCCTTTTTCATCTAATTTATTCTTGTCTACCAAAGCATTCCCGCTTCTGCAATTTATTGCAATATGACCAAGTTTTGTTGCATGCATGAGAAATAACACTTCTTTGCATAGGCCTGAAGTTCATATGATTTGGTCTCACCCTGCATTGATTAGAAATATGCCCAAACATCCCACAAGCATAACATCTCTTATTCTGAAAATTGTTCATTACTGTTATGCACATGTTTGACTTATGACCAAAATTGTTGCATATGAAACATTGACCGGTAAAGGTAGGACCATTATTATCATCCCATTATTCATCCTACTTCTGCATTGACTCGCCATGTGACCAAATTTACCACAAACAAAACATTTACCATTGAATTTGTAAGCATTAGGTTGTCTTACTAGAGGTTTCTTATTCTTCGACTGATGATTGCTTTGACCAGAACCAAAGGATTCTCCTTTCTCAAATCCAAGCCCTCGCATATATTTCCCATGTCTTTGACTTTCCAACATATCATCCAACCGGGCTAAACTGGTTTTGAATTTTTCTTTGTACTCATTTGCAGTAGTCAGCTCATCTCTCATAATTATGATCCGCCTTTCAAGCTCTTGTCCATCATTCTTTATTTGCACCAATTCAAGCTCCAACTGATCATTCTCATATGTTAATTTGAAACATTCATCAAGTTTTTCCTTCAGTGACTGAGCTAGGGTTTCTTCATTCTTCTTTCGGTCTTCAATCTCCTTTGTCAACTTCATTACAATGGATTGCGTCTCATTTTTCAAAAGTGCATTCTCCCTAGCCAACTTCTCACATTCATCTGTCTTGTCTTGTTCTTCTTTCTCCTTCAACTTATCCATCAACTACTTCCTCTTTTCTCTAAAAGTACTCAATTGATCTTTTAATGTCTCAATGAAGTCTTTAGCTGTATTCAGATTTCTTTTTAGTGAACTCACTTCGTTTCTTGCTGCATCAAGATCTTCAAGCACCACACTAAGTTGTCTCTGCAAATCAGAGTCCATTGATTCAACCTCCTGAATCTTCCTCGAGCTATTAGGCTTCTTCTGAGGCACAAAGCTCTGATATTAATTGTTGGAATCAATGAACACTTAGGGGGGGTCAATCAATGTTTAATAATTTGCAAACTTATTAATCTGATTCTTAAACCACTAGATGCATGAGAAAGTAATCAAAGTTCATAAGCATAAAGCAAACAACCACACAACCATAACACCAATATTTTTACGTGAAAACCCAGAAAGGGAAAACCATGATGGGATTGAGTGCCCACAATATTATTTTACTATGGCCAGTAGTAGATCAATATTATAAAAGTGGAATGCACTTGCATTCAAGCTCACTGCCTAGAGCTCATTGCTCAATTACAAAAGGGCTACAACCCAAAGGAAGGCTCACTGCCTTACAGGCTATTATAATTGATTACCATAATGAGTAAATTGAAGTATAACATCTATCTATGCTAAAATGAAGTTTTGGTTAGGCTTTGATTGACTCCTACAACTGATATGATATTATGTTTTATTATTCTGCTCTGTCACACACCAGAACACCAAAAAATTCAATCACACTCACCAAACCCACAAATTCGCTCATACAGACTCTCTTCACATATATCATATGTCAAAATGATCAACTAAATTGATCTTATGTAGATCCGCAACAACAAAAAGAATAGTTAACCATGTCGGCCTCCAAAAACCGCATAAATACTTCTCCCTCGGATTGAGCTCGTGAAGTGAAGGCGCCCCTTGATGATGCTCCACTTGATGTGCTCCTTTGGTTGCTTGATGTGGATGGCTCTCCAAATATTGTGCACAAATGGATTAAGATGGATTTTGAGGAATGATATGGATGAGATTATTAAGTGTGGATGAGAGATTATTTTGGCATGGTAAGGATGCTATGATGGTTTTTCTAGGCTCAAACTAGCAGCATAAGATTACTAAACTTGGAGATGATGAATGAAGGGATGAACTCCTCAAGTTATAGCAAGAGGGGAAGAAGAATGGATGGCCAGGATGGATTCAAGATGAAGGGCTAGGATTTCTTGTGAGCTCACACAAGGCCCAAGAGATATGCCTTAAAGGCATTTCTTGTCTCCACACTCCTCAAGATGCATTGAGAAGACTTCCCAATGTGCCTTGAGAAGAGCAAGGGATGGGACATTCCTTGAAGAATGGGGAGGATGAATTTAAAATTCTTCAAATAGGGATGATCACGGGGATTGGAGGAATAAGAAGAAATTAAAAATTCCTTGGGAGAGGAGATGCCTAGAGGAATGTGAGATTTTCACCTAGGAAAAGAGCAATTAAGGATAGTGGTTGGATGGAAGGGACAAGGAGTTGACTTTGTGGCTAATCATGATTAGCCACTAGAAACTCATTAGAAGGGGGATTAGAGGAAATGTTAGGTGGGATAGGATTTGTAGGAGGATTTGACTAGGAAAGAGAATGAGTAGAGGGAATTAAAAATTAGAAAAATAAGGTTAAGTGAGTTTAGGGAGTTTCTAGAAGAATTTATTAGGTTAATGATGGATTAGGAAGATGATTTGTAGAAGAATATGTAGGTTAACTAATTAATTGATCTAAAGGGGAGGATTTGAGAAGATTTAATTTTTAGAAGAATAAAAAGAGGGGTTGATCAATCACACACTATAGTGAAAATATTAATTATAATTAATTAATATTGAGGAGAATTAGAATTTGCATAATTAATTAATAAATTAATTATGTGAGAAATTAAAAATAATTAAAATAATTATTTTTAAGTGTCTCTGTATCAATTATTGTGAGGATTGTTGATACTTTTTGTTTCAATAATAATACAAACAAAAACTATTGTTTGAAACATAAAATATCAATTTTTGTGTGTTTATGTACCAATAATTGTGACTTTAAAGTTGTTATTATTAGGAAATATACCAATAGTTGAGAAAAGTAACCAATCATGTCATGCCACAACAGTTGCACAAGTATTGGGGCCTCTTTTGCACACCTATTGGTCTCACTTTCTTTTTGGGTTGTTTTGGACACCTTGGCAAAAAGCATGCTGATGTGGCACCATACTTGATGATGTGACCCTAAAACCTTAGTTATAAGCAAGGGACTTGCTAAGTAAGCTACTGTAAAAAATTAGGAGAGATTTGAAATTTCCTTGTAGGATTTTGAGAAGCGCAAAGTTAGGGTGCAAGACTGAAAGATCCCTGATGGATCCCCTTGCTGATCTGCTGTAATTTTTAAAATAATAAACTATATTTTCCTATGATTTTGCTGATGGTCTTACAAAATAGAGAGAAGTTGCAGAATGTTTGGTTTCTTTTTATATATTTTTTGAATATATAAGCAAGTAATGAATAAAGAACATCAAATAAGGAAGGAAACCGAAACAAGTAAGAACATTCAATTAAATCAGAATTGATACAAATTGTACCAAGCAGATTTTTGATTTATAATACCTAGATTATTCCCTACGCACTAGGGATGTGCTTACATCCAATAATGGTGCCAACTGAAGGGTAGATGATGAACACAAACCAATAACACTAGCTATGGCTGAATGAAAGTTTTCACCACTTCCAGCGTATAGTGTATCTGCTGTAATGGTGGCATCAAGTTGAAACAATCACGCCCCAACTAGGAAATTCAACCACCCTGTTGAAACCCTCACCAAGCAATCTGAATCTCCACAAGGAATAGCGCATACACTCTGACCAATAATGTCAATGCCAAAAGAATCCACTGCCAATCAATAGCTAAGGGCTATGTCCCAGCCAGTACCAATCATGGGGTTTGCGTACCAGATTGAAGAATTGCTCTACCAGAGCAATATTGCACCAAACAAGTTTTCAATATGTAAAAGATAATGAGAAATTAGGTTTCCTTCTCCTTATATCTCTTTCCTTCCAAATCGAACCCTAAAGATATATGAAAAGTGCGCTTTAATATAAGGTCATATTTCCCAATATTGGGCACCCAAGTATAGAGAAAACACCACTTTTTCAATATAAAATAACTCCAAGTGCCAAAAGGATCCTGGCAAGTGAAAATCATTTAGAAAAGTTCAAGGCCTTTCCAACGAGCTATAACACATGGGCATACGAATCTAGATGAAGCCAAAAACCCTTATTACTCTGAAATGGCTATAGACATAGCCTTATTTAAAATATTAAAATGCTAACTTAGGAAATATTTAAATATATTAAAAATATAACCCAAATAGCTACAGAAAGCTCGAAACACACCAAAAGCCTAAAACTAAACCTGTCACAACCTCTTAAAAAGTAGGAACTGCCTCCTAAAATCAAGGAACTGCTCCAAACTGGTCTACTACTGCTAGAAACACCAAATCCAAACACTGAATATCCTAACTGAGTTTCTATCCACCATTGCCAGCATACAAGACTCCATAATAGGCTAACTCACATGTATCTGCTAGACAGAGCTAAAGAGGGGACATGACAGTCCTCCCTTCTTGGAGATGTTTACCCATAAGCAACTGCAAAGCTGGATGCTGCAAAATAGCCTCTCCCTCCCAAGTGGTGTCCTTTATTGGGAGACCCCTCCAGCGAACCAAGTACTCCCGAATCACCCTACTCCTCAATCGACATTCTCTCTCTTCCAAGATCTCCTCAGGAACCAATGTCATCTTACCTTCCTCATCCAAGGGAGGTAGATCGGGAGATGCTACAATATGTTGCCCCAATTCCTTTTTTAGACAGGACACGTGGAACACATTATGAATATGACTGCCAGGTGGTAACTCAATCTCATAGGCAACCTCTCCAACACAACTGAGAATCTTGTATGGCTTGTAAAACAAGGCTTGAGCTTCTCAGCTCCACCCCTTTTAAAAATTCTCTATTGGTAAGGCTGCAGACGTAGGAAAACCATATCATCCACCTCAAGTACCCTCTCAATCCTATGCCGATCAGCATAGACCTTCTGCTGATTCTGTGCCTGCTTCAAATTTTCCCTGAGAGATCTCATGATATCCTGGTTCTCCTGTAACCAATCCTGTGCCAAAGGAGCCCTGTTGTCACCTACTGCCAGATCAACAAAAGATAATGCATCGTAACCATAGAGGACTCTAAAAGGAGTCATAGCAATAGACATATGGTGTGTAGTATTATAACAATACTCGCCCAAATACAACCAACACACCCATGCCTTCTGCTGTCCTGCCACATAGCTGCGCAAATACCCCTCAACTCACTTATTAACAATCTCGGTTTGCCCATCTGTCTGTGGGTGGTAGCTGGTACTAGGTGTCAATTCCGTACCTATGAGCCTGAAAAGTTCTTGCTAGAAAGAACTCATGAACCTGCTATCCCTGTCACTCGCTATGGTCTTGGGGAGGCCATGGAGTCTAAACACCTCTCTAAAAAATAGCTCAGCTACCTGAGATGTTGTGAAATCAATTGCAATAGGAAAGAAGTGGGCATATTTAGTTAACCTGTCCACTATGACGTAGATACAATCTTTCCCTTGAATCTGAGGAAGACCTGTAATGAAATCCATAGAGATCCCTGTCCACTTTTGTTCTGGTATAGGTAAGGGCTGCAACAAACCAATAGGAAAAGTATGCTTAGACTTATTCTCCTGGCACGTCATACACTCATGGACATGACGTAGAACATCATCTTTGAGACCCTTCCAAGAGAATCTCTCCCGAACCGCCCTGTAAGTCTTACCATACCCTAGGTGTCCTGCGGTAGGAGTATCATGGTAAGCATGCAGAATATGTTCCTTCAACTGAGAACCTAGAACAAGATATACCTTGCCTTTGTAGTAAATGACATCATCCACCACATTGTACCTATCATCCAATACCAATCCATCCATGATCTCACAAGCATGCTGATTTTTAGAGTACTCAACTAAAAGTTGAGCCTTCCAATCTATTGAAATCTCACTCAATGAGCATAGGGCAGCAAGTGATGGTTTCCTAGAAAGTGCATCAGCAACAGTATTATTCTTTCCCTTAATGAATTCGATGTCAGAATCATAGGCCTGGATCTTGCTTACCCATTTTTGTTGATGATCATTGAGCTCTGTCTGATCAAGGAAATACTTCAAACTGTTGTGGTATGTTCTTACCACAAATTTGTTGCCAACAAGATATTGTCTGAACTTGGCTAATGCATGCATAATAGCCAACATTTCCTTATCATATGTAGAATACAACCTCTCATTGTCACACAAATTCCTACTCTCTTAAGTAATGGGATGTTTGTTCTGCATCAACGCTACTCCAATGCTCACATCTGAAGCATCACACTCAAGTACAAATGGCTGTGAGAAGTTAGGGAGTGCCAAAACTAGACAAGTGCTCATAACCTCCTTGAGCCTATCAAAGACCCCCTGTGCTTGTTCTATCCATCTGAAAGCTCCTCTCTTTGTGAGGTATGTCAGGGGTGCTGCCAATTGAGAGAAGCCCCTCACAAATCTCCCGTAGTAAGCACATAGATAGAGGAATCCACGTAACTCAGTAATGTTCCGAGGGCAGGGCCAATCACGAATTGCCTGAATTTTCTCCTCATGCACCTTCACCCCATCAACACTGATCACATGACCCAAATATAAGACCTCTCTAAGTCCAAACTCACATTTGGACAACTTAGCAAATAGAGACTGACTCTCCATAATGCTAAGTACCTCCTCAACATGTCTGAGATGGTCCTCCCAAGTACGACTGTAAATCAGGATATCGTCAAAGAACACTAGAACTGACTTCCTCAATGCTTGTTGAAGATATGGTTTATACAGGATTGGAAAGTGGCTGGCGCATTGGTAAGGCCAAAAGGCATCATTAGAAACTCATAGTGCCCATAGTGACAGTGGAAAGCAGTCTTGTGTACATCCTCTGCTCATACACGAATCTGATGATAGCCTGAACAAAGATCAATCTTAGAGAAGTAGATAGCTCCATGAAGCTCATCCAACAAATCATCAATGCATGGAATAGGATATCTGTTCTTGATTGTCTTCTTGTTCAATGCCTGGTAATAAATACACATCCACAGAGTCCCATCCTTCTTCTTAACAAGCACCACAGAAGAAGCAAAGGGGTTAGAGCTAGGGCGAATGAAGCCCATGTCCAACAACTCATGAATAGTCTTCTCAATCTCATCCTTGTATGCTCTAGGATGATGATACAGAGTGGTAATCACTGGCTTAGCTCCATCCTCCATCTCTATCCCATGCTCAAACCCTCTATCTGGAGCTACACCAGGAGGTATGTCACCAAAGACTCTACCATGTCAGTCCATCATCGACTGAATATCAACATGAAACGCCCTGCCATCCTGATGTATAGGTGTTTTGGACTTCACCAAACAACATGTAGCCCAAATCACATCATCATCTCTAATAATAGTATCCATCATGCGAGAAGACACCTCTTTAGGTCCACCATCTAAAGTTGCCCTCAAAATTATCTTCTTCCCACCAGACAGGAACTCTAACTGTATGCGGTGATGATCAATAATATACCTCCCAATACCCTATAACCACTGCATGCCCAAAACCACATCATAGTCCTCCAGAGGTAGAATATAAAAGTCATTTGTCAAGGTATAATTCCCCATCTGAATGCTAAGCTGTGGAATCCGCTTAGTATAGCCCAAAACTGCACCATCTGCAACCTTCACTCCAAAACCATCAAATACCTCAGACTGTAACCCACGCCTCTCAACAAACTTTTGATCAATAAAGTTTCGTCGCCCCTATATCTACTAAGCTCATGACTCGTTGGCCCTGCACTATACCTTTCAACCAAAAGACATGAAATCTAGGATAACTGGAAAGGGTGGCCATAGTCACTTTAGCCGTCGCCAATGGCTCAGGGATGTCTATCTCCAACTGCGGCTGCTCCTGCCTAGTCTCCTCCGTACTGTCCTTAGTGTCAGTGTCTAGTATATCCTCATCACCAAACTTGAATGTTACCTCAATCAAATGAACCTTGCCCTTGCCCATACAACGGTGCCCGGGCTCCCAAGGCTCTTTGCAGGAGAAGCATAGTTTCCTCCTTCTCAGATCATTTTGTGTCTCGTGATCCATCCTGGGAGGTCTAGTTGTCTGTCCATCTCTAAATTGTGAGGTATTGGCCTTCTGTGGAGATCGTGAGTCCCTGAACGACTTCTTATCTGTCTGATAAGAAGTAGGAGTGGTGTCCAGTCTTAATGTCACATCTATGGCATCCTTAAGAGTGGATGGCTTGAAAGAACGTACCCATCCCTTAAGCTTGTCCTGTAGTCCCTCAATGAATAACATCACACTGCGCCTCTGAGGCATATTAGGTACCATAACTGCAATACGCTGGAACTCATTAATATACGCCTTTGCATACCCAGTCTGTCTCAGATGTGCCAACTCCCTATAATAGAGCTATGTGTCCTTACGGTCAAACCTAGAAATGATGCGCTCAGTGAACTCTGCATAGGAGTGGACCATGGCGTGGTCCTGGGTGACCAACCCGTGGAGCCACCAGTCATAGGCAACCCCATCTAAATGCAAGACAACAAACCGAATAGCATCACACTCAGGCATGGCTCTCAGTGATAGATATATATCCAGCTTGTGCACCCACGCTCGTGCACTCGTACCACTAGTCCCATCAAATGTAGTCAATGTGATCTTCTGGGTAGCTCTACTGAGGTCATAGTTCTACTGCTGAGGCCTATAGCCCCAGTCTCCTTTGAACCTGACAATATCTCTACGTTGTGCACAATATTGAAGAAAAGGAAAAACATACCTAACCTCTGGGGGTAGGGCTCTCCACTTAGCTTTAGTCGCCCTGACTGAATCCTGAAATTCCTCCTTTGGTGGCTCTACCTGTATCGGCTGCTCACTTGATATAAACTGAGGAAGTAATGGTTTATCCCTCACTGGTGTATGATGTCTCTCATGCCTAGGGGAATGATGAGAGCTCATAGCTGATGTATGAGATCCATGACTATGCTAGCTTCCAGCCACAGACACTGATCTACTTCGTCTGCCTCTGTGTCTATCCACTTCCAACTGCTCCAGGGTAACCTGTATTCTGTCTAAGGTCTGAACAATCCTGGGCTGGGTAGTGATGAGGGTCCTCATCAGCTCTCTCTCTTGTCTGTCTTATCTGTTCATCTGCCATAATAGGTTCCTGTTCTCTTCCACACTCACGCTCGTACTGAGCTCTTCTACGAGTATAATATCTGTATAAGTCACTTCTTCCCGGATGCATAGAAAAAAGAAAGCTTAACCCCACAGGCTAGCAGGAAAATAGCTCTGATACCACTAAAAGATCGTTGATGGATCCCCTTGCTAATTTGCTGTAATTTTTAAAATAATACTATATTTTCCTGTGATTTTGCTGATGGTCTTACAGAATAGAGAGAAGTTGCAGGATGTTTGGTTTCTTTTTATTTATTTTTTGAATATATAAGCAAGTAATGAATAAAGAACAACAAATAAGGAAGGAAACTGAAACAAGTAAGAACATTCAATTAAATCAGAATTGATACAAACCGTACCAGGCAGATTTCTGATTTATAATACCCAGATTATTCTCTACACATTGGGGATGTGCTTACATCCAACAATGGCGCCAATTGAAGGGTGGATGATGAAAACAAACCAAGAACATCGGCCATGGCTGAATGAAAGTCTTCACCACTTCCAATGTACAGTGTACCTGCTGTAATGGTGGCATCAAGCTAAAACAATCATGCCCCAGCTGGGAAATTCAACCACCCTGCTGAAACCCTCACCAAGCAATCTGAATCTCCACAAGGAATAGTGCATACACTCTGACCAATAATGCCAATTCCAAAAGAATCCACTACCAATCAATAGCTGAGCGCTACGTCCCAGCCAATACCAATCATGGGGTTTGCATCCCAGATTGAAGAATTGCTCTACCAGAGCAATATCACACCAAACAAGTTTTCAATATGTAAAAAATAATGAGAAATTAGGTTTCCTTCTCCTTATATCTCTTTCCTTCCAAATCAAACCCTAAAGATATATGAAAAGTGCGCTTTAATATAAGGTCATATTTCCCAATATTGGGCGCCCAAGTATAGAGAAAACACCACTTTTTCAATATAAAATAAATCCAAGTGCCAAAAGGACTCTGACAAGTGAAAATCATTTAGAAAAGTTCAAGACCTTTCCAACGAGCTATAACACATGGGCATACGAATCCAGATGAAGTAAAAAACCCCTTATTACTTCGAAATGGCTATAGACATAGCCTTATTTAAAATATTAAAACGCTAACTTAGGAAATATTTAAATATATTAAAAATATAACCCAAATAGCTACAGAAAGCTCGAAACACACCAAAAGCCTAAAACTAAACCTGTCACAACCTCCTAAAAAGTAGGAACTGCCTCCTAAAATGTAGGAATTGCCTCCTAAAATTAAGGAACTGCTCCAAATTGGTCTACTATTGCCAGAAATACCAAATCCAAACACTGAATATCCTGACTGAGTCTCTATCCACCATTGCCAGCCTACAAGACTCCATAATAGGCTAACTCACATGTCTCTGCTAGACAGAGCTAAAGAGGGGACATGACAACGACTAATTGTTCCTCTCCCCTAGTAAACATGGTGCAGATAGTCTTCATCATTTTAAAAATGATTTGAATCCATTTTTTACTTATTAACCTTTGTGCCAAACATTTTGTTCACTCAAGTGAATTCAGAAAGGCTCCACAAAATTTCAAATGCATACTCATAGAATAATGAAATTATCTCTTCACAATAGAATATTTAAATCATTTCAAAAAATGATTCAAATAACATAAATTTTCACCTTCAACCTACCAAGTGATATTAATCTCAAATCTAAAAAATGAAGAGCATGATTATATTTTTGTCCACACATCATCATTCTTCTCTAAATATTATTATTGAATCATTTAATGATTTAAATAATAAAATATTTAAGATCGAGCTTAAAATGAAACTGCAATGCTATGAGGCAAGCTGGGTCCCTTGTGGGTCCGACCTTAATTTTTTTCGTTATGAGACAAATGGATCCAAAACCATTTTGAAACCACAATTTCACACTCTATGGACCCAAAGGCAAGGCAGGTTGTCATTTAAACTTGACACCTGACATCTTCGCTTAATGTTTAAAATAGTTGAGGTGACCTTTGGAAATGCCTTCAAAAACTTATCAAACACTCTCCCTAAGTTCTGAAAACTGACATTCATGTTGAGTGTTATCATGATAATCACACTACCAAGTGGATTTGCACAATGATGCCCGAGGTAAAAAATATTAACGTTCAAAATTGCTTACTTAAGCTATTTTGGAAAATGCACATGCTAAAACCCACCTAAACCTTGCCAACTTCATCTCTTGAAAAAATATCAAACTTGCTCTAGGAAGTTGCCACTACGTGTAATAGTCAATCAAGATACAATGAGTACATATACCAGGACGTTTTTCATAATTCCATCAAATATGCAAAATATTAATGGTCAAAGATGGGCCCTCTGAAAATTTCTGGAAATACTGATAACGAACCTCTACAAAATTAGTTTGCTTCTTGCCTCGAAAAAATATCAAACTAAATGTTTGGGTGCTTCAACCAAGTGAGGGAGTACATGAATATCCAAAGAATCATGAGGATTGATCCATTTGATATGCAGGTCACTTGGTCATGAAATATTAATTAAGATGTAAGGTCCCTATACCAGATTTAGCAAAGCACATGTAGCAAAACTGAACAAATCTCATTTGCTTTTAGCTTGGAAAAAATACCAAATGAGTTACTAGAGTTATGCAAGTGGACATGATAGTACATTAATATAAGGAAAATTCTAGGAAGCAATTGGTTTGGCATGGAAATCAACTGGTAGCAAAATATCACTCTCTAAAAATGGCTACTCTTGCTAACATAACAGTGTGCAAATAACATATCTTTGTAGAACACTCAAACTATGTGCATTAAAAAAACATCAAATCTGATAATGGGAGGTTGAGAATGGGCATGGATACTCTCTGATATCATATGAACAAGATCCCAAAATGGGTTTTCATGACAATTGTAGGAAATCAAGTTATTCATCCTCAAAGTAGGCTACTTGGGAAGAATTTGTAGGGATATTTGAATGTTGCAATTAGTTTCCTCATCATGGACCCTTCAAATTTTGCTAAATTTTGAAGGTCCCAACACCTATCATCCCAAATCCCCCTCAATCTACTTTTTTTTGTTTAATGCACTTTCAAATCCACCCCTTAGTCAAGCAAACAAACTTTCATCCTAAACCAACCATCTAATTTATTTCTCCAAAAATCTCTCCAATCCAATTCCCCATCCTAAAATCTAATATATACCACATCCAACAACTTCCTTTTCATCCTTTCATTTTAGTTCTTTTAGCTTGTTCTCAATGCTTGTTTTTAGTTCTTGCGTGATTTAGTTCTTTCATATTTTCGCACCTAGATGGTTTGATGCTTGTGAAATTCAACTTCTTTGTGCTTTGATGGTTTTAGAAATCTCTATCTAATCAAAATTTTGTCCCAATTGCCTCCTAACTTGTCTATTTTCATCTTCATCTATCTATCTATATCCTAGTCCAAATAATCATCTCTTAAATTCAAATCCACTTTCATCCTTCATCTTTATTTTTAAGTGGGTAAGTGCATGGAAACGAAATACAAAAAGGGGGTCAAACGTGGCCACTCTTTTTTTTTTTTAAATCAGTTAAACCTGAACTTGGATCAATAATTTGAGATTCATGCACAAAAAAATTGACAATACCAAAAGAACAAGAATTGTAGTACTGTGAATCTAGTTTCTAAACCACTAAAGTTTTTTGAAAATAAATAACACTAAGAGGATGAAATGTCTTGTGCACACAAAAGTGTTCCTATTTTTTTAGTAAAACATAGCATAATGTGTGGTGTGCACCCCTCTATTTTTTTGTTGCATTTAGTAATTTGAAAAACACATTAGTAAAAATATAATTAAGGGTAAGTACTAGAAGTTGTATATTTTTTGTAATTTTGTTATTGAATATGTATTTTATGATCTTTCAAAGTGGATGCATCCTAAAAATCACATTACTAAGTGTGTGTGCCATGTAACTTGCATTGAAATAACTGAAAAATGTAAAAAAAATCAATGTGTAAAGAATGCAGTGCATAACAATCCTATATTTTTTTTTCAAGTTTTCCAAGTAGATCAAAAGTTATAAAGAAAAATGAACACATATGTAATTGAGAAATACAAAAACATCATTAAATAAATAACAAATAAATATGTTAATGTATTTCAAATATAAAAAAATATGTTTCGAAAGCTAAGAAGATGTGTGACACTTAGGTGGTAGTTTTATTAAATATTGTTTTACAATGTGTAACCCTGATGAGTACTAGAAGTTGCATATTTTTTGTAAATTTTTATTGAATATATATTTTATGATCTTTCAAAGTGGATGCATCCTCAAAATCACATTACCAAGTGTGTCTGCCACATAACTTGCACTGAAATAACTGAAAATGTAAAAAAAAATCAATGTGTAAAGAATGTAGTGCATACCAATCCTATTTTTTTTTTTCAAGTTTTCCAAGTAGATCAAAAGTTATAAAGAAAAATGAACATATATGTATCTGAGAAATATAGAAACATTAATAAATAAATAAAAAATAAATTTATTAATGTATTTCAAATATAAAAAAATATGTTTAGGAAGCTAAGAAGATGTGTGACACTTAGGTGGTAGTTTTATTAAATATTATTTTACAACGTGTAACCCCAATGATGTGCAACTTTAGAAATGAGAATGAAGGTAAAAAAACATGTGAAATTGAGGCAAATAAATAGTTCAAGCCTTTATCCTCATTATCCAAACTTATTTGCAAAGAAAAAAAGATGAAAAATATGTTGTGTTACACAAAACACACCCACATTTTGTGACAAATAAAATACGAGAGAATTGCATGCTCCACATAACACGGGCATGTTTTGTGGAACATGAAATATGATGTTTTATGAAATAAAAAACATCTCTCTCTCTCTCTCTCTCTCTCTCTCTCTCTCTCTCTCTCTCTCTCTCTCTCTCTCTCTCTCTCTCTCTCTCTCTCTCTCTCTCTCTCTCTCTCTCTCTCTCTCTCTCTCTCTCTCTCTCTCTCTCTCTACCAATATATATCTCTATTGGGAATTGAGGTGTCTCAACCTTAACCATTCCTAACATTGTATTTATGTATTTAATGCTTAAATTATAATTTTTTGCTCATCATATTTTTTCATCTAGTGTGGCATGACATAATGAGTTGCCTCCATGTTGGATGGTGACATGGAGGATTACAAGGATGTTTTTCTATCTCTACATGAGAAAATAAGCATCCAATTTGGTAGATATTTTTTCATGTATCAACATCTTAATGTAGTGTTAAAAAGTGTAACCCCTTAAAATTTCACACTCTTTTTTTGGGCCCTTGCTTTAGTGTGCCTTTTCCTATGTCATCTCAATCTTATTTGGGGTTCTATCCTATTTTAAATTTCAAGGCATCTTACTCCACACTTAAATGTTGTTAATCCAAATTTAAATTCCAAATCCAATTTATTAGGGCCCTAATATCTCACTTCCCGCTTGAAAGTGGGGCCTATTTGTCAGGTCACTATCTATTAATTGACAGTGATCTATGCTTTTTTGCCAATTTTTTGGAGGATTAACATGTTGGCCTTAACATTGGAAAATTTGGTCTCAAAGTTTGGATGAAAATTGAAAATCAACCTAGATGCAAAAATACCTTGAGAACCCTATATAAGGCATCATATCTAATTCATTTGTACATCCTTACATTAATCTATCATTCCAATTCAAGATAAAATATTCTTCATTGAAGAGCATATTTGAGTACAAGGAGCACCAAGCTACACCAAATAATTTTCAAGTATGTTTTCATGATGGATTTTGATATGATTTAATATCATGTTATTACATCAATACTTGGATGACTTATTTAAAGAGTATTGCATCATCAAGCAAAGGTATTATCATTTCATTTAAGCTCTTCAATTCAACATAATTTCCTTTAGATTTAGCCTCTTCCTTCTAAGGGTAAGCTCTCTTTCTAATCATCATTGATGTAGTGTAGGTTAACACCTACCTGGGGTTTGACTTAGGTGAGCCCATGTGTAGCCCAACATAATTTTCCTTTTCTTTTGGGCATTTGCAAGTTCATGAACAAGTCATAGACAATTTTTTAAGGTACACATGCACTATGCACACTAGGATAGAGGTTACCAAAAAAAAATGTAGCAGGAAACACCTAGACTATGCCAGTTAGTGCCATAGTCCTCCAAGTTTGACCTAAAATTTAGAGGGAAGGCAATTTGAAGGTTTTTGAGCCCAAATCTAAAATATGTTTCCACCTGGACACCTGTCAGGACTATGGAACCTAGCTACAATGTCTAGCCATTTTAATCTCTATTTGTTGTCACATGTTCCTCTTTACACCTCATTTCCATTTTTGTGCACCTCAGATGACTCTCAATTTTGTATTTGTTTGTTTATGTTGGTTATTGTCAATTTTGCATCATTTAACCTAGTTCTTGCATTTTCATATCTAAATCATTATCCAGTCATCAACAATCAAAAGAGAAGAACAATCAATTGAACTTCCTAGATCTCCTAAGGGACTAAATTTGGACTTAATTAGTTGTCCTTCAATAAAATTGATGGGATTGGGTTTGATTCCTAGTTGCATGTTTAGGCTAGTGAGCCCCATATTCATTACATTTCACTTAGAAATTTGTGTAAGTCTTTGGTGTATGAGAGATTCTAATGATAATTTATGATGAATTCATATCATATATTTGACAATATTAAAATCACCTTTCATGGAGAATATGGTTTCCCAAGTTGAGTTATGACGAGTTGTAAGAGAATCAACTATTTATAGACAATTATGATAGGTTCTCTTACAAATATAAGTGTTGTCAACCATGAAAAATTATATTAAAGTTGTAAGGTGTGTAAGAGCATTTTTCATACCTATGTTTTAGCAAAAATGAAGCTTGAGTGAAATGGGTTAAAGAATCTTGGACAATTGATTGTTGCGTGCTTGGAGGTGTTGGAAAAATGTGCCAGGTGGATTTGGATTCCCAACTCTTTTGGCTTGATCTAGAAGCTACTTTAAACTTGTAAATATTCATATATTGTATGTCTCTTATGTGTGTCTAAGAGAGGTGTGAGGATAATTGTTCTTTGCAAGGTTATCTTGATAGATTTCCTCACACACAACAAGATGTAGACTCCATATAAAGGCTTACAACCCGCAAGTGAATTGTAATAATTTGTTGCAAATTAATTCATTGGTTTAATATTTTAGAGTGTGGGTTTTTTTTACTCAAAAGGGTTTTCTAAATGCATATTGGTGTTCCTTCTCTTTTGTCTATCTTTCTTCTATTCTTCTTCTTTCATTCTTGAGGTGTTGATTTACATGTCGTTATGCTACTAGAATTGATTTAGATTTGAAAACTACATTATCTTTACTCTCTAAGGATTAATATATGAGAAATTAACTATGCTTATTTATTCTTTAATGGATTATTAGTATGTGTTTGTATCAATTTGTTGAACATTTGATTAAAAGGACCATAGGATACTAAAGGTGCATACTGGATCTTGAATCTCTTTTTGTATTTGTCTTTCCTTTTTATTTGGTATCAAAAGCTAAGATCCATGGTTTTCATGTGCATGTATTTGAGTTGCATGTACTTGAATGTGTGTTGCATGTACTTGCATGTTACTGGCATCTGCTTGCATGCTATTACGTGTGAAGGATTTATGGTGTTTAAGGTTCTAGCCATTTCTTAGCATTGAAAGCTTAAGAGAATCTATTTTGAAGAAAATGGTTGATTATTAATTCTTATCTTTATAGTTGATCTTATTTTTTGATACAATATAATTTTGAAGGATGGAGAAGAAGGAGTTTAATGGATTTTATCATGTGGTTACACTCAATTTGGTATTGATCTGGAGCTCTTGTTTGATAATAAAGATTATAACCCTCATGTGTGGTGGTATTCTTTCATTATATGATCATTTGTAGGAGAGTATCCATGATGGGAGTCTATTTTTTGGCTCCTTGATAATATGGAGAAACTTAGGTTGTCATGACTTTGGTTTGATGTGCCTATGTTGGGTGCTTGGTTTTAGTCCCTAGCATTGGAAAGCATTATTTCATTGGTCAGAATGCATGTAGGCTATGGAATTGATCATTAGATTATTTGAAAGCTTTTGGAATAGCCTACATCCTTTGTATGTGCATGTGCTTGCTGGTGGTTGTGGAGTTGGCCTACAAATGGGCTTGTATTTCTTGGACCTCTTCCCTTTTGAGTGGGTGTACTTGCATGTTTCAATTCATATTTTCTTGGATATGAGGGTTTTGTATATTTTTCGTTCAAAATATAAGGTTATGTTTATCTATGTTATTCCATTGTCCTGGTTAAACTATTTTGGTAACTTTTAGACTTGTGGATCTTCCAGATGATAAGTGGATATCGATTTGTATGTGTGTCAAATAACATAGTGGTTTTGTAGGTTTTACATGGTTAATCAAAACTTGTGGTTTTGTAGATCTACAGATAAGCTATTTTACAAATTATGATTCTTTGTGGTTATTTTTGGATGCAAGATAATTTCATTTATGCATGTGTGCTTTGTGCATAATGTGAGGAGGTTTGTAGATTTCTCAATGAGATTGGTATATGCTTCTCCATTAGTTATTTATGGGTTGTGAAGTTGGTATGGATTTTATTTTTAGTAACCTTCTTGAGAACCTATTTCCTCAAAAGGTTTTACAATTTTCCTATTCTACTAAAATTTGTTGGTTTGTATATATTTGGAGTATTATTATTGGTTCCATTTGTATAAATATAGCTTTTGTAGGTTTTGAATGTAAACAAAAATTTGTGATTTTTAGATATGTGGAAAAGATTGTGTTTAGACTCTTAGATCTTTATGGATGGAGACAATTTCATACTTATAATAATGCTTAAATTTATTTCCTTAACTATGGTGCTTAGTTATGGATTTGTTTGACAGATGAGGTATGCTAGTGATTTGGTGTTTGAGTCTTGAAATCTACGTGTTATCTTCTTTGATATCTTAATTTTGTATATTACTAATGTGATGATGAGTTTTTATGTTTTACTATTTGGGATCTATGAGTCATGTATTTTAGTGGGCTATATTTATCCATTGGTTGTATTGAAGACTCATATATGGACTATATATATCCACACAAAAAAATTAGCATTTATGCAGATTCAATTAGTTGGCATTGTCCATAGTAATTTGTGTATTGGCATGGTTATTATTGCAAGTGAGTTATTTGATTGTGTTATAACCATAAATGATCTCCATTTAGGAGATGGTTGTCATGATTCCATGTGTAGCTTGGTATTGTGGTTTAGCAAAATTTATTGGTAGTGGCATGGATTCATCACTAGTGATGTGTTATCTTACTTAATGTTTGTGGATGTCTTCGAGGAGCTCTTAGATCCTATTTTTGTAGAATATTTATTCCACACCTGCATTTCATTATTAAGAGATGGTTATCTTCATATGATTAGAGACATTGGCATCTTGGTTAGCCATGGAAGACTTGGAGTCTTTGGTTGAGGTGTTAGTTTATGACTTGTTGGTTTTAACAAGTGATCCTTGCTTACATGATGGTTTGTTATTATTTCATGATGTACTCTTGATTATTGATTAGAGTGTTGGAATGATACAAGTTCTCTTGAGAGCATGATATGTTCATTGGAGCATATGATATTCTTACGAGGAGATATGAGATCTTGTTTTCATTATTGGGTTCTTGATTCTATGGTTAGAGCTTTAATAATATTTTTTGTTGGTTCTCTTTGTATTGAGTACATTGGTCATTTTATTTGGAGCTTAACATGGATTGATTGATTATTGGTGCTCATGGTGACTTGGAGACATTAAGTGAGGTATTTTTTGAGACAATTACTCTTTAGAGATTTCAGAAATAAGTTTGAGGAGTCTTTCACTTGGATATGGACGCGAGTTCATGATGGACTTTAGAGGAGTTTGTTCTTAGAGAAAGTCTATGTGACTTGGTATTTCTAGAGGATAAATCTTATTCTTCACTCTTGGTCTACTCAACAAATTATCATTTTAAAGGTATAGCCCATTTCATTTTTAGATGCATTATAGTCTATGATTTCTCATGGATATGGATCTTGAGCTATAATTTCTATTTCTAAAGGGGTCATTTGAGAATTTTTTGCATGGTTATCTCCCTGGGTATCTATTTGATTCTTGAGGATTTTAGACATGTTTTTGGATTGAATTCCCAATATGGGAATAATTTTTGTAAAGTCCTCAACAATATTAAATTTATATATAATACACAATACATATAATTAAATATAAATTAATCTAACATGCCCAAAATATATTTATAAAGACTTGTTATTAAATTATTGTAGTGTTTGAATACATAAGCCCAACAGTTAGGCAAACAAAAGGAAACTATTTCCTTTACATGAGATCATAAGGTTGAATACAACAAGTTCATAAAGTAAAATTGAAGACAATCTTGACACATACTCCTAACTTGTGACCTCCGCACAAGAACCATAGACAAGAAAATTGTTTGAGCACTAAAAATATTAAATTTACATTTGATATCAGAGCTCTAGGCTCAACACTAGGGCATTGAGTTCACTATGTTTAGTTGCGACTCTTTGTTTGACCCTCTAATTGAATAGTGCTTTGTGCATGTTGTGCAAGTGTTTGATGTTTGAGTTAATATATTGGCTTATAGTGAATCAATCTAAGTAGTGAGGAGAGTCTCGTATATTTTGTTACACCTGATAGGAAATGAAAGATGCCTTTTTGGTTGAGAGGCTTTGGAAGCAAAACAAATATCGATCTTAGATCATTGCCCTTGCATATAAGTTATTGTTGAGACTTTGTGTGTATATGTGTATGGCGTGATTTCTTAGTCACTCCTTTCTTGATATGTTTGATGAAAGTTGGGTTGTGAGAATTAGTTAGACTATTCAAGTGCTTTTGTATTCATATGGTTCCAGATGTGTTGTGTACTCTTTATTGGATGGTGTGACTATGGATTCTGTTGTTTGGAATTACATGATCTAGTTCTTGTTTGAGCATTATGAACTATATTGTGTGAGTGATGCAATTGAATTGAAAAGATGATGACTATTCATAAGCACGATATACGGATAAAGGTGTTTTGATTAATGGTAATTTGAAAATGTTTTATAAATATTGTATGGATGCATTTTTTCGTGTGTAGAAAATATTTTATAATGCATGAAATAATGTGAATTATGTTCCCAAATTGCATTTCCAAATCCATGTGATTAGTTGTTTAGTAGCATTTTATTTAAGACAGTTAAGGAAAGGAGTTTAATTAGGTCATATGCATGGTCATGTGATTAATATATGTTCAAATATACAATGAAATAGAATTCCTTGCATTATTAATCATGGTAATGCATTGAACCAACTTTTGTATAGTATGCATTTTGATGTATTGAAGGAAATCATGGATGATAGGAGCTATGTGTAAGTGTGGCTTAGTACCTTTAGTGTGTCATGCCTTAATGAACATAAGGATTTCACTTTGTCAAGCATGCAATAGTGTTGCATGATGTGATAAAATGCATGGTTTTAGTTATACCTCTACACGGTTGAATGATAGTCATTCCTTGCATAAGTCAATGTGTAATATATCATTGGTTTTGATCATATCTCAACCTAGTCTTGTTTTGTGAATATTTATCAAAAGTAATTATGCACATCATATCTTTCTGACCATAATTTCACATGAATGTAGTGCTTGAGTAGCCTAAACCTAGTGTAGAAAGAAAATCTTTGAATGTTTTCTTGTATAGTAATATAAATATGTTGTGTTGATTTTTCAAGTGTGTGAAAATTGAAATTTGAATTAAATGATTAAGGATGCTTGGTGCGTATCTTTGCATATTATTGAAGTCTTCAATGTTCATGTTTGTGGTGTGCTTGGGCATGTTTTCTAATGCACCTTGGACATGGTACCCCCAAGGTGTCATGTAGTTTTTACTCCCTCGATGTGAGTAGTGTTAGTCACTTAGTTTATGTGGAAATGTTTTTCAAATTTGAGAATTATTTTTGTTATTGATGAATTTTAAACTTTCGTGAGGGATAGATTTAAAATTTATTTATTTTCCTTGTGTTAATCTAGTCACAAAAACTTTTTCATTTATCTATTTTGTGGCTCCTAGACACAATTACTTATTGTTGAATTTATGCACAATTTGTGACTTTGAGTTGAAAATTTATGATTCCCCATTTGATATTGGGATATATGATTTATGTTGCTAGTCCTATGAAGTGTTACTAGTGTCCTTTATCTTGTTAATGATGAATGCTGGTAGAATGCACAAGGGAGTAAGATAGTGGAGAAGGTGTCAATCATAAACTTGTATTAGTATCGTGATTAAACTAAATCTCTTACTCTTATGAACTGTTAGAAGATATCGAGTATGTTGTGTGAAATTATTGATGTTGAATAGCATGCATGTTGATGTGAATGTTTGAAAAATTTGAGATGCATTACATGGATGTAAATCATTTAATTGTGAGATGGTGTGAATGACCTATATGGTTGATAATGAATGCAATGTGTTTGCAATTTGACTTCAACATATTGGTGTTTCTTGATCAAGTATAAGAGTCACTACATGAATAGAATGTCAATAGTGTAGATTATGCGCTACAAAGCATGATGTGACATGTGATGGACATAACATCTAGGTCCCATGATTAATTAGGTGGATCTACTAACTTTTTAAAAAATTTACAAGTAAAAATGGTTGATCTATGAACACACCTATTAAATCACATGAGAAAAGCTACATATGAATGGCTTATTCATTATTCTTTATGTATATGATCAAGTCGTGATATAGCTTAATGCTATATTTAGTCAAATGAATTTAATCTTAATATGATTGCTTTTATATTAAGAAATTAGATATGGAAATTAAAATTCTATTAAATTGCCTATGAGAATTCAATCTTTGTTATTGAGATTAAATTATTGCAAGTGTGTTTAAATATAAGGACAATGTAAGGAAGTTCACAGAGGAATACCTAGCAAATTGGTCAAATCAAGCACATAACTACAAGGATATGGTAAGTAGAGGTATGTATGATATACAAAACTTAATCTTTATGTGAGATTGTGTATAATAGTCGATACTCATCTTGTAAATGTTTAAATGAGAATAGAAGATATAGATTGAAATAATTAAATGGTTGTATAAATCATGTTAAAAGATAAACAAGATAGTTTCAAAATTTGAGAATCGAAATAGTAGCGGAGATACATGCAAGTAAACATGATTTCTCATTTAGTGTTTAATATTTTTACTATAAAATAATTTGCAATCCTTATGATTGTGAGAGAATATGGGTGCGGGGAAAGGTTATGCTCTTTTAGCATAGAAAGGAATAGACAACCCTTCTTCTAAGTACTTACTACTGTGATAGATCCCTGGCATGTTGAGGAAATAAAAGAAATATTCAACATAATTCAAAAGAAGAGTCAAAATAAACTAATTGACTGGTTGGAAAAATGTACATTTATCAAAACTTATAACATAGATTTCGTTGAGTTCACTCTGCACTTGATGTATAAGGAAATCATTAAAGTAAGAAAAATGGATGCACAAAGCTACATAGTAAGACTAAACTTACCTTAATTTATTTTCATCAGTAGGTGAGATTCAAGCTACATCTTGCTAGCAAGTTAATTCAACAAGGAACTCCTCTAAATGTATTATAATTCCCTCATAAAATAGATCTTCTCCCCTCCATTATTCTCACTAGGATCCCTACTCTCTCCCATCTTTAATAATACCACTTAATCTTATCAGAAATGACTATCCGGCCCCTAGGATGCATCAGTGCATAAGTTATGGTATATGAGGGTAATTTATGTGTTAGTGCATCCTAAGGGTTCGATAGCCACTACCTGATCTATGCATGGATACCTCTCTTTTTTCAAATAAAAGAGCACTCCCCTAAAACAGGGGACGTTAAAAACCATTTCATTGCTAGATGACTTAAGCTCTCATGCAAAAGGCCTTTTCAAATCTACTCCTCGCCTATCTTTAGCCTCCTCTAACAAGATGGGTTCATAATGGATTTCTTACCAAAATTAAAAATATCCTCTTAAATTAAAATAAAAATGAAACATTTAATGAAAAAGACAATATATTTGTTAGTCTAGTAATTTAGTAGAGCAATAATAAAATCTTAAATCAAATGATCAAAAATTAAAATTTTATATCAAAATGTTTGATATATTATATATATTGATTATTGAAAAATCTATATAATTGAATTTTGAATTAATGAGCAGAGTTTAGGGTCATCATAGTTTTGACTTTCATCTTCCTTGTTTTGGAGAATCTTACATCCATGATGGTGCTATCTTATATATATGTTTTATTTGATCTAATGAGATTGAATGATTGGTTATTGTTGAGGCTTTTCATTGGGGTTGTGAAGGAGATATTACTTGGCACATCTCAACACTTTCAGGTGTTGGTAGAAGGACATTATTGCGATATGATTTATCGGTTTTCTCTCTATTCTATGGCTACTTCCTGAACATGGTTTAGTGTGAAGGAATTGGAAGAGTTATGATGACATGTTATTAGAGATTATGCAATAGTTTATGTTGCATGTGTGTACATTGGCATTGTTGTTTATTATTATATGGTTTTGACTAATAGACACACCTTTGGTATAGATGTTGTTAGGTAGACTTGATATGTCATGATTTATTTTTAGGTTTGACATTACTCATGTGGTGGGAATTCCTATATGTGTGTCTTCTTCATTGGTATGTTTGACACATGGATCTTATGATTGTAATTTCTGTGTTGGATATCTTGTTGGCATGTTTTCTACTAATATTTCAAATGCCTTTGAGGTATAAAAGATTGGATGGAATAGCATATTTTATGGTTTCTTTTTCTATTCATATGGACTTTTTAGTTGGATGTTAATAATTAGTTGTGGCTGTTGTTCTAATTATTTTGGAACATTTGTGTTCGATCTTATTCTTGAGGAATTTTGAACTTCAAAGTTGTGTTCTAGTAATGGGTTTGAAGATGGATAAATAATTATGCTTCTATAAAGCTTGTGAGCACAAGGGAGTTTTGACAATAGTTTGTAGCCTTTATTATTACTAGGATTTGATTTTTGTGTTATTTGGATTGGTGCATCTTTATCTTAACTTGTTCCTTTTTCTTCCATAGGTGTTATGTTGGAGGATGAGAGGAGTTCTTTCTTGATATGATGGATATCTTAGATGCTATTGCAAATATATTGTTGGAGCATGAGAGCATGTTTGAGATTCTTGTGGTTTTATAGACGGCTATGATGTTGCATCCTTATTTGGCCCTTTACAATTAAATCTTGTTCATATTGGTCATGTTAAGGTGTTCAACAAGTGGGTGAATTTTGGAAATTATCTCTCAACCTTAGCATTCCTAACATTACATTTATTTATTTAATGCCTAAATTTCAATATCTTGCTCATCATATTTTAACATCTAGTGTGACATGGTACGATGAGTTGTCTTCATTTTGTATGGTGACATGGAAGATGATACAAATTTAATTTTTTTCTTAAATGGAAAAGAAGGCATCCCATTTGGTAGAGATATTTTGTCATGTGTCAAAATATTTGAAACCTATGTAAGTCATTATTATATGCTAGATTATTATGATAGGTTATGATAGGTTGAGAAAGTGTTACAAGGTGTATTTCATGGAGAATATGATCACCCAAGTTGGGTTATGATGAGTTGTAAGAGAATCAACTATTCATAATTAGTAATGATGGATTCTTTTACAATTGTAAATGTTGTAAGTCATGACAAATTCTATGATAGCTATAAGGTGTGAAAGCATATATCATGCCTATTTTTAGCAAAACTGAAGAACTCAAGTGTGGAGCTATGTAAAATGTGCTCAATAATCTTGGGAATGTGATTTTTGCATGCTTAGAGGTGTTGGAAATATATGCACCATGGATTTGGATGCCCACCTCTTTTGGCTTGGTCTAGAAGCTACTTCAAACTTGTAAATCTCTATATATTGCACGTATTTTTTGTGGGTCTAAGAGAGGAGCGAATATAATTTTTCTTTGTAGGTTTATGTTGTTATATTTCATCAAGAAGAGAAAGATGTAGATTACATGTAAATGCCAAGAGCTTGCAAGTGTGTTGTAACAATTTATTGCAAAACAATAAATTAGTTTGATACTTTAGAGTTTGATTTTTTTTACAAAAAATATTTTTCCACATTTTTCCACACATATATTAATGTTTCTTCTCTTATGTCTTTCTTTTATTCTTCTTCTTTCATGTTCTTGAAGTATTTATTTACATGTAGTTATGCTACCAAAATTTATTTAGATCTACAAACTACATTATCTTCCCTCTAAGAGTTAATGGATGGTAAATTGACTATGCTTGTTGGTTTGCTTTTATGGCTTAGTAGTATGTGCTTATATCAAGTTGTTAAAAATTTGACTAAAAGGAAAATAGGATACTAAATGTGCATATTGGATCTCATTTGTTTGTTTGGGTTTATCTTTGCCTTTCACTCTCACTCTACTTTCTCTCACTACTCTCTCTACCTACCTTTCTCTCCACCTCTCCCTCATTCCCTCTAATGCACCCTCTCTCTACCTCTCTGTCCCTCCTTCCCTCCCCACTCATGATCTTACCTTTGTCTCTCTCCATATTTTTCTCATTACTATCTCTCTACCTATCTCTCCCTCCCTCCAACATCCCCTCTCTCTATCTATGTCTCCCTCCCTTAATCATTTCCTTTCTACTATTTTTCAAATACACTCATCATCATCTCCAATAGTAACATCTATTGATTCAAGATGTCTTATAATCAAATTAAAATCATTCAAATGTTTAGCAATTAAATCCCTATCCTTCATTTTCAAAGAATAAAAACATCTTTTAAGATAGAACTTTTTAGACAAACTTTTAGTTTGGTATATTATGGTAATCATCTAAATTAACATTAATCATTAAATCTCTTATGAAGAGATTAAATACATGAAGTTTCTAAACAAAACAAAAAAACTAATTTAGAAACTAGATAAATTAACTAAATATTACATAATTGACCGTTAATATCAAATATGTTAAATATTAATCTAATTCCCTCCCTTAATGGTCAATTTGTCAACTACACCAAGTTTCCCCCTAAATTTAAAAAACTTATTCAGGCTCAGAGACTTGGTGAGAATATTTGCAATCTGATCCTATGTCAGAACATATTGTAATTCAACTGATTCATCTTCTACCAACTTGCGAATGTAATGACAATGAATTTCAACATGCTCGGTACGTTCATGAAAGACTAGAATCTTGGCCAGTTTGAGCACCCCTTGATTATTAGTGTACAAGGGAGAAGGACCTGCTTGAGTCATTTGCATATCAGAAAGCATTATTCATAGCCAAACTACCTCACATGTTGCCTTAACTATTCCTTGATATTCTACTTCAATTGAGGAAAGAGCCACTTCCTATTACTTCTTGTTGGTCCATGTTATAGCACCTGTACCCAAACTGAATACATACCCAAAGGTGGATTTTTTGTCATCCATTGAACCTTCCCAATCAGAGTCTATATAACCAGTCATCTATGGATCCTTGCACTTGCTATACATAATGCCAAAATTTGAAGTGCCCTTCACATATCGTAGCACACACTTCACTACAACCCAATGATCAAATTTTGAGGCTATCATGAAGTGAGATATGTAGCTCACGACAAAACTGAGATCAAGTCTAATAGAAGTGAGATAAATGAGGCTACCCACTAGTTGCATGAATACTATTTCATCCACCATAGGTGAATCAGACTTGGTTAACAACTTCAACCATTTCTCCATAGATGTGGAATAGGGTTTATAATCCTGCATCCAAAATTTATCAATTAGACTTTCGACATACTTAGACTGGGAGATAAAAATATTGTCACTAGTCTGCCAAACCTCAACACCTAAGCAGTAATGGAGAAGCCCCAAATTTGTCATGTCAAAATCTCGATGCAAATCCTATTTGATTGTTGCAATCAAATGTGCTAGACTGCATGTAATGATTAAGTCATCAACATAAACAACAAGAAAAATAATATCATCACCAAAGCGTTTGACATACAAATTAGTGTCAAAGGGATTGCGTTGAAAACCATGATCAACCAGGTATTGATCAGTCTTGATGAACCAGGCTCGAGGATCATGTTTCAGGTAATATAGTGCTTTCACCAATCTGCAAACATAATGTTCCTTACTGGGAACCTTGAAACTAGGAGGTTTTGTTATACAAACTTCTTCCTATAACTCACCATTAAGGAAGGAAATCTTAACATCCATTTGATGGAGTTTCCATCCAAACTGGGTTGTAATAGCGAGAAGATGAATTGTGCTCATCTTGACAACATGAGAAAAAGTCTCCTCATAGTCAATGTCCTCTCACTATGTGAATCCTTGAGCTACTAACCTTTCCTTGTATTTATCCAGAGTACCATCTACATGATACTTGACCTTGTAAACCCATTTGTAGCTGATAGTTTTCTTCTTAGGAGGAATATTAGAAAGGTTCCAAGTGTGATTCTTCAGAAGACTGGTATTTATCTTCCATAGCCTTTTACCACTCAAGAATTCCTTAGCCTCTGGATATGTCTGAGGCTTATAGATGATATGCATGTTGGTCATAAGAGAAAATTCAGTATGTTTTGTTTCTTGTTCTTTCTACGAATTGATCTTCCCTCAATGAGCTCATCATCATGAAGAGACTCAATAGTCTTGACCCACCATTTAGGCTGAAGAGTAAAAGTACCAATATTTGGTATAGGAGAAACAACATCTCCTGGGGATACTGGAACAAAGTCATCTGAATGTAGATCTTGAAGAAATTCAGGTGACATAATATCACACCTAGGAGAATCCTCATCTTGAAAGTCAGAATGATCTAAAGCCCTGCCATTAGGTGATCCTAAAAGAAGATGTACACCCAAATGAAAAGCCTTCAGCTGATCCTCAAGACTCATAATAGTAGAAGAAAGAAAAGGACAAGTAGTCTCATCAACTACGACATCATGACTGAATATGAGATGATTTGTTTCCACATTAATTAGCCTGTATGCCTTGTGATAGTCGTTGTAACTACTAAACATAAGTTTCTATCTCTTGGGATCCAACTTGACACGCTTGGCTTCTAGAATCTATACATGAGTAGTAGAACCAAAGACTTTCAAATGGCCCACCTTAGGCTTGTGTCATGACCAAGCTTCTTTAGGAGTCAACTTAATGACCTATGTAGGAGACCAATTCAGAAGATAAACTACAATATAAATCACTTCAACCTCATATTTCTTAGGAACATTTCTATGCTCCATCATAGAATGGGCCATTTCAGTAATGGTGTGATTCCAACGTTCAACTACACCATTCTATTGAGGGGTGTATGGTATGGTAATTTGGTGCTTAATGTCATGTGTAGCACAAAAGGTGGAGAAATCAGATGAACAAAACTCCCCCACATTATTTGACCTTAGAGTAACAATCTGAGAACTTGACTCCTTCTCAACTAAGGACTTATACTACTAAAAAGTACTAAGCACATCTGATTTATTCTTAAGAAAATACACCCACATTTTTCTACTGAAATCATCAACAAATAATAAAAAGTACCTTGACCTAGTAATAGGAGTGTTCATTAGTCCACATACATCGCCGTGAACCAATTGAAGTACCTTGGAGGCTTGCCAAGAATCACCATCTAAGAATGGTGTCCAATGCTGCTTCCCAACTTGACAAGCTCCACAAATTAAATGATTTTGAGTTTGGATCTTAGGTAGACCAACAACCAAACCCTCTTGAGATAACTGAGAGAGATAGTGCACATTCAAATACCCATAACGGTATGCCAAAGATTGCTAATGGAAGAACTTCTAGCTGCCATGGCATGCTCTCGAGAATCACCTGAATCAACAAGTCTGTAAAGAGCATGATCCTCAAGTCCCATGATAATTGTAGCGGGGGTCTCCCTATCAACAATACTACAAGTTGTTCTCAATGGTGATCACTCTCAAGGATAAGGTTGAGCCTTGATAAAATCCATGGTTATGGTTGAGTGAACCTTGCTCCTTATGCTCATGATCATTTGAGCTCTTTGGAGGTTGGCTTCAGCCTTATTCTTTTGCCACTAGTTCTTTAATGCTTAATTTGCTTTGTTAGGTTGTGGTTGGGCTGCTAAATGTCTATGTTGTATCTTACTGCAACATTCTATTGAGGGTTTCGAATCCGTGAAAAATATGAGGGTTTCAGGTCCCTTCAAAACTTGTATAGGGTTTTGGGTCACCTCGAAACATGTTTTTTTCCTTAATCAAAATAATACTGCAAGTGTGCGAACTAAAATTTATATCCATTTGGGGAGAATGCCTCATGATCTGGCTAACTGAGAGAAGATTAAGTTTTATGCCTGAAACATAGTATTCATTGAGTAATATCAAATTTCTCCCTCTAGAGTGAATTTGTATGTTGCCCTTACCGACAATAGTATACTCCTCTCCTCCTCCAAAGATCACTAAATCAGAGAATGGTTCAAATTTCATGAACCGATCTTGATGATGAGTAAAATGTCAAGAAGCCCTTGAATCGATATACCAAGCATAAGATTTCTCTGGATCTGCAGTTCTTTTGGCCATAAAGGCATAGAAGGTAGATTCTTTATGATCAGAGTGCTCTATGACATTTTCTTTGGGTTGAGACCCTCCCTTCTTATTTTTCTCGGAAGCCAATTGATTGTGACAGTTAGCCTTCATGTGACCATACTTGTGACAATAGTTACACTAAACGTTCTTTTTCTTCTTGCAATCCTAAGAAGGACATGAGCCTTTTGGCTGAGAAGATTGACCTTTCCCTTTATCCTTAGCAGAAGATTTAGTAGAGAATGCTTGTTCTATGGAGGATGAACTGGAATTACTACTAAACTACTGTCTCCAATTATCCCATTGTAGAAGCTTATTGCAAAGATCTAGAAACATCAAATCAACATTTGTTGAAGTACTGTTGAGTGTTTCAATGAAATGCTCATAAGATTTTGGTATATTTTTTAGAGTAATCGCGACCATATTTTCTTCCTCCATTTTTTGACCAATAGCCTCTAGCTAGTTGTGAATATCCTTTATCTTTGTCAGATGCTCCTAAAGAGATATTTTCTCATCCATTATGATCATGAAGAGCATAATATTGAGAAAGAATGCACGAGTCTTATCTAATGTTTCATGGAAACCTTTCAGGTGCTTCTAGATCTCAACAATTGTCTTGTTGGACGACATTTGAGGCAACTGATCATCAATCACTGAAAGTTTGATGAGCATGATCACTTCACAGTTGCGCTTGTCATACTTGTCTTGGTCCTTTTCGGTTGTCATGGGTCTAGTTTGAGTGCCCAAAACAACTTGATCAAGGAAATGATATATATAGGAGTTGAGAAAATACAACACCACAGGAGCCCAAATAATCTCAGCGAGTTGAAAAACCTGTTACAAGGAGAAGCAATGAACCAAATCACAGAAGGAAAGAATACACAGGAAAAATATGCTCCAAAATGTATTGTCAATAATAATCCTTCTTCATACAATGAAAAGAAAGAACTCAACCTTTAATAGGTCAAGAAACCCTAAAAGGGAAAACCTAGGTTTGCACATAATAATTAATTATATGCACCTAAAGTTAGCTTTAGTGTAAAAGAGATAAAGGGAACTTAAATAATTAAACAAATAATATTTACTTAATCAAGTAAATACCTGAATACTCTAACACCCCCCCTTAAGCTAGACTTAGGGAGAAGCTAAAACCTAGAACAGCTACTGAAAGCAATTAAGATGGGTCTTGACAACAAGGCCTGATCAGGTACCCAAATACAATGAAATCTCTATGAACTGGAGAAATAGAGAAAACCACGTGGGAACAAAACTCTACTCCAAAAAGAGATGGAAAAGAACACCACTGAAGCATGAAGAACGTGCAAACTCTGTCGAAGAATAACTGCTGATCTGAAGAACCTCCACTGAAATAGAACATGACCAGGTAGAGAAGACTGTAATTTGCATGAGTGCCCTCAAATGACACTACTCGAATCAAGAGGCAAACAAAGCAAAAACAACTGAAATCGAAGATACAGATGGTATGAGAAACCAAAGCCTGAAGAGCTGATCAATTGAACCACATAAGCAGTAGAACCAACAGGATAAACCTCCCCATAATGCGGAAGTGGGAGAGGGACAGGAACACTAAAAAGGATAACAAAAAAAAAACTGCATGACGAAGAACCAAGAACATCAAAGGTGCTGAGACACATCATCATGAGGTGAATGTCATGGAAGGAACACTCACTGAACAAAAGAAGATGGCAAACAACAGGTAAACATCAACCCCCTCATGGTACTTGATCAATAGTGCATGTACAACAAGACACAAAATATGCAAGATTCCAAGTAAACCTAGGTTTTCCCTTTTACACTTAAGCTAACTTTAGGTGCATATAATTAATTATTATGTGCAAACCTAGGTTTTCCCTTTTAGGGTTTCTTGACCTATTAAAGGTTGAGTTCTTTCTTTTCATTGTATGAAGAAGGATTATTATTGACAATACATTTTGGAGATTATTGAGCTCTCATCTTTTGGAGCATATTTTTCCTGTGTATTCTTTCCTTCTATGATTTGCTTCATTGCTTCTCCTTGTAACAGGTTATTTGGCTTGCAGAAGATCTTTAGGCTACTGTGGGGTTGTATTTCTCAACTCCTATATGGCATCAAAGCCTCAGATTTGTAGCTACCTGTTCTTGTTTTAGCTTCTCCCTAAGTCTAGCTTAAGGGGGGGCATTTTTGCCTTGTTTGCCTCCTGATTTGAGTAGTGTCATTTGAGGGCACTCATGCAGATTACAGTCTTCTCTACCTGGTCATGTTCTATTTTAGTGGAGGTTCTTCAGATCAGCAGTTATTCTTCAACAAAGTTTGCAGGTTTTTCATGCTTCGGTGGTGTTCTTTTTATCTCTTTTTGGAGTAGAGTTTTGTTTCCACGTGGTTTTCTCTATTTCTCCAGTTCATAGAGATTTCATTGTATTTGGGTACCTGATCAGGCCTTGTTGCCGGGACCCTTCTTTATTGCTTTCAGTAGTTGTTCTAGGTTTTAGCTTCTCCCTAAGTCTAGCTTAAGGGGGGGTGTTAGAGTATTCGGGTATTTACTTGATTAATTAAACACCCCCTTAAGCTAGACTTAGGGAGAAGCTAAAACCTAGAACAGCTACTGAAAGCAATAAAGATGGGTCTCGGCAACAAGGTCTGATCAGGTACCCAAATACAATGAAATCTCTATGAACTGGAGAAATAGAGAAAACCACGCGGGAACAAAACTCTACTCCAAAAAGAGATAAAAAGAACACCACTGAAGCATGAAAAACCTGCAAACTCTGTTAAAGAATAATTGCTGATCTGAAGAACCTCTACTGAAATAGAACATGACCAGGGAGAGAAGATTGTAATCTGCATGAGTGCCCTCAAATGACACTACTCGAATCAGGAGGCAAACAAGGCAAAAACAACTGAAATCGAAGATACAGATGGCATGAGAAACCAAAGCCTGAAGAGCTGATCAATCGAACCATAGAAGCAGTAGAACCAACAAGATAAACTTCCCCATAATGTGGAAGTGGGAGAGGGACAGGAACACTGAAAAGGACAGCAAAAAACAACTGCATGACAAAGAATCAAGAACATCAAAGGTGTTGAGACACATCACCATGAGGTGAATGTCATGGAAGGAACACTCACTAGACAAAGGAAGATGGCAAACAACAGGCAAACATCAACCCCCTCATGGCACTTGATCAATAGTGCATGTACAACAAGACATAAGATATGCAAGATTCCAAGTAAACAATGCATGATGGCACTTTATTTCAGTGTGTTTGCAGAAATACAAGTTATAATGATAAGAAGACTGGAAATAGAAACGTGAACCAAAATAGAGACACCCTACTCAGAGAAAATATCCTAGGACCTGAAACAACCATGATATCCACCAGAGTGCTGAAAAGAAAAAAATTGAATAAAGTATGCATGGAGAAGAATCTGGAAATAAAACTCAGATTGCTGGAAAGTACATAGCACACACTTTCCGAAAATATAAATTTTTCAAAAAACAGAGGTCGGATGCTCATTTTATGGCTCCCGGAGTGCAAAAACTAGACCTCACTTTGACTGGAAAAAAACACAGTCAAACAAAAAAATTGGAAAAAATTACCAAAACCATGAGGTCAACCTTGGAACCAAATTTCTGACGCCTATTCGTTTTCGAAAAAATGACTCCGTATGCCCAAGATATGGCGAAAAAACCAAACCCCCCCCTGAAAAAGCCAAAAAAGGGAGTCTGGTGGCTTGTTTGGGCGGAGGTGGCTAGGGAGCGGCGCTTCGGTGGTAGCCTAGTGGTTCTCTGGTGGCGAAGAGAAGCTCCGGTGGTAGCCCGGGTGGAGCAACGCTCGCATACAGAGCAGAGCTGCTGGGTGGTGCGGCGGTGGTGCTTTCGAGCGGAGCAGGGCCGCTTGGGCGGTGGTGGGCCGTAGGTGGCGGCCAAGGAGCTGCATCGGCCTGCGACAAGGGAGGTTGGGGAGGGAAAAGCGACGGGGGCCATAGGCGGTGGCCGTGGGGCTGGCGGGGGCCAGGAGGCGGCAGTCGAGGAGCAGGGGGCCGCAGGCAGAGTAGGGCAGCTGGAGCGGGGAGCCACAAGCGGAGCAGGGTAGCCGGAGGGGCTGCTGGGTGGCCGCCGGGAACGGAAGGCTAGTGGGGGCTAGAGGGGGCCGTAGAGGCCGGACTAACAAGCCTATCAGTCCGGTACCCTACGGTACCCACAAACCAAAATTTCAACCCCCAAAAAAATATATTTAAAAAAAAAAAAAAAATATTCGCCTCTGCCCTTTTTTTTTTTTTTTGAAGATTTTTTTTCAAAAACTTACGGCTTTTCCCAATTTTTTTTATTTTTTATTTTTGTATTTTTTTTTCAAAAAATCATCCTGCATGCCGTAAAAAGGCAAAATATTTTTCTTTTTTTTCAAATTTTTTTCTCGATCTGCGTGTCAAGGTCGTATGGCCTAGATCTGAGAAAAAAATTCACCCAAAGGCTCAGGAACCAAAATAGGTCGAATCTTATATGACCATAGGGGTTTTTGGGCCTTCTGAACATGATGGTGAGGTCCGTTTAGGCCCAAAGTGCTTAGAAAAAAAGGTCAAACCCTAGGTACATAAAAAATTCCTGAAACCCCAGATCTGCTTCCAAAGCAAAAATTCTCAAAACAAGAACAGGTAGATGCAGATCTGAGGCTCTGATACCATATAGGAGTTGAGAAAATAAAACACCACAGGAGCCCAAATAATCTTTGCAAGTTGAAAAACCTATTACAAGGAGAAGCAATGAAGCAAATCACAGAAGGAAAGAATACATAGGAAAAATATGCTCCAAAATGTATTGTCAATAATTATCCTTCTTCATACAATGAAAAGAAAGAACTCAAACTTTAATAGGTCAAGAAACCCTAAAAGCGAAAACCTAGGTTTGCACATAATAATTAATTATATGCACCTAAAGTTAGCTTAAGTGTAAAAGAGATAAAGGGAACTTAAATAATTAAACAAATAATGTTTAATTAATCAAGTAAATACTTGAATACTCTAACAATATATTCAAATATCATTAGCATGCCCTGCTTTGAGGTGTTATAATTGTGTCGATTAAATTTTTTACTGCTTTCAAACATAATATTTGTCAAAGATGCCATTTTCATAATTTTCAAGAAATCACTAAAAAAATATCACGATTCCTGATGCAACAGAAACTGACACAAATTCCAATGCAAATGCATAACAGAAAATACCCAACGCACATTGAGAGTATAAACCCTAGGGTACAAGAATAATGTAGAACCCAAAAAATTGTTTGTTATTATTTTATAAAACCCTAGCCGCTTGCAGAAAATACAGAGGGTTAAGAGGAAACCCTAGCCGTCAGAAAATAGGTCGTGATGGAGAAAAGTAGTTGTGATCTTAAATCATGTCAAAACATGAAATCACGCTCATGTAGCTTCATCGCATGCCAAAAAAATGAAAAACGGAATCTCTTTCATCACATTAAAAAATGGTCGGGTTCTAGAGGGAAAACACCACAAATAGAAAACTCATCACATGTTTAAAATGCTATTAGAAAAACCAAAACGTGACCATGAACACTAGATCGTGCACACAAAAAACAAGTAGAAGAAACTAAAGACAACAAAAAATGAAGGAGTCATCGTGCGCGAAGAAGGTGAGGAGATTCTTGTCACATATAGTCGTGGGTTGTAAAAACAACCTCAAAAAAATAGAACACACGTGGGTTAAATTACATGTAGAAGAACGTGCGATTCACAGGAGTCATGAACATTCAGGAACACAAAACCAACGATGCAGATTCACATAAAACTAACCATGAATTTGACGAGAAACACAAGAAATGCTTGCGAAAAAAAATTCACGAACACTTAGAATTTTTTTTGGATAAAACTTTCACTAAAATATTTCATTAAAAATTTTTAACGTTATAAATTTTTTCTAAAAATAATTATTCCTGCTCTAATGTCATGTTATAGTAATAATCTAAATTAACATTAATGAAGAAATATCTTATAAAGAGATTACATACATGAAGTTTCTAAATAAAACAGAAAAAACTAATTTAGAAACTAGCTAACTTAACTAACTATTGCATAATTGACCATTAATATTAAATATGTTATATATTAATTTAATATGGTATATTTCACCTATCTCCCTCCATAGCTTGTAAGAAATATCATTTGTAGAGACGTTTAGGAGGAGAGAGTTTGTGAGACCCAACTAAATGGTTTCCTATGCCTTCTTGTCTAACTTTTTCCATGCATCATCCAACAAAGCACAGTCCTATGGTTTCTTTTCTTGTGAAATATGCAATCACTGATCTCAAGATATTCTACTTTCAACTTCCACATGTCATAACTAGTTCTATTCAACTTCTCAATATTTTGATGAGAGGGAGAGGCCGTGGTATACAATCTTTGAAAATATGAAAAAAACTAACAAACCAAAATCTCCCAGTACAACAAAAAACCTTCAACACTTAAGAGAAAGGCATCCCTCCCTCAATAGAATCATTATCTTTGATATAAAATGTTGTAAAAAAAGGTGAAGAAATCTTGCAATATGAACTTAAATTGAAGTAATTGCAAATTTGAATCCAAATATCAACCCAAGTATAGTATGTGATAGCAAAATCAAGAAAATACAAAGAAAATTATAACACATACAACACCAGATATATGTGGAGAAACTCTTTTGAGAAAAAAATTCACCACAAAAAGAGAGGCGAGTGTATTACTAGTCCAATAAGAGATTACAATATCATTATAGTTTTGAATAACTATAAAATTTGACAACACCTTGTTACCTAAACTAAACAAAACTTGATGGGAAATACTAACTCAAGGCCCCAATTCGTAGAAACTCTAGGGAGTGGATACCATTATGGTATCACCAAGAAATACGAAGCAAAAAAACCTAGAAAATTTCCATTCCCACCTCCTAAAATAGCCTCTTACAAATGCTTCTTACATTTGTCTTTGACATCTAGCCAATTTGGGCGCCCATGGACAAATATAACTTGTCTTCGGTCATAAATCTTATTTTAGGGATTCATGATGATTATCATAACTATTATACATGCACTTAAAACTCCTTATAAGTTTCCATGCACCTCAAATTTAAGAGAATCTAAAGGGGGTGCCTAGCTATTTTGTCCTTTTCCTAGAAGACAAGCGGTAATAATAACTTTATCTTTACATTAGTTCTTTCACCATTGTTAGTTAAATGGTTTCACCTCTTATGGGTAAATTGAAACTAACATTAGGGGAACAAATTATTAAAGGATTTATGAGGTTGATGGCACCTAAAACACAACTCTTTCCTTTGTCACTTCTGGGTATTTTGAATTAAGAGATGTTTAAGAACTCTCCCTCCTTAGGAATGGATTTGAGGTTCCTCTTGTATCTTTTAGGGGAGAAGGAAATATTATTTTCTAGCTTTGAAAAATTTAAGTCATCCTTCTAGCACTAGTTATGTTGATGGTCAGATTAGCATAACCAACTTTGGGTAAATAAAGATTTTTCACTTCTCTTGAAAAGAAAGAAATATCACTCCAAGGTTCCTTTCAAGCTAGATCTTGACCATGTTGGATAAGTAAATGATCTATATGATTTGTTATATGAGGTACCTTTGCTAGTAATCAATTATACTTCACATAAGCTTGGATCTATTCTTATGCAATCGATTCAAACTTCTAAAAATGTAGATTCATTTAAGATATATCTCTTTCAAACTAATTTTAGACAATTTTACTCATGCATGCCACAAAATTCAAGCATATATAAACATTACATTTTCTCTTAATGATTCTAGATTGTTTATATATTTAAGTTTCTTAAAGAAACAACAAAAAGATAGGGTGAACAAAATGTAAAATAACTTCGATTAAGAGGTCAATAATGTTGGTGTAAATTATTTCTCATAATTACACCTTACTTAAATTGACTTAGGGTAATGCATTTCATAGTAGTTTGGATATGAGACACTTAGGGAAGTGTGCACATAGGGATGATGTATGTAGGAGAAATTCCACCTTTTGTGGTCTTATCTTGTTGTTACATTCCACCTTTGGTGGGTGATCCACCTCATGTGGAATATTTTATTATTTCTCCTACCTACCCTTGTATCTTATTGAGCTACATGTCATGATTGTATGCTCGCATATTCATATGGCCTTGCCTTTATAAGTAGGCTCATTTACATTGTATGTAATTTTTGATGATCCAGTTGATCAATATTTTGCTCTTGATTAGAATACAATTTATTCTTATCAAATCTATTGTCTCTCTTTTGTGCTATTCAATGTGCTCTTGATCTTGGCTATCTTCAACAAATTATTACATGGTATCAAAGCCATTGGAGCTTCACTGAGTAGTCTATTTGGAGAAATTTTGGAGCATTCATATTTTGGATATGGAGAGCTGCATATTTTTGGGGTCTCCTATGGATATTTCGACCTCACCACTGCATCTGGGAGGTCATTTCCATTACTTTTGAGTATAAATTTTCCTATATTTGGTGAAAATTTATTTGGGGCCTTTGGAGAATTTTTTTGCCGAATTTGAGTAGTACGGTACAATTTTGTCATTTTCTGCAAAAGTTTTAATTTATATATTTGTTTATTTTTGTAGTTTTTTTATTATATGTAAAAGTTATTTTATTTAAAAATAAAAAAAAATAAAATTATATATTATTGGGGGGGGGGGAGGTTTGTATTTACTCCCACCACTGTTTTGTACTCCTCTCTACGTCAGTATTTTGTAGGGCCTGTATTTTTTCCAGCACCCTTTGTCCTCAACGCCGCTACCATGTTGTCCCACTAACGGTTACCTCTGTTGACAACTGTGATATGTCTGCTTCATCAGCCTCGTACTCTGGAACCATCGTCTTTCCTTGACTTGGTGTCGTCATTCTCCCTACTTGATCGTCGTCCTTCCATAGACGACTCCATTTCTCCGGGAATCGTCATCCTTCCACCATCTGTTGGTATTTTGGTATGGTTTTGTCATTGATGTCAACACCTACTAAAACACTAGCACTTTGGAGATCCAGCAGCATTCACCGACAAGCAAGTAACTATTGCACAGTTACTGGTATCTGATACACCGGCAAGATATAATGATCACCGACACTTGGAATGGCATGGAAGACACATGGTTATGTCGAAGACATCGTCTGGACATCTTGTCTTGGAGTTTTGTTCATTGGTATATTCATAGTTGCATATTTGTTGTTACTGGCAAATAGGTCTAGGGTTACACCAGCAAGTTTATCTTTTCCAGATCAACATGGCACACTATGGAGATGATTAATTATTGTTGTAAATGCATTAAGCTGACATGTTCAATCGGTTATTGCATTGCATATTGTATTATTTGTAAAATGTTTTTATTGTAATATCTTGTAGAGCCGACCTACTAAAATTGGTCTTAGGTTATGGTATAAATGTAAGATCTTATTTGTAAGATCAAATGTGGAATGTGAAAAAAGATTGTGTGAAGGTATATGTGAGATTAAACAAAGCTATACACGCAGACATCATTTGAAGATTGAAGGAGGGTTTTTGTGGAAGCATATCAAAATTACACCGGTACTGAATCCAGTATATGAAGATGCTATTTTGTGCAATACATTCTTATTGGATTTAACCATCCAACTATATTCAGTGTGACTCCCATTTTGTGATTGAGCAGTGAGCTCTAGGTTGTTGGCCTTTCTGCATGTGCAGACCCCATTTATATACACTTACTATCTGAAGTAGTATCATCTGATTGTGGGTAAGGTTTCCCACTATGGTTTTTCCCCTTATAGGGTTTCCACGTACAAATATTGGTGTTATGTGTTGTGGATGACTTTGTGTTTATGTTTCATGCACTAATCCTTACCGGTATAGCAATTAACTGTTATAACTATCTATCGGCATACTTAATTGGTTTACCGGTATTAAGTATTAAGTTGGTTAAATTGTTTTTGGTTTAAATTTATTTGACAACTGATTCACCCCCCCCCCCTCTCAGTTGTCTCCGGGACCTAACAATTGGTATCAGAGCTTAGTCATCTTTTGGAGAAGTTTAACAGCTTGAGGAGATCCAATGTCTACTAATTATTTCAGGAAGGACAGTCCTAAACTTGATGGAACCAACTATGGTATATGGAAGATCAGAATGGAGACACATCTGAATTGCATTGGAAAAGACATCTGGAAGTTACAAAGAATGGTTATACTGCTGTTGTACTGGGTCAGCCGAGTCCAGCTAACTTGACAAAAGATGAGGAAAATGATTGCAAAGCAAGAGAAGCACTTTTGAGCGCATTATCAGATCAATAAATCATTGGACTATCAGATAGGTCTACTACTAAAGCTCTTTGGGAACATTTGGAAACACTGAATGAAGGAGATTCCATAGTCAAAATTGTAAAAATTGAAAGCTTCCGAGTCAGGTATGAACATCTGAAAATGGAAGAAGATGAAAGGATTTCTACTTTTATGGAAAGAGTAAATGAAATTGTTTTGGGTATTAAATGTTGTGGAGGAACCTTAAGTGAGGATGAAATTGTTTCAAAAGTTTTAAGAGGATTTCCACTGGCATATAAAATGAAAGTCACTGCTATAAATGAGTTAAGAACAATGCCTAATACATCAATTACTAGGGATACATTGATTGGGAAACTTTCAGCTTTTGAAATTGAAGAATTTGGTCCTGTTGCTACTATAAAGATAGATTTGGCCTTTAAAGCATCAACATCATCTGCTCCATCATTTGACAAATCTGATTGGAAAGACTTTTATGCAAGAGAACTTGAAGAAAGTAGGAAAGAAAATGAAGAACTTGAAGAACTTGAAGCACTATTTGCAAGGAAAATGCCTAAAGGTCTAGCTGGAAGTAAGTATGAAGGTAAAGCACCCTTTAAATGTTTTAACTGCAATAAGATTGGTCATATGGCTTCAAGATGCCCTGATAGACATGCTAGACTAAGAGAAGAAGCTAGAAGAACATACAAGCCTAACCCTGAATATAAGAGATACAGATTTAAGAAGAATAAAGACAAATCTTGTTACATTGCTGATGAAGGTGTGACTGATGATTCTGATGAGGATCCGACAGACAATGGATGGGTTTTTGTTGCTATAACAGAAGATCAACTAACACCTACTGCTCAACTAGTAGTACAGGCCCTGGCAGCTAAAGTTGAAGTAAAGGATGAATGGATCATTGATTTAGGATGCTCACATCATATGACAGGAGACAAAGGTAAATTCTTGAACTTTCAAGAATACAATGGAGGCTTAGTGAGATTTGGAGATGACAAAGCTTGTTCAATCAAAGGTAAAGGTTCAATATCTCTTGATGGTAAGCATAACACTGACAATGTCTACTATGTTGAAGGATTAAAGCATAATCTTTTGAGTGTCGGTCAATTAGTTGAGAAAGGATTTCAGTTCCAATTTAAAAATGGAAAATGCAAAATCATGAACATAACTAGTTTGGAAATTGCAACCGGTAATCAGACTAGAGGTAATATCTTTCATTTGAATAACAATGAAAAGGCATGCTTAATTGCACATATAGATGAAAGTTAGTTATGGCATAAGAGTCTCTATCATGTAAACTTTGATTGCATGGTAAAGATCAGTACTACTAAGGCAGTTAGAGATTTACCTAAAATTGTCAAACCTCATAATACAGTATGTAAGGAATGTCAATTTGGAAAACAAGTTAGAGCTAGTTTCAAAAGTACTCCAGAAAAATCAAATAATGCTCTTGATTTGATTCACACTGATTTATGTGGTCTATCTAGAACTACAAGCTTGCAAGGTAGTAGATATTTCATGCTAATCATTGATGATTATTCTAGAATGTGTTGGGTTACTTTTCTCAGAGAAAAATCGGAAGCACTTGGAAAGTTCAAACTATTCAAAGCAATGGTAGAAAATGAAACTGCTAAGAAAATCAAATGTTTAAGATCAGATGAAGGAGGTGAATTTACATCTAAGGAATTTAATACATTATGTGAAGTGAATGGAATCAGAAGACAGCTATCAGAACCTCGGACACCACAATAGAATGGAGTTGTTGAAAGGAAAAACAAAACTATCTTGGATGCAGCAAGAAGTATGTTATCAAAAGCAAACCTACCACATGTATATTGGAGAGAAGTAGTCAGCACAACTGTCTATACATTTAACAAAGTTCACATCAAAGGTGAAACCGGTAAGACCCCTCATGAACTATGGTTTGGTAATACTCCTACTCTTAAGTATTTGAGAATTTTTGGAAGTAAATGTTATATCAGAAGAGATGAGTATACTGACAAATTTGATCCTAGAAGTGATGAAGGAATATTTCTTGGTTATTCATCTAAGAGAAAAGCATATAGATGTTTTAACAAGAGATTGCAGAAAATTGTTGAGAGTACAAATGTAAAGATTGATGAATGATTCAGAGGAACTTCAATGTATATAGACTCTGAACCGGCAACTAGAAATTTTGACAAATGAACCTACTCTAAATCTACCAGTACAGTATGAAGATCCAGTTACCCCGGTATCATTTGAGGATTCCACAGTAATTGAGGAGCAACAACAAACTAAGACACCCCAGTATGTAAGACTGAATCATTCTGAAGATCAGATAATTGGAAACAAGTTTAAAGGAGTTATGACAAGAGGAAGATTGGCAAATGAAGAGGTATGTCTTATTTCTCAAATTGAACCATCATTTGTTAATGAGGCATGTGAAGATAAATTTTGGATTAAAGCTATGGAAGAAGAATTAGAACAAATTGAGAAAAATAACACTTGGACATTAGTTCCCTGGCCTAAAGATAAAAATGTAATTGGAACCAAATGGGTATTTAGAAACAAACTTAATGAAGATGGTAAGGTTGTCAGAAATAAAGCAAGACTAGTGTGTAAGGGATATTCTCAGAAAGGAGTTGATTACAATGAAACCTTTGCACCGATAGCTAGAATTGAGGCAGTCGGATTATTTTTGGCTTGTGCAGCACACAAGAACTACAAAGTTTATCAAATAGATATTAAATGTGCATTTTTGAATGGAGATCTTGAAGAGGAAGTATACATTGAACAACCTGATGGATTTTCTTTGACAGATGACAATGATATGGTTTGCAGATTAATAAAAGCTCTGTATGGACTAAAACAAGCTCCAAGAGCTTGCTATGCAAGATTGGATAAGTATCTTTTAAAGATTGATTTTACTAAAGGAAATGCAGACAACAATTTATATTATAAAGTAACTAATGATGACATCTTGATTATAGAAGTATTTGTTGATGATATAATCTTTGGAGGAGAAGATGGATTATGTAAGGAATTTTCTATTAAAATGTAGCAAGAATTTGAAATGTCTATGATTGGAGAAATAAAATTCTTTTTAGGATTGCAGATTTCATAGATTGATAAAGGTATATTCTTGAGTCAATCCAAATACTTAAAAGAGTCACTAAAGAAATTTGGGATGGAGAACTCTAAACCGATAAGCACACCTATGACAACAAATGACAAATTATCACAAAGGGATGTATCTACACCTGTTAATCCAACTAGATACAAATCTATGATAGGAGGTTTACTGTATTTGACACAAACTAGACCTGATATTATGAATGCAGTATGTATTGTTTCAAGATTTCAAAGTAATCCTAGAGAAAATCATGAATCAGTAGTAAAAAGGATTTTTCGGTACTTACAAGGCACTATAAATCTTGGATTATGGTATCCTAGAGATGAAAAATTTGAATTATGTGCATACACAGATGCAAATTGGGCAGGAGAGGTGGATGATAGAAAAAGCACCACCCGTGGAGCATTCTTTCTTGGAAACAGTTTAGTTTCTTGGTTGAGTAAGAAACAAAGTTGTACATCTTTATCAACAACAAAATCAGAATATGTTGCAGCAGCAACCAACTGTACACAGGTACTATGGCTTAAGCAAATGTTGAAAGATATAAAGGTAAAATGCAAGGAACCTATTACTATCTATTATGATAACACTACAACATTTGATATATCTAAGAATCCGGTATTAAATTCTAAAACCAAACATGTTTCTATCAAACTGAATTTTGTAAGGGAAAAAGTTGAAGCAAAGGAGATAAAACCGGTTTATGTGAATACTAAAGAGAAGATTGCAGATATTTTCACTAAACCTTTGCCTAAGGAGACTTTTGAATATCTCGGAGATTAGCTTGGAGTCATACCACCACCGATAGAGACTTAGACAGTTGATGATTGTCATCAACCAACAAAATTAACAGAGAAATCTTTTATTTCGGTCCTTGATGGGAAGCTACTTCTCAGGGGGAGTAGTTGGTATATTGAATTGATTGGTATTTTGTATATGAACTTGGTTTTATTGTAACTTTGACATTTGATGTCAAAGGTGGAGAGATATCTATGGAAAAACACATTATCTTTATTATCTTTTGGGGAGAGATTGGTATGGAAAAACTTTGGAAAACACATGTTGCTCCCAGGGGGAGAAATTGTTGTTTAGAGAGATTGTTGCTACTCTCTGTATCTGTATTTTGATTTCTAGTAATAACCTTTTTGGAGATTGTTGGTTTTTGGTACTTGGCATTTCTGTTTTGGCACTTTGATGGTTTTTCCATCTTGTGTTGCCATCAATGCCAAAGGGGGAGATTGTTGGTACTTTGGTATGCTTTTGTCATTGATGTCAACACCTACTAAAACACTAGCACTTTGGAGATCCAGTAGCATTCACCGGCAAGCAAGTAACTATTGCACAGTTACTGGTATCTAATACACCGACAAGATATAATGATCACCGACTCTTGGAATGGCATGGAAGACACATGGTTATGTCAAAGACATCATCTAGACATCTTGTCCTGGAGTTTTGTTCATTGGTATATTCATAGTTGCATATTTGTTGTTACTGACAAATAGATCTAGGGTTACATCGGCAGGTTTATCTTTTCCAGATCAACATGGCACACTATGGAGATGATTAATTATTGTTGTAAATGCATTAAGCCAACATGTTCAATCGGTTATTGCATCGGATATTGTATTATTTGTAAAATGTTTTTATTGTAATATCTTGTAGAGCCGACCTACTAAAATTGGTCTTAGGTTATGGTATAAATGTAAGATCTTATTTGTAAGATCAAATGTGGAATGCGAAAAAGGATTGTGTGAAGGTATATGCGAGATTAAGCAGAGCTATACATGCAGACATCATTTGAAGATTGAAGGAGGGTTTATGTGGAAGCATATCAACATTACACCGGTACTGAATCCAGCATATGAAGATGCTATTTTGTGCAGTACATTCTTATTGGATTTAACCATCCAACTTTAGTCAGTGTGACTCCCATTTTGTGATTGAGCAGTGAGCTCTAGGCTGTTGGCCTTTCTGCATGTGCATACCCCATTTATGTACACTTACTATCTGCAGTAGTATCATCTGATTGTGGGTAAGGTTTCCCACCGTGTTTTTTCCCCTTATAGGGTTTCCACGTACAAATATTGGTGTTATGTGTTGTGGATGACTTTGTGTTTATGTTTCATGCACTAATCCTTACCGGTATAGCAATTAACTATTATAACTGTCTACCGGCATACTTAACTGGTTTACCGGTATTAAGCATTAAGTTGGTTAAATTGTTTTTGGTTTAAATTTATTTGACAACTGATTCACCCCCCCCTCTCAGTTGTCTCCGGGACCTAACATCATTGACTATGTTTCTCCCACCCTGACTTGATCTTCAGCTCCTTGCACCGCTCAGCACCGTGCCTTCTCCACCGACATCCTCCTACACCATTCCCATTAGCGACGACCATTTTTCTCTGTTGACAACCACCAGAGTAGACCCCACCATTATTTCCTTGTAGGGCCATGTGGCACCTCAATATTTGAAAATGTAGCACCAACACAATGCCCACTCATTGCCAACTTCACCAACCATATTGCCATGAATTTGTATGGACTGTCCACCTCGACTAACACAATCATCATACCATGCAAGCATACAACCTGCCAAGTCACCTGTACGGACAAAAACATCACCTGTATAGAAGATCCCAATCACACTGCCACTTTAGTGACCATATGGGGCCACATCATATAGTTGTACATCCACGTGTCCCACCACTTCATTCGATGTACAACACTTGTCAGCATCAGATTCATCCACGTCATATTTTTCATATAGTATGAAAACCTATGCAACATGGGGGTGAAGTTTTCGTGATGAGAAGACAGACATCAAATTTAAGCCAGTGAAATACTGATATCAACACTGCATCAACATTTTTGAAAAAAAATTCAGCCCCCTCTCATTTAGCTTTTTAGTTTTGCAGGCCAACTTTGGAGGCCCATAACTTGCTCGTTTTAGCTACCTTTTTGGTGCAATTCTTTTTTTATTTGGGCTGATTTTTCATGCTCTTCGTAGTGGTGGTGTATTTTTCTGATTTTAGTGGACATATTTTTCATAATTTTTAGTTTTTCATGAGTGTACTTGTCCTATCCTTAATTTTGCAACTTGAGAGGCTTCGTTCAGGCTCATACGACCTCCTTTTTCGGGTACTATTTTTTTTTAAGTGCATAATTTTTCGTCTACTTTCACGTCATGCTATCAGATTTTCACCATTTTAAGTAGAAATTGTCCTTTCAATATTTGGTCATTTTTGGCCTATTTAGCACTTGTATTTTGCTTGGATATTAGCTTAGATCTCTTGAAGTATTTGTTGGAGTCTCTTATAGCCTATTTAAGGTAGTTGTAAATTTGAAATCAGAATTCCACTTTACCCTTCTTTGCAAGTGGTCCATTGTACATGCACTAAGTATAAAGTGCCAAATCATCATTTTGAGGGGGGTTTCTTGATTGAGTAATTTGGGGGGTGTCTTGTGTGGTTGTGTCTCTCTCCATCTTGTGTTTTTTTCATTTTGGTGCTATGGGTTCTCCTAAATTTCCACTTTTAACTCCACATAATTATGCATCATTGAAAATTAAAGCATGGAGTAAGCTAATGGGAAAAGGACTCATTCATTATGTAAATGGAAGAATAAAAACACCACCTGATCCTAAGGCTGATCCTAATTCTCACATTGAATGGCTCAATAAAAGTTCTATGACACTTGGAACTTTGAGAAATTATGTATCAGATGGCCTCATTTTTCACATTGCGAAATGTACTATAGTTAAAGAGGCTTGGGATATTTATGAGCTATTGTATGGTCAAATTGATGAGATTAGAGGCTACTTGATGGTGAACTCACAATATTGGATCCCAAGGATTTTGATACAATCCAAGATTATGTCACAAAATAAAATGAGCTAAGAGTAAAGTTGAAGGATTGTGGCATTGACAAGAATGATGCTCAACTAGTCTACAACTTGTTGGACAAGCTTCCATCAGAGTATGTAGCCTTTGTTTCTAGCTTTCACACCCATCGATTGTCTCAAGGTGCCTCATACACTCCACCATCATTTAAGGATTTCACAAAGATATTGATACTTGAGCAATATAAGTTGACCAGGATGGGGATTCTCAAATCTTCAAAGTCACAAGCTTTGGTGGCTAATAAAGGGAGTCAAAGCAATCAAGGAAAAGACAAGAACCAAAAGTAGTCTAAGTCAAAACCACAACAAGATGGAGCACAATCATCCTCTCCATAACAAGGTGATTCTACATCCCCACCTAAGAGGAAATCATATAAGGATAATATTTTTTGTGCATATTACAAGAAGTCGGGACATGATGAACAACATTTTTACAAGAAGGATATTGATGAATTGAAACATCTTCTTGAGAAGAATAGAATCAGTTTGCCTTCTAGTATGTCTACTTTGACTTCTTCTTCCAAAGAAAAGGATAAAGGGAAGGATCACACATTTGGGACAAATAAAGGACAAGCTCTTAGTGCTACTACAAGTCATGATTCAGGGAGATGGCTTCTAGATTCAGGAGCATCTCATCATATGGCATCTTCGCAGTCTATGTTCTCTTCATTTGAGCCTTGTACCATGCCACATATTTTGATGGGCAATCATACATACATGGATGTGATTGGGAAAGGATCTATTTCTATTGGGGATAACTTCTTCAATGATGTGTTGTGTGTACCCCATTTGATAAATAATCTTATTTCCATCTATCAGATCACTCATTCGGCAACAAGGAAAACTATGAAGTTTACACCTGATTTAATTATCATTAGATACTTGGAGAGTAGAGCTATCATTACAATGGGGGTGGTTGATCATGCATATTGGTTGTACTCCTTTTCACATTTTGTTCCTATTGATGAGGTTGATTCTTCATATGTTGATCACACTTATTGTGATGATTCAGATATCGAGGAGAACTTTGGGTACCTTAACTTGGGGATTCTCACATGTGACCTTGTTCTTGAGCCTTTCATTTCATCTCCTCCTATTGATATCACAATACCTATTGCACTTATTCATTCAGATGTTGCTACAGTTTGGTCTTCTTGTGATTCAATGCAACAGGTTATACCTTGTCTTCCTGCTTCAGTTCATTGGGATGACTACTTGACAGATATTGTAGGTTTGTTTGTGAAGTCCTACATTGCTGATTTGGGAGACATCATTTATGATATTCGTCTTCTCTTTGATGAAGATGATCCTTCTTCTATTATTGCAAGGGAACACTTTTACCCTCTTGTACATTCTCTACATGATCATTCTTTTGAGGTTGACATGATTATGGATTCTTATGTACAACACTTGGAGGAGGTCTCTTTATCATTAGAGGAGACATGTGAGTCTTTGGATCTTGTTCTACATTCATCTCCACTATATCTTGGATTGCCAGCAATGTGGACCAGTTCACTTGATTTGGAGGGGGTAACTTTCAACATCGACATGGGGACACGAGTACTTTTCAGAGACTCCACACATCATGAGTTTTTTTCCTACATTTTCCCTTCATTATTAGGGAGGCTTCATGGATTCACCTTTGGTTTTGTTTTTTCTGAATGGGAGGAACATTGTTTGATGATCGTGGAGTAGTTTCTTCATTTAGTTTTGACCTTCTACCATTCGTGCAAATTCTACATTGAGGGGGGGCTACTTGGTCTCTCTTCTTCTTCTCTCTTGTGAGGGGGACTTTTTTCTCACAATGGGGTTTCGTCCTTCTCATAATTATTTGAGATTTATTTTGTATAGTTTTCATCTCTCTTTTGGGGGGGAGTTTTTTCCCATTGGTTTTTTCTCTCTTTCTTCATTTGTGAGAGATTGCATTGCATTGGTTTGTGTGCATTTGAATTTGTACATGGGTACCTAACATGACCTCGTAGCTGGGACCCATCTTGCATTGTTAGCTTAAGTGCATTCCCCTAAGTTGCACTTAAGGGGGGTGTTGGTGTAAATTATTTCTCATAATCACACCTTACTTAAGTTGACTTAGGGTAATGCATTTCATAGTAGTTTGGATATGAGACACTTAGGGAAGTGTGCACATAGGGATTATGCATGTAGGAGAAATTCCACCTTTTGGGGTCTTATCTTGTTGTTACATTCCACCTTCGGTGGGTGATCCACCTCATGTGGAATATTTTATTATTTCTCCTACCTACCCTTTTATCTCATTGAGCCACATGTCATGATTGTGTTCTCACATATCCATATGGCCTTGCCTTTATAAGCAGGCTCATCTACATTATATGTAATTTTTGATGATCCAATTGATCAATATTTTGCTCTTGATTAGAATACAATTTATTCTTATCAAATTTATTGTATCTCTTTTGTGCTATTCAATGTGTTCTTGATCTTGGCTATCTTCAACAATTTTTTACAAATAACAACTTAAACTCTATTTACTAGATTTGAATGGTTAGGTAAAATCATATAAATTGATGCAGTGTTGATTGTTATTCACATAAGAATACACAATATTGATGCAATCATCAAGAAAATATAAATTTTAGTTATTTCTCATCAAATCAAATATCATTATCCATGCACTAATTTGAGACAAAACTCTATGCAACACATTCAATTGCTAATTTAACCAATTTAATCAACTCGAGCAAACAAAGTAAAGAATACCATCACCATGTATCAAAATATCATGTAGAACAAATAGGTGCAATAGTTGAATTGAAAACATATCAAATTATCACACAGTTTAGAAACAAATCCACAATAAAAATTATATTTCTATTTTTCTATAATATCATAATGATTTTTAACACCTAAAACAATCACTAGAAATAGAATGACATCTCGCACATAGGGTGAACTTGTAGAGGTAAATGGATGGGCTTAGGAGCGAATAATGGAACATAGTTTGAATTGGGCATTATATAGGTTCTGATTATAGGACATGAACTGGGAACTTGATTTATGCAGTAGTAAAGGAGAAGATAGTTGGTCAATTATGAGTGGAAATGAAAGTTTTCTTGTAAGGGTATTGTGTAAAAGATGAAATATTGAGGGACGTGGTATAGTATGAAAGGAGGTGTAAAAGGTTGGGCTATGTAATATGAAATAGGTAAAATATGTGTGATGGTAGGAATGGAATAATAAGGTGGACATTGAATGGAATTTATATTTAGGATCTTATAAAATTAGCTAAATGTGTCATCCTCTAATGGATGTGGAAAAAAAGACATTATGATAGGTTCCCAAAACATATGTCATTCACACCACTTATACTCTAATCATATTTGGTTAAATGTGTGGTGAGGATGAATATACAAGTCAAATGTTGTGGGACGGTGTAGGTAAGAGTTAAATTGGGTGAAAGGATGAAGTAGCCTAAAAATGAGCATGTAGTGAGATGATTTCTAAGTAAGATCTACCGTCCTAAAAAATTGACATATGTACCTAATAAATAGTGTGGATCAAGTGGATAAAAGAAAGCTAATGGTCATAGGGAAAATATGGGATATGACAAGTGATCACTGGAATCATGTGCATATATTAGTAGTGAAGACTAGGAAAGGTGATAACACTAGCTATTTAAAAATAAAGCACATACTTTAACTTATCTACCCACTAACTAAAAGTAGCAAATGATCAGTCATAACTTAAAGTGTGAATCATTTTTATGAGGCTATAATATGAGAATTGGAATTGTAAAATCCTTTACAGTGGTCGACATCCTGACCCTTTTCTTTTTGATGGATAACTCCATTCCTTATTGGACGGTGGGCCCCACGAGACACATTTTGGCTTTGTGTGTCCACACAAGCAAATGCTTTATTTCTCTTGCTCCTTTCTACTAGCTTACTACGTGTTGGCCCAGTAGGGAAAAGAGATCATACAATACAAGGGGAATCCTGACTCTCCAATAGCTCATCACGTATGATGGGTGATCAAGTTTTAACACTGACATTTCCTAACAGGTGTCTTGTAGTTCGTGGAAAGGGATATGTAGAGTTCAAGATGACATAATCTGATGTTGTTCAACCCATGTGCCCAAAATGTCAAAGATAAGGGAAAATCTATAACTCACAACTTTCTAGCACAAAGGTGATCAGATATCACCATTCCCAATCTGATCTTTCAAAACGGTGTGAGGGGAAAATCTTATCTTCCGTACAACAAAGACGATTATAAAAACTAGAGAACGTGAAAGACAAATAAGGATTTTTTTGGAAGGGATATATGATCATATCAAATCATATCTTCTTCTGAGTTTCAAACCAGATAATAAAAAATTCAATGTATTAGCTTTCGAAAGATATAGGACCTCTGTATAAGAGATCAAAATCTTTCAAAATATTTTGTAAAAGTGGAAATAGGATCTATATGCTGAAATAAGGTGTCAATCTTAAAACAATCCTAAAAATACACAAGATGAGATGGTTATATAGAAAGCAAATTAAGAATTAAAAATACAAACTTAGCCTTCCCAATGGTGTCCCATCTTCCTCTAATTCCAAGGATTTTGTAGATCCTTTGATGTGGCTCTCAGCAATAGCATGATGATCAAAATGACTACTTAAAATATGAGTAGCTACATGATATTATGCTAAATGCATGATTGATGTGGTATGATGCTATGCTAATTTGTTATGCTAATTTCTAATTGCTCAAATGAAAATTGCAGAATTAAGCTAAGCTGAAGGGGGCTGATTGATTGAAATGAGATGCATTTATAGATTTTCCAAGGCCAAGGTTGAGGTGGTAGGATTTGATGGTTCAAATCTGATCTGGAGACATCAAGGGCTGAAAATGAAGAAGTTGGAGAAGATGTTGAGAGAAGGGACACTTGTCATCCCTGAAGTGACAAGTGTTAAGAATCTTCAACAAATTGCCCACAAGAAGGCAAGTGTCAAGGGATAAAAGACATGTAGCAAAGATGACATGTGTTTTCAAGAGAGGGTGGACAATCCAAAGAGGTTTGAGGAGATAGGGTTAGTTAACCCTTGGCTAGATTGGATGGGTTAAGTTAGGGGGTGGTTAGGCTTAGGTGGTTAAGAGTTAGGACACATGTACCCATTTGAATTAAAAATTGAAATTAAATGTTAGGGGATAGTTAAATTCAACAAATAATTAAATTTGTTTATTTAATTATGGAAATAGAAGAAATTGAATTATGATGGGGAGGGTTAATTAATTGAGATTAATTAATTCAAGGGATTATTGGAATGAATTATATAAATAAATCCTTAGATTTATTTACAAGTAGAGGAATAAAAGGTCAATTAATTAAATCACTTCATATTTAATTAATCATCTCCAGACCAATTTTAGGTGTATACAAGATCAAATGATCCAATTTGGTTTTGTAAATTATAGAATTAGCAGTCGAGCGTTAGTATTATTTTGTATAACAAACTATGCCATGTTGCCTTTTTCCATTATTCTTAATGATATTTTATGCTATCTTTATCTATCGGATTCTATTTGTAGCTTTTTGGGTTTTCTTTTATGATATTATGGATCATGTGCGTAGATCACCCTTTCATGCTCATAAAAGGATTATAGACTATACCATTCTTGCAAAACTTGAAAGGGTTGTATTCAAAATATCAAGATTATTAGTTTAGTTGTACCTTTACAAGTGATCCCCATAAAATTGGATTTGATTATTGGATCTTATATCTAAGTTACTTTGCATGCTCTATTCTATTTCCATTACTAAAGGGGTCATAACATACTTCGCCTTGTTCGCTTAATAGTTAATCCTAACACTCATTGCCCACGGATGTTGCAGAAAATTTCTACGCTTTTCTAAGTTTCCTTCTTGTTATCTGATAGGGTTAAGTTCAGGATGTTTCCTTCCCCTTTCCAACCCCTTTTAAACAACAAAGAGCAGACTTCTAAAATCTCAGAGGTCATTCCATACGATGCAACGAGCCCTACGCCTGTGGAACTTCCTGATTGCCTCGTTTCAAGTCTACGGACCCAATTAGGGATCAACAATACTTTTTGGCACGCCCGGTGGGACCCCGAATAACCTTAATCTAGGTTGACATTTTCAAGAAAATATAATGGTAAGTTATTTCTATGGTTCCTTGCAAGAAAGCCCAGTTATGGCCCTACTCCCTGAGGAAGAGGCTCTCTCGATAGCTAGGGAGATCCTATATGATTTGCAAAGACAATTAAAAGCCATCGATGAAGAAAGGATGCAATACTAGTACCAGTTTTATCAAGATGAAGCTCCCTAGTTTTAACACAAGGAAGAAAAGAGGGGAGGATTTTCAATCTTAACCCCCAATCTATCGGAAGAGGAGGTTGTTGCAGAACAATATATTACCCCTAAAGAGGCAGATTCTAACCAAGACTGACATTTCTCTCTTCCTTTCTTAGAAAAATATCTTTTGTCTAACTCTCCTCAACCAAAAATTATTTTACTTTATAAAGGTAGACTGGTAGTCAGGAGAGTGGATTGGACATCTGAGCCATGAATGGAAATCTTAGAACAAGCGTCGAGTCTCAATGACCAAGTTACAATAGATAATGGTAATAATGGAGAGGAGGCCCCTATCTCTCAAAAAGTAAGGAGGAGACCTACGAGGCCTACCAGAACAAAAGTGATATGGATGATTCTCATTTGTGAGATGAGCCCGAGCTAATTCTATAATTCATTAGAGGCAAAGTCTGAGCTTGGAAGCCCGAAGCACCCCCTCCCAAAGGATACCAATTGGGCTTGAAAGAATTGGTGGCTAGTGGTGGCTCAACAAGTCAAGTGAAATGGTCTCTTGTACCCTCACATGGATGCCCCATAAGATATTTAGCACGACAAATAGGTAAAAGTGTTCCAAATTTTCCCCTATCTAAGCACGATTATGGCTTATCAAAGGTAAGGTCCCTTACCTATTTTTCATTGGATATTAATATATCCTTAGCCATTCTTTTCCCTATTCACAATAAAAGGAAAAAGGCCAAATGCATAGAGGATTTGTCACCCCTTTATTTTTTGGTTCACCCTCACAAGCAAGAACGTTACATAAGATTAGGGAGAAAGGGGATTTATTTTCGAAACCCGATTAATGGATTTGTTTAGCTTAAAATTTTAAAAATTGTAGAAAAAGGTTAGCTTTCTTTTCAATGAAATGCTATTGCATAATTGTCTATCTTCCCATATAGGCTATGTATAGAATTAATAAAAGACCATTTTTAAAAATTTGTGTGAGCTTGGTTACGATTACATATTACTCTTAAAATCTTCAAGGTATTTTAAGGTTAAATGACATATTTTTTCACAAACCACCATGGATGGTAAGTGTAGAAGTAGGTATTTTCTACCCATTCATTTATTATTGTATACAATGAATGCACATCTTTTGTCTTTTAATCATTCAAGTGTAAAAGTTTTATAAATTCAACAATGACCTAAAAAAGAAAGAATTTGTTTTTAATGACAACTTTCCATGCATGCAAGAAAAAGATAACACGTGAACAAGATGGCTCGACAAAACACTATTTAGAGTCTATCATATATATGTCAAGTGATATTTACAACTTTGCATTTACAATCTTTTTAAGCAAAAATCCAAAAAGAGACTATTAATTCATTCATTTTGCAGCAACACTAGCATAAGCACACACGAGGGAGTCAATTTCCATCTGAGCCAGGCGATTTTTGGCTATCATCCTCCTCATCCTTCATCACCAGGACCTCTTCCTCCCTCACATTATCATTTGTATCCCACCCATCATCATATACCATGACCTAAAACTCCTCTACCCAGCTTGCATCAAAGACAAGGTTGATTCTTGTGAGTTTATGAAGAAACCCATAGGCCGGACCAGATTGGTATCAATTCTCCCTTATGCTCATGGTACAAAAATTGGCAATAAATAGGTACCAAGGCACCACAAGATCCTATTCCAGGTATTCCTTTAGGTTGGTGGGAGTAGGCAACCCTATTCCATATTGCTCAACTTCTAGGATATGCTCCAAACTGCCAATATATTCCCTTCCAAACAACCCTTGTGTCATTCTAGCTATACCATCCTTTGGCTCTCTCAATTCTAGCAAAGAACCCACAAAGTGGGAGGAGATATCCATGTTCACTACGTATCTATCGTCACTAACCAGAAAGTCAACTCCCAATATCCATTTTATAGCCATTATGATCAGTCATTCAGTCCTTAGCAGATACTTAAGACAACCATTGCTTATTTTCCCCAGAGAGGGCCTTTGTTTACTATAACTCATCAACCTCACAGGGGTATCCATATCTAAGGACACCTGTTGCTCTCACTACACTTTGTTAATCTTCAAATTAGGGTGATGATTGTAATTAACATGGGCCCGGTTTTATAGATGTTAGCACCATTCACACAAGTAGGTTTTATTATGTCATTTTATTTTATTAGGTTTTGCCCAAGATTGGATGATGTTTGACGACATTCCCAAGAATAGTGGGCACTTAGAGTAAACACTTTATTGTGCAGTAATAAGGAATGATGTAAATTGTACACCTTGGGTGAAGCAAATATTAATATTTTAATATCATCTTTTACGGTATGAAATCCACAATGATCTTGTTGTTGTTATTAACTCGTGATTATAACAATACGTAATCTTTCAAAATGTCTTGCCATGTACAAGTGACATTTCCATGAGACTCAAACAATAAGTTCACATTTAATACCTGATGAATGACAAGGTGACAATTTAATACCTCTTGGGATAAGTGAAAAATCTAAAGGCCACTCCTGCTACCACTTTAACACCCAACCTCTTTTATAATACAAAAGAAGAAAGAAATCTAACCTTATTAAAAGGCAAAATAGGTGACACAAACAACTCTATTGGGGCTATAGATGCCTATCTGGTAGTAGAGCAATGTTCGAAGGGAGTCAAAATGATATCCTTGTTGAGGCTATAAACGCATGTCTGGTAGCAAGGCTCTATTCGGTTGGCTTTAGGGGGATAGGTCCAATTATGTAGCTTAGCCCAACACTTTTTATTCTACCCACCTCTATCTAAAGAAAAATAATAATCACAATACACACACATGAGTAACAGGAACCCCCACCTTAACTTGCGGATTTCCAAAAATTTTAAGTATTGGTTATCATGAGTTAAGGACCTCAAGGAGAAAATCTTAATTTATATCATGAAATGATATTGTTAACATTAATATTTTCTTTTAGTCTTATGACATATTTTGTTCTCCCTCCCACAATAAAATTTGGACTTAAACTGCCCTCTTCTCTTTCAAATGGCTTTTGCTAATGTTGTTGTAAGAATTTTTTGAAAATAGACAAGATCGGGAGCACATTGAATAGCACAAAAGAGAGACAAAATATTTGATATGAATAAATTGTATTCTAATCAATAGTAAAATAAGATCAACTGGATCATTACATACAATGTATGATGAGCCTGCTTATAAAGGCAAGGCTAAGAGACAAGAGAGCACACAAAGATCACATGTGACTCAATGAGATGCAAGGGTGGGTAGGAGAAATGCTAAAATATTTCACATGAGGTGGATCACCCACCGAAGGTGGAATTATCACTCTACGATAAGTGGATATGATAAAGTAACAATAAGATAAGACCACAAAAGGTGGAATTTCTCCTACATACACACTCCCAATGTATGCACATCTCCCTAAGTGTCTCATATGCAAACTATAATGTTATGCATGTACCTAAGTAAACTTAGGTAAAGTGTAATTATATCCAACATGAATAAATAATCACACCAACACCCCCCTTAAGTGCAACTTAGGGGAATGCACTTAAGTATACAATGAAACTAATCAATGCAAGATGGGTCTCGACTACAAGGCCATGTTAGGTACCCATGTACAATTGCAATGCAATCTCCCATAAAGCAGGGAACGAGATAAAAAACCAATGGAAAAAAAACCCCACCAAAAGAGAGATGAAAACTATACAAAGAAATCTCAAAGAATTATGTGAAGGAAAAAACCCCATGTGAGGAAAAACTCCCCCATATGAGAGAAGAAGAGGAAGAAGAAGAAGAGAGACTAAGTAGCCCCCCCCCCTCCTCAATGTAGAATCTGCACCAATGGTAGAAACTCGAAACTGAATGACGAAACTACTCCACAATCGTCAAACCACATTCCTCCCCTTAGGAAGAAACAAAACCAAAGGTATGATAGACTTATAAAGCACTGAGAGGGGGGGGGGGGGGTGGGTGAATCAGTGACAACAAAAATAATACCATTTGAAACACTGACCGGTAAATCCAGTTAACCAACTTACTAAATACTATGCATGCAATCCAAAATGATATGAAAGCATCCACAACAAGTAAAAAATTCACCATAACACAAGTGTTTATATGTGGAAAACTCAACTGGGAAAAACCACAGTGAGATGGGACTCACAAGTTAACTATCTGCAGTAATAGGTAACTGACCGGTTAAGGTCTACATAGTACTCTGCTAGGAGCGAATCCTGTTAAAAATCCCAAAGCCCTATTAGGAGCTATACCCTGTTAAAGGTAGTACCCTGTTAGGAGTAACCTCGGTAGAGGATTTCAAACCCAAACTAATAGATCACCTGGTTAGAGGATTTGTACAATGAAGCTTGTTAGAGCTTAACCAGTTAGGGGATTTGACTGTTGTAGTGATAATATCATTTTATAGACATTAGATATCATGTCGGCTTAGGAATTTCATTACAATTTCCTAGGTGCAGTGTATCTGGACAATCTAAAATAATTCATCATAGATTGCCGCGAAATATGTCGGTTAGGGATAACTCATCACAACTAGTGATAACTCATCACACAATCAGTGAAATCAGTTGGAACACTGATACCAGTTAAGAGTTAACCTCTTCCAACTCATAGACCATTTGTCCTCCAATTGTTTCCTTGTTGATCTCCGTTGAATCTCCAAGCTGGTGTCATGCCATTCCTGCATATACTGATTGTCTATATATACTGGTTAGACACCCTCAAAACCGTTTGAACTTCTCTATACATATAATATCGGTTTTTCAATACAAAGACTAAGACAATGTGAACATGTGTGTGTGTATACATGTGTCATCAATGAAAACACATGAAGTCATCCATTACAATCATCATCAAGCCAACAATCTCCCCCTTTGGCATTGATGGCAACACTTAAGAAAATTTTACAACTTTACAACTAAGTATGCTTACAAAAATTGTACAAACATATTTCTACTCCCCCTTAACAATACATACAAAATTTTAACAACACATACATATTTCTACTCCTCCTTTGACAACAATGCCAAATTGAAAAGTAAAATACATATATATTATATCAAAATTTGTATCAAAAACTACATATACAAAATATAAGTCTTTTCAAGGAGTGTTCACTTCAATTTGCAAGAAAATGTCACTGAAAATGATCTTCATCTGAGTAAAATCATTATCCCATGTTTCCAATAATGTTTCAGTGATCTCAATGGTTTTCATAACTTGTGCAGTGAATTCTTCCATTGCATCCACTGTGCTCATTCTGGTGTCGCCAAAACAACTTCTGCATCCTTGTATGCCCATTATAAGATGTCCACTTTAGGTCTTAATTGGTTCTTTAGTTTTTTCAAGGATCGGAGTCCCTTAGCATGTTCATAATCATAGACATCTAACTGGTTTTTCAAATCATCAACTGATTTGCCAAATGCTAAGGTTGAATCCTGTAAAGGTATGTAGGCAGTACATATCCTTTTCAGTTCTTGTTTTGTCTCTTCTCGCCTCTTCTTCAAATCAATATAGAAAAATGAAACATTAGATGTATAGGCCAGTATCCTTCCTCCAGTTTCAATAACAGTCATCAAAAGATCTTTATTCAGGGATAAAGCAATCTTTCCTATATCAATATCTTTCATTATTTTCTCTCCTCTCTTCTTTCTGAAATTCTTCTCAACTAAAGTCTGAGTAGATTCTTCAAGGAACTTGAGTTGGTCAGAAGCATCAACAACCAATTGGTCAAGCTTGCTGATAGGAGTTGACAAATTCCAAGTGTCATCCTCTGATAGGAGAGTTGACAAAATTTCAATAGCGGTTTGAATTGTTTCTGTTTCTGCTTCTTTCCTCTTCTCTTTTAATCTTTTCTTTTGAGCTCTAGATTGCATCACTATTGCAATCTCCATGAGTTCAAATGCACTCATATTATCTACATCTATAGGTCGTTTGATGCCTATTGAGTCATCCTCATCATCAATTTGCTTCTTTATCTTTGCTTTTTCCTTTTCATTTGTTTTCTCTGCTATCTTCTCCTCTATTTTCTCTTTCACTTCCTCCTTTTTTTGTTCAGTTTCCTTCACTTCAACCTCTTTTTCCAATTTCTCTTTCTCTATGTCATCCTTTGTTTGTTTCTCCTATGTATCTGTTGTAACTGGTGGTAATTGTTTTTTCACTTGGTGTTCTTTTTCTGGTGGCAGATGAATATCCACACTAGGTTCAATGACCGATGCTTCAGGTGCTTCTTGTGTAACAATAATGACCAGTTGTTGTAAAGGTTCCATAACTGGTTCAATGATATTACTAGTTGTAGCAATAGTGTCCTAGATTTCATTAGTATCATCTACAAAAATAACCGGTAGAGAAGTAGTGTCATCCTTATACTTAATAGGATAGACAATATCTAGTGTAATAATTTCTTCTTCATCTAACTCCGGTTGAGCTCCAGTCTCTGTTTGATCAATTTTATGAGACTTCATTTGCTCATGCATCCTTTGAATATTTCTAGCTATCTGATGAGTTTCAACTTCAACATATTGAACCTTTCCATTCAATAACTTTAGTCTTCTTTCCTTAAAATGAAACTATCCTTTGAAATTGTCAAGCAATACTAATAATTCATCTCTGGGTAATTCAAGAAAATATTGAATGAAAATTCTATCAATCATTTCTTGATCTTGCTCAACGGCTATTTTTCACTTATTTACAAGAATAGAATACAAAGAATTAGAGATATCCTTTTCAATATCCTGAGGTAACCGATTGTATTGACACAAGTGGTTGATTACCTCTTGAACAATTTGTTGCTTTTGATCATCATCAAATGAATCAAAAAATTCTTTCACATTATCAAACCTATTCCTCCCTAGTGTTTTTACAATTCTCTCAAAATTAGTCATAGGTTTGTAAGATAAAGCATTAATAGGAATACTTTGCTTTGAAGTGTCTCCTACTGGTTTTGCTTTCTTACCAGTTGCTTCCATCTTCTTTGGTTCCTCTTCAGTGTTAGTATCCTCGTATTCTACTTGAAGAATGAGTTGCCCACCTCTCTTCTTCATTGTAGTTTGTTTCTTAGCATATAATTTGGGCGTCGATTCCTTTTTTACTTGAACGCTTCTTGTCACCCTTGTACTGGTGGTTACTTAAGGTGCTTGCTCAACTTTCTTCTTCTTCTTCTCTTTGGCAGTACTGGGTTCAACAGGTGCATTTCTTTCCTCATAAGTTCCTAGTCTTTTCTTCTTCTTATCCTTGGGAGATGCCAAAAGTTTGTTGGCATAACCGATTAATAAGTCATAGTTGACTTCATAACTCATTTCTTCAATCTCATCTTCTCTGGGTTCTACGGCCTCCATAAGACAAAAGTTTGTGGTAACTATGAAACATATGTCTTTTGCAAAGTATTTCTCCACACCTTTAGGTAGCCTTAACCTCATGCTCATCTTATTTTGGAACTCATTAAAATATATGTTCACAACAATAGAAAATTTGTTCTTTACATCCTTAATGTTGTTCTTGATTTGAGTTGTTACTGGTATGTCCTTTGACCATTGAATGTCACCAATTCCTGGTAGGAAATTCTGAAAATAGAAGAATAGACCAATCAATAGTTGACCATATTTGAACCTTTGACTATTGTCTTTCTTGATTGATTGCAGGTTCAACATCAATTGGCTCCTTATAGCCTCGCATAAGTCATAATCTTCATTCTCAACAATCAATCTGTAAGTTGCATGCACAACAACAAATTGCACACTGTTCACCCTGCTGGAATAAAATATCCTATAACTAGTGACCATAGTTGCAAGTCTAACTGTTGGGTCTTTAATGTTGTTGACTGAAAACACACAACCATCAAAGGTGGTCTGAGTTAGTACAATCACAGTCTCTTTTGAAATTTTCCTCAGCTTTGGAACTTCATCGGTTTGCCAAAAACCAGTCAATGCATGAATTGCTTCCTCCGTGATTGTATGCGACCTATCAAGATACATATTCTCTCCATGCACATGACTAAGAATTATCCTAACATGTTCTTCTTCAAAATATTCAAGAAAATATGTCGCATTGTGAAAACCCTTTTCATAAACCCTAATGAACTCGGGTTTGATTTTCCCGCTTTTATCACATAAAGAATTGAGTTGAGAATAAATTGATAGTGATCCTAAATCCTCATTTTTATAGTCAATATAACTGGATAAATCACCTTTGATCATAACACCATCACAAACTTGAGACAATGCATTGTATGGTACTATTTTGTCTGATTCCATAGACTCCATAGGTTCAACAGTAAGCATAAGTCTTTCTATTTGCTTAGACAACGATGCCATTCTGGATAAACTCGATTTGAGAGAGATTAACAAAAGAATACCTTAATTCCTCTGGGCTGGCAAGGTTTTTGGTTGATCTCTTGAATGTACACCCATTTTGCCTTCTCTAATCTTCGAATTCGATTCAATATTTTGATCTACAACACAAATCCATCTACAATCAACTAGAAATTATCTTTTTCGCTCTGCAGGTGCTCAAGAACTCTTCCTTGAATGCAATTAGGGTAAAAATAACATAGTAAAACTCACTTTTATAAACTTTACGCACTACATTAATTGCTCAACCGATAGGGTAACAAACCCTAATATATCACTTAACAAAACTTCCCAATACTAACAGGTATATAATCAGTTGACAATCTTTTGAAAAACTGATAGACAATGATACCAATAATTCTCACAAAACAAATCAAAATGAAAAACACTTTTACCACACATTCTCCAAGGGGTAGATTTACCACTATGTTCCCCTTATGGATGTTTGAAAGGCTTAATTCACCGGTACAGGATTCTCCACACTAGGTGAAGGGATAGATTCATCTGCAGGATTTTCCTCACTCTTCTTCTTCCAGATTATGTTAATCTCTTCTCTAGTTTTCTCGACATTGACCTTCTTCTTACCTTTCTGATCTTCAAAGTGGATAATCGGTTTGTTCTTCCTAGTTCTACAGAAATTTTCCATGTGTCCCAGTTTGTGACAATGATAGCAATCCATCCCAAATGATCTCCAAGGTCTTGCATTACCTCTTCTAGTTCTCCTTTTGTAGTTCATAGCCACATGTCCATAATTATTACAAATGGTGCAAATCACATTTGTTACCTTTTCCATGTCATATGGGCTAAACTGGTTGACATAGGGTTTATGCCAGTTCATGTTTCCCCGGTTGTCATAGGTTCTTCTCCAGTCACCATTAGGTCTTGGATTCATGTGAGGTGTTGGATTGTTTGCTCCATATTTGCATTCAACTGATCTATGTCCATACATGTTGCATGTAAAACAATGACCTTCAAATCTTACATACCTAGAATTTGCATTATAGTCTGTATTCTCATTAGGTCTGTTTCTACACACATTAGCAGTATGTCCAAGTTTATGATAGATAAATCAAATGGGTTTAAAATATTCCTTACCGATAGGCTTGTTAGCCCTAGGAGCCGTTTTACCTTTGTGCATGTTGCTCTTGGTACCAAAAGATTCTCCTTTCTCAGATGTATTGAAACATAGTCCAGATGTGTCACCTTTCATCCTTTGAGATTGGATCTTCTCATCCAGCATAGAAGAACTCTTATTGAACTTTTCGAGCTTTCCATTAGCCTCAGTGAACTCTCTGGTAAGATCTTCATTGTGTTTTGTTAGAGTCTCTCTTAGAAATGTTTCCATTTCAAGATCTAGTTGTAAAGCCTCCTTCTCTTCCTTCTTCTCATGCCAATGTTCATGCAAAGTTGCATTCTCCTACTTGATTTTGAAAATCTCATGATCTCTCTCTTTGATTAGGTCTTTAGCTACCCTTCTTGCTTCAAGCTCTTGGCTCATATGGATTGTTAGGGCTTATAGCTCTCTCCTCAGATTTAGCTTTTCACCATTTAGTTTTTCAACTTATAAAACCAATGCATCAATGTTGGCTTCATCTAAAGAACTATTATCAAATATCTCCAATAGTTGCTCAGTCAGTTCTCTCCTTTTGACTTGTGAAGCTTTAAATCTGACCCTTAGGGTTTCAAGATTTTCTTTAGTATCATCAAGCACTCTAGCCATCTCTAAATAACTCATATCCCCCATGGTGGCTTTAGGGTTTCCTTTCAAGTGATTAAGCCTTAAGGAAGTTTGGCTCTGACACCAATTGATAGACTTATAAAGAACTGAGAGGGGGGGTGAATCAGTGACAACAAAAACAATACCACTTGAAACACTGACTGGTAAGGACAATTAACCAGCTTACTAAATACTATGCATGCAATCCAAAATGATATTAAAGCATCCACAACAAGTAAAACATCCACCATAACACAAGTGTTTATACATGGAAAACCCAACCAGGAAAAACCACCGTGAGATGGGACTCACAAGTTAACTCTTTGCAGTAATAGGTAATTGACTGGTTAAGGTCTACACAGTGCTATACTAGGAGAGAATCTTGTTAAAGATCCCAAAGCCCTATTAGGAGCTATACCCTATTAAAGGTAATACCCTATTAGGAGTAACCTCGATAGAGGATTTCAAACCCAAACTAATGGATCACCTGGTTAGAGGATTTGTACAATGAAGCTTGTTAGAGATTACTCGGTTAGGGAATTTGATTGTTGTAGTGATTAGAAAACAACAGGTGGTGTGATCTAGAAGTAACACATCTTGCTTGAATAGATCCTCTTCTGCTCACTCAAAACTGCATCACCGACCTACTCTACAACACCTTTAGTAAATCGCAATAGCTTAAGACTTCTATCTCACATCATAAAAATAGTTCATCATAATGTCATTATATAGACATTAGATATCATGTCAGCTTAGGAACTTCATTACAATTTCCTAAGTGCAGTTTATCTGGACAATCTAACATAACTCATCACAAATTTCTGCCAAATCTGTTGATTAAGGATAACTCATCATGACTGGTGATAACTCATCACACAATTTGTAAAACTAGTTGGAACACTGATACCAGTTAAGAGTTAACCTCTTCCAACTCATAGACAGATTGTCCTTCAATTGCTTCCTTGTTGATCTTTGTTGAATCTCCAATCTGGTGTCATGTCATTCTTGCATATATCGGTTGTCTACATATGCCAGATAGACACCCTCAAAACCATTTGAACTTCTCTATACATATAATACTAGTTTTGCAATACAAAGACTAAGACAATGTGAACATATGTGTGTGTATAAATGTGCCATCAATGACACCACATGAAGTCATCCATTACAATCATCATCAAGCCAACAAGGTGTATCCATGAAGTCTCCCCAATCATGAAGGGAAGAGGTAGGGAAAAAACGCACGATGAATGAAGTCTCTGAAAACTACTCAAGTGTCCCCATGTCGATGTTGAAAGTTACCACCTCCAAAGGTGGTGTATTGATCCACACTGCTGAAAGAGGCACTCCAAGATCTAGTGGAGATGAAAATAGAACAAGATCCAAAGACTCACATGTCTCCTCTAAGGATAAAGAAACCTCCTCCAAATGCTCTATAAAAGTATCCACAATCATGTCAACCTTGAAAGAATGATCATATACAGAATGCACAAGAGGGTCAGAGTGTTTCCTCGCAACAGTTGAAGAAGGATCATGATCATCTTCATCAAAGAGAAGATGAATATCATCAATTATGTCTCCCAAATCTGCAATGTAGGACTCCACAAACAAACTTGTAATGGTTTTCAAGTACACATCCCAATGAACTAAAGATGGAAGACAAGATATACCTTGTTGCATTGAATCACAAGAAGGAAAAACTATCGCAACATATGCATCATCAGGTGCAATAGGTGATGTGATATCAATAGGAGGAGATGGTATGCAAGGCTTAAGAATAGGGTCACATGTGATAACACTCAAGTTCAACTACCCAAAGTTCTCCTCGAAATCTGAATCATCATAATAAGCGTGATCATCTTGTGAAGAATCATCCTCATCAATAGGAACAAAATCTACAAAGGAATATAACCGATATGCATGATCCACCACCCCTCTAGCAATGATAGCTCTAGTCTCCAAGTCTCTAATGATAACTGAATCGGGTGTGAACTCCACAGTTTTCCTTGTTGCCCCATGAGTGATTTGATATATGGGAAGAAATTTTTTTGTCAAATGGGGTACACACAACACACCATTAAAGGAGTTATCCCCAATGGAAATAAATCCTTTCCCAATAACATCCATGTATGTATGATTTCCCATCAAAATCTATGGCATGGTGAAAGGCTCAAATTAAGAGAACTTAGATTGCAAAGATGCTATATGATCAGAATCCCCTTAATCTAGAAGCCATTTCCCTGAGTCATGACTTGTAGTAGCACAAAGAACTTGTCCCTTACCTTTTGATTGTGAGGAAGGGGAAGGAGATGAATCCTTCTTCTTATAAGTGGATGGTAAATCAATGTTGTTATTCTTCAGGATGTTGGTTAACTCATCAATTTGTTTAGTGTGGCAACGATGCTCATCATGACTACTTTTCTTGCAATAAGAACAAAACCTTTCCTTAGATGATTTTCCCTTAGGTGAGGAAGTAGAATCCTTTTGTTGTGAAAAGGAAGATTGTGCTCCATCTTGTTGTGTCTTAGGCTTGAACTGCTTCTGCTTCTTGTTGGAATTCTTTCCTCGATTCTCTTGATTACCCACCAAAGCTTGTGACTTTAAAGATTTGAGAATCCCCGTGCTCAACAACTTTAATTCCTCCAACATCAACATTTATGTGAATGTATCAAATGTAGGCATAGTGAAGGAACTACCCACTATCAAATGATGAGTTTGGAAGCTGGAAACAAATGTTGCATACTCTGATGGAAGCTTTCCCAAAATTTTGTAGACCAACTGTGCATCCTTCTTATCAATGCCACAATCCATCAACTATGCTTTTAGCTCATTTGCCTTGGTAACATAATCTTGGATTATATCAAAGTTCTTGGGATCCAACATGGTGAGATCACTATCAAGTTGATAGCCTCTAATCTCATCAATTTGACCATACAATTTTTGCAAGATAACTCATGCTTCCTTAACTGTTTTACACTTGTCAATGTGAAAGATGAGATCCTTTGATATATATTTCCTCAATGTGCCATAGCCATAATGTTTTTAGTGATTCATTTCATGTGAGCGTTAGGATCAACTAGTGTGTTTATAGTTCCACCAATATAGTGAGTTAATCCTTTTTCCATTATCTTACTCCATGCATCAATTTTCCATGAAACATAGTTATGTGGAGTTAAAAGTGGAAATTTAGGAGAACCCATAGAAATAAATGAAAGAGAACTAAGAAAAGAGCGGCATAGTCACACAAGACACCCACCCAAATTACTCAATCAAGACCCCCCCCCCCCAAAAAAAAAAAAAAAAAAGAAAAAGAAAAAAAAAAGAAAAGATGATTTGGCACTTTATACTTAGAGTGTGTACAGTGGGCCACTTGCAAAACAAGGCAAGGTGGACTTCGGATTTCAACTTTACAAATGCCTCAAATAAGCTATAAGAGACCCCAAAAAATACTGCAAGTGATCTAAACTAAGATCCAAGCAAAATTCAAGTACCAAATAGGCCAAAAATGACCAAATACTAAAAGTACAATTTCTACCCAAAATCATTGCAAACTGATGGTAGATTATGAAAGTAGACAAAAAATTATGCACTTTTAAAAAATGACACCTGAGAAGGAGGTTGTATGCTCTTGAACGAAGCCTCTGAAGTTGCAAAATTGAGGATTGCATAGGTATAGTCATGAAAAACTGTAAATTTTTAAAAATATGTCCATCAAAATCAGAAAAATCCACCACCACTACGAAGGGAACGAAAAATTAGCCCAAATCAAAAGAAATTGCACCAAAAAAGGAGCTAAAATGAGCAAGTTATGGTCTTTCAAAGTTGGACCACAAAACTAAAAAGCCCATTGGAGAGGGGGTAAAAAAATTTCAAAAAATATGCTGGCGTCAGCATTTTACAGGCATAAATTTGATGCCCATTTGGTTGTCAAGAAAATTTCATCCCTACCTGCAAGCATTCATACAGTACGGAAAAGATGGCATGAACCAACCAAGTGATGACATGTGGCAGTACAAAATGATGTGGTAGGATGACTAGGGTCCGTATAGATGACATGGCAAGTTGTACGTTGATGTGGCAGTTGATGTGTCACTAACAATACACTGAGGTGTCAGTCCATATGATGTTGACTGGAGAGAACCATCGAATCAGAGAATGTTGCGTGTTGTACGGATGGAAAAAAAGGGTTGCCTAGTGGTTGAGCATGCAGGCTACTGTCCACGTGGACTAACCAGTTGTCACCATGTGGTGGCTAGAGCAGAGGAGGTGGTTTGGAAAGGAAGTGGTTGGTGCTGGTAAGTGGTTATCGCAGAATGGAGGAGGAGCATGGACCGCCGATGGAGAGTTGGAGTCGGGAGCCGGTGAGTGGACAGTTGGTTGGCGGTGATGGAAGTGTAGCCAGGAGTGGTGTCGGTGAAGTAGGGCTGACAGGGAGCCATCCAGATGGAGCAGGGGTGATGCCGGTGGACAGAGTTGGTACGACTGCTAGAAAAAAAAAATGCCAATCCCTACAACAAATTTAAATACGTAGAGTACAACGGGCATCGAGGGGGAGGGACCCCTCGTTAAAATATATATTTTTGTTTTTATAAAATAAAACGTTTTACAATATTTAAAAAAACTGCGAAAAAGAAAATTAAAAAATTTAATTAAAATTCGTAGAAAAAAATTATTATTATTATTTATTTTGAAAAAATCGTACCACCTAGCCAAATTGGCTAAATTTTTCCTCCAAAGCCCAAAATTCACTTTTCACCAAATATACTCAAATTTATTCTCAAAATTCATGGAAATGGGCTCCCGAATGCAACAACGAGGTTGAAATCGCCATAGGACGCCCCCAAAATATGGAGCTGCTCAGATCCAAAAATTGAATGCTCCAAAAGCTCTCTAAATAGACTACTTAGTGAAGCCTTAATGGTTTTGATACCATGTAAGAATTTGTTAAAAATAGCCAAGATCAAGAGTACATTGAATAGCACAAAAGAGAGACAAAATATTTGATAAGAATAAACTGTATTCTAATCAATAGCAAAATAAGAACAACTGGATCATTATATACAATGCATGATGAGCCTACTTATAAAGGCAAGGCTAAGAGATAAGAGAGCACACAACGATGACATGTGGATCAATGAGATGCAAGGGTAGGTAGGAGAAATATAAAATATTCCACATGAGGTGGATCACCCACCGAAGATGGAATTATCACTCCATGATAAGTGGATATGATAAATTAGCAACAAGATAAGACCACAAGGTGGAATTTCTACTACATACACACTCCCAATGTATGCACATCTCCCTAAGTTTCTCATATAAAAACTACAATGTTATACATGTACTTAAGTAAACTTAAATAAAGTATAATTATATCCAACATGAATAAATAATTACCCCAACAGTTGCTTTGATTCTTTTGATTAATATTTGACCTCTACAAGCTATGGTACGATAGATTTATATGTTGGTATTTTGGTATGGTTTTGTCATTGATGTCAACACCTACGAAATACTTATCAACTCTGGCACTTTGGAGAATCAACAACATTCACTGGCAAGCAAATGACTCATGCACAGTCACCAGTATCTGGTACACCGGCAAGATATAATGGCACTTGGAATGATATGGAAAACACTTGGTAATGTCGAAGACATCGTTTGGACATCTTGTCTTAAAGAATTGTTTTTTTGGTATATTCATATTTGCATATTTGTTGTTACCGGCAAATAGGTCCAAGTTACACCGACAGGTTTATCTTTTCCAAATCAGCACGACACGCAATGGAGATGATTAATTATTGTTGTAAATACATTAAGCCGACATGTTCAATCGGTTATTGCATCGGCTATTGTATTGTTTGTAAAATGTTTTTATTGTAATATCTTGTAGATCCGACCTACTAAAATTGGTCTTAGGTTATGGTATAAATGTAAGATCTTATTTGTAAGATCAAATGGGTAATGTGAAAAAGGATTGTGTGAAGGTATATGCGAGAATAAGCAGAGCTATACACACAGACATCATTTGAAGATTGAAGGAGGGTTTTTGTGAAGACGATCAGAACTACACCAATACTGAATCCAGCATATGAAGATGCTATTTTATGCAGTAGATTCTTATTGGATTTAACCATCCAACTGTAGTCAGTGAGACTCCCATTTTGTGATTGAGCAGTGAGCTCTAGGCACTTGGCCTTTCTGCATGTGCAGACCCCATTTATGTACACTTACTATCTGCAGTAGTATCATCTGATTGTGGGTAAGGTTTCCCATCGTGGTTTTTCCCCTTACAGGGTTTCCACGTACAAATATTGGTGTTATGTGTTGTGGATGACTTTGTGTTTATGTTTCATGCACTAATCCTTGCCGGTATAGCAATTAACTGTTAAAACTATCTACCGACATTTAAATTGGTTTACCGGTATTAAGCATTAAGTTGGTTAAGTTGTTTTTGGTTTGAATTTATTTGACAACTGATTCACCCCCCCCCCCCCCCCCCCACCCTCAAATTTGTCTCAGGGACCTAACAATTGGTATCAGAGCTTAGTCCTCTTTTGTAGAAGTTTAACAGCTTGAGGAGATCCAATGTCAACTAACTATTTCAGGAAGGACAGTCCTAAAATTGATGGAACCAACTATGGCATATGGAAGATCAGAATGGAGACACATCTAAATTGCATTGGAAAGGACATTTGGGATGTTACAAAGAATGGTTATACTACTCCTACTCAGAGTCAGCCCACTCCACCCAACTTGACTAAAGATGAGGAAAATGATTGCAAAGCAAGAGAAGCACTTTTAAACGTATTATTAAATCAACAAATCATGGGACTATCAGATAGGTCTACTGCTAAAGCTATTTGGGATCATTTGAAAACACTGAATGAAGGAGATTCCACAGTCAAAATTGCAAAACTTGAAAGCTTCCGAGTCAGGTATGAACATTTGAAAATGGAAGAAAATGAAAGGATTTATGCTTTTATGGAAAGAGCAAATGAGATTGTTTTGGGTATCAAATGTTGTGGAGGAACCTTAAGTGAGGATGAAATTGTTTCAAAAGTTTTAAGAGGATTGTCACCAGAATATAAAATGAAAGTCACTACTATAAATGAGTTAAGAATAATGCCTAATACATTAGTAACTAGGGATACATTAATTGGGAAACTTTCAGCTTTTTAAATTGAAGAATTTGGTCCTATTGCTACTATAAAGACAGATTTGGCCTTTAAAGCATCAACATCATCTACTCCATCATTTGATAAATATGATTGGAAAGCCTTTTACGCAAGAGAACTTGAAGAAAGCAGGAAAGAGAATGAAGAACTTGAAGAACTTGAAGCACTATTTGCAAGGAAAATGCCTAAAGGTCCAGTTGGAAGTAAGTATGAAGGTAAAGCACCCTTTAAATGTTTTAACTACAATAAGATTGGTCATATGGCTTCAAGATGCCCTGATAGACATGCTAGACTAAGAGAAGAAGCTAGAAGAACATACAAGCCTAACCCTGAATATCAGAGATACAGATTTAAGAAGAATAAAGAAAAATCTTGTTACATTGCTGATGAAACTATGACTGATGATTTTGATGAGGATCCGACAAACAATGGATGAGTTTTTGTTTCTATAACAGAAGATCAACCGGCACCTATTGCTCAATCGATAGAACAGGCCTTGGCAGCTAAAGTTGAAGTAAAGGATGAATGGATCATTGATTCAGGATGCTCACATCATATGATAGGAGACAAAGGTAAATTCTTGAACTTTCAAGAATACAATGGAGGCTTAGTGAGATTTGGAGATGACAAATCTTGTTTATTCAAAGGTAAGGGTACAATATCTCTTGATGGTAAGCATAACACTAACAATGTTTACTATGTTCAAGGATTAAAGCATAATCTTTTGAGTGTTGGTCAATTAATTGAGAAAGGATTTCAATTACAATTCAAAAATGGAAAATGCAAAATCATGAATAGAACTGGTTTGGAAATTACAACTGGTAATCAGACTAGAGGTAATATCTTTCATTTGAATAACAGTGAAAAGACATGCTTAATTGCACATATTGATGAAAGTTGGTTATGGCATAAGAGACTCTGTCATGTAAACTTTGATTGCATGGTAAAAATCAATACTACTAAGGCAGTTAGAGATTTACCTAAAATTGTCAAACCTCAGAGTATAGTATGTAAGGAATGTCAATTTGGAAAACAAGTTAGAGCTAGTTTCAAAAGTATTCCAGAAAAATCCAATAATCCTCTTGATTTAATTCACACTAAATTATGTGGTCTAGCTAGAACTAAAAGCTTACAAGGTGATAGATATTTCATGCTAATCATTGATGACTACTCTAGAATGTGTTGGGTTACTTTTCTTAGAGAAAAATCAGAAGCACTTGGAAAGTTTAAATTGTTCAAAGCAATGGTAGAAAATGAAACCGGTAAGAAAATCAAATGTCTAAGATCAGATCAAGGAGGAGAATTTACATCTAAGGAGTTTATTACATTATGTGAAGTGAATGGAATCAGAAGACAACTATCAGCACCTCAGACACCACAGCAGAATGAAGTTGTTGAAAGGAAAAACAAAACTATCTTAGATGCAGCAAGAAGTATGTTATCAGAAGCAAACCTACCACATGTATATTGGAGAGAGGTAGTTAGTACAACGGTCTATACATTCAACAAAGTTCACATCAAAGGTAAAATCGGTAAGACCCCTCATGAACTATGGTTTGGTAATACTCCTACTCTTAAATATTTCAGAATATTTGGAATCAAATGTTACATTAGAAGAGATGAGTATATTGGAAAATTTGATCCTAGAAGTGATGAAGGAATATTTCTTGGTTATTCATCTAAGAGAAAGGCATATAGATGTTTTAACAAAAGATTGCAGAAAATTGTTGAAAGTACAAATGTAAAGATTGATGAACAATTCAAAGGAACTTCAAGGTATATAGACTCTGAACCAACAACAAAAATTTTGACAAATGAACCTACTATAAATCCACCAGTACATAATGAAGATCCAGTTACCCTGGTATCATCTGAGAATTCCACAGTAACCGAGGAACAACAACAAACAAAGACACCCCGGTATGTAAGACTGAATCATTCTGAAGATCAGATAATTGGAAACAAGTTTAAAGGAGTTATGACAAGAGGAAGATTGGCAAATGAAGAGGTATGTCTTATTTCTCAAATTGAACCATCATTAGTTAATGAGGCATGTGAAGATAAATTTTGGATTAAAGGTATGGAAGAAGAATTAGAACAAATTGAGAAAAATAACACTTGGACATTAGTCCCCCGGCCTAAAGATAAAAATGTAATTGGAACCAAATGGGTATTTAGAAACAAACTTAATGAAGATGGTAAGGTTGTCAGAAATAAAGCAAGACTAGTGTGTAAGGGATATTCTCAGAAAGAAGGAGTTGATTACAATGAAACCTTTGCACCGATAGCTAGAATTGAGGCAGTCGGATTATTTTTGGCTTGTGCAGCACACAAGAACTACAAAGTTTATCAAATAGATATTAAATGTGCATTTTTGAATGGAGATCTTGAAGAGGAAGTATACATTGAACAACCTGATGGATTTTCTTTGACAGATGACAATGATATGGTTTGCAGGTTAATAAAAGCTCTGTATGGACTAAAACAAGCTCCAAGAGCTTGCTATGCAAGATTGGATAAGTATCTTTTAAAGATTGATTTTACTAAAGGAAATGCAGACAACAATTTATATTATAAAGTAACTAATGATGACATCTTGATTATAGAAGTATTTGTTGATGATATAATCTTTGGAGGAGAAGATGGATTATGTAAGGAATTTTCTATTAAAATGCAGCAAGAATTTGAAATGTCTATGATTGGAGAAATAAAATTCTTTTTAGGATTGCAGATTTCACAGACTAATAAAGGTATATTCTTGAGTCAATCCAAATACTTAAAAGAGTTACTAAAGAAATTTGGGATGGAGAACTCTAAACCGATAAGCACACCTATGACAACAAATGACAAATTATCACAAAGGGATGAATCTACACCTGTTAATCCAACTAGATACAAATCTATGATAGGAGGTTTACTGTATTTGACACAAACTAGACCTGATATTATGAATGCAGTATGTATTGTTTCAAGATTTCAAAGTAATCCTAGAGAAAATCATGAATCAGTAGTAAAAAGTATTTTCCGATACTTACAAGGCACTATAAATCTTGGATTATGGTATCCTAGAAATGAAAACTTTGAATTATGTGCATACACAGATGCAAATTGGGCAGGAGATGTGGATGATAGAAAAAGCACCACCAACATAGCATTCTTTCTCAGAAACAGACTAGTTTCTTGGTTGAGTAAGAAACAAAGTTGTACATCTTTATCAACAGCAGAATCAGAATATGTTGTAGCAACAACTAACTGTAAACAGGTACTATGGTTTAAGCAAATGTTGAAAGATATAAAGGTAAAATGCAAGGAACCTAATACTATCTATTGTGATAACACTGCAACAATTGATATATCTAAGAATCCGGTATTACTTTCTAAAACCAAACATGTTTCTATCAAACTAAATTTTCTAAGGGAAAATGTTGAAGCAAAGGAAATAAAACTAGTTTATGTGAATACTAAAGAGAAGATTGTAGATATCTTTACTAAACCTCTGCCTAAGGAGACTTTTGAATATCTCATAAATCAGCTTGGGGTCATACCCCCACCGGTAGAGACTTAGGAAGTTGATGATTGCCATCAACCGACAGAAATAACAGAGAAATCTTTTTTCCGGCTTTGATGGGAAGCTACTTCTCAGGGGGAGTAGTTGGTATACTAAATTGATTGGTATTTTGCATATGAACTTGGTTTTGTTGTAACTTTGGCATTTGATGTCAAAGGGGGAGAGATTGGTATGGAAAAACACAAGGAAAACACATGTTGCTCCCAGGGGGAGAGATTGTTGTTTGGGAGAGATTATTACTCTCTGTATCTGTATTTTGATTTCTGGTTATGATCTTTTTTTGGAGATTGTTGGTTTTTGGTATTTGGTATTTTTATTGTGGCACTTTGATGGTTTTTCCATCTTGTGTTGCCATCAATGCCAAAGGGGGAGATTGTTGGTATTTTGGTATGGTTTTGTCATTGATGTCAATACCTACTAAACACTTATCAACTCTAGCACTTTGGAGAATCAACAACATTCATCGACAAGCAAATGACTCATGCACAGTCACCGATATCTGGTACACCAACAAGATATAATGATCACCGACACTTGGAATGATATGGAAAACACTTGGTAATGTCAAAGACATCGTTTGGACATCTTGTCTTAAAGAATTATTTTTTTGGTATATTCATATTTGCATATTTGTTATTACTGGCAAATAGGTCCAGGTTACACCGATAGGTTTATCTTTTCCAGATCAGCACGACACGCAATGGAGATGATTAATTATTGTTGTAAATACATTAAGCTAACATGTTCAATCAGTTATTGCATTGGATATTGTATTGTTTGTAAAATGTTTTTATTGTAATATCTTGTAGAGCCGACCTACTAAAATTGGTCTTAGGTTATGGTATAAATGTAAGATCTTATTTGTAAGATCAAATGGGTAATGTGAAAAAGGATTGTGTGAAGGTATATGCGAGAATAAGCAGAGTTATACATGCAGACATCATTTGAATATTGAAGGAGGGTTTTTGTGAAGACAATCAGAACTACACTGGTACTGAATCCAGCATATGAAGATGCTATTTTGTGCAGTATATTCTTATTGGATTTAACCATCCAACTATAGTCAGTGTGACTCCCATTTTGTGATTGAGCAGTGAGCTCTAGGCGCTTGGCCTTTCTGCATGTGCAGACCCCATTTATGTACACTTACTATCTGTAGTAGTATCATCTGATTGTGGGTAAGGTTTCCCACCATGGTTTTTCCCCTTACAGAGTTTCCACGTACAAATATTGGTGTTATGTGTTGTGGATGACTATCAGCATATTAAACTGGTTTACCAATATTAAGCATTAAGTTGGTTAAGTTGTTTTTGGTTTGAATTTATTTGACAACTGATTCACACCCCCCCCCCCCTCTCCCTCTTAGTTGTCTCCAGGTCCTAACATTATATTTTTGCAAAGTTCTAAAATTTTTATGAAAAATCTTTCACAATTATCTCTTGTGGCAGGAGCTTTGCATCTATAAGGACTTCAAAGAATCTACCTTTTCGGTCTCCTCACAGTGAAGCTCGTCAATCCAATCAGTAGTGTCTGAGGCACTGGTTTGCGAAACCAAAGATCTTTGGGATCGATTCCCTATGAGTTTCTAGAAGTATAAAATCCTTTTTAATAGTCAGCATCACGACCTTTTTATTTCTAATGGATAACTCCATTCCTTATCGGATGATGGGCCCCACGAGACATGTTTTGGCTTTATGTGTGCCCACAAGCAAAGGCTTTATTTCTCCATCTCCTTTCCACTAACTCACCATGTGTTGTCTTGGAGGGGAAAATATATCATACAATACAAGGGGGCTTCTACTCTCTGATATATCACCACGTATGATGGGCAGTCAAGTTTTGTCTCCTACATTTTCCAATAAGTTTCTTCATAGTTCATGAAGAGGAATATGTAGAGTTCAAGCTAACATAATCTAATGTTGTTCAACTTATGTGCCCAACATGTTAAATATTAGGAAAAATCTATCTCACAACTTTCTAGTGCAAAGGTGATCAAATATCACCATTCCCAATCCGATCTTTCAGAATGACAATGAGGAGAAATCTTATCTTCCCTATAGAAAAGATGGCTATAAAAACTAGAGAAAGGGAAAGACAAAAAAGGTTTTTTTTAATGGATTTATGATCAAATTAGATCTCATCTTATTATTAGTTTCAAATTGGATAATAAAAACTCCAATGTATTACTTTTCAAAAGATATAGGACCTTTGTATAAGAGATCAAAATCTTTTGAAACATTTTGTAAAAGTGGCAAGAGGATTAGATGATCCAATTTGGTTTTGTAAATTATAGAATCAATAGTTGAGCATTAGTATTATTCTGAATAGAAGACTATGCCATGTTGCCTTTTTAAGTTGTTCTTAATGATATTCAGTGCTAGTTTTATTTGTCCGACTCTATTTACAAATTTTCAAGTTTTCTTTAATGAGATTGTGGATCATGTGTGTATATCACTCTTTCACACTCATAAAAGGATTCTAGACTATACCATTCTTGCAAAACTTGAAAGGGTTGTATTCATAATAACAAGATTCTCTCTTTAGTTATGCCTTTATAGGTGCTCCCCATAAAATTGGATTTGAATATTGTATCTTATGTCCGAGTTACTTTGCATGCTCTATTCTCCTCCCGATAATGAAGGGATTGTAACATACTGTGCCTTGTTTGCTTAGTAGTTAATCCTAACACTCATTTCCCACAGATGTTACTGAAAATTTCTATACTTTTTTGAGTTCCCTTCTTGTTATCTGATAGGGTTAGGTTTAGGACGTTTCCTTCCCTTTTAAATAGCGAAGAGTTGGCTTCTAAAATCTCAGAGGTTGTTCCATGGGATGCAATGGGCCCCACCCCTGCATAACTTCTCGACTACCCCACTTCAAGTCTTCAGACTCGATTGGAGAGCAACAGGAACAAAAGAGAATATGCATTAGGCATAGAAAAAAGATTTAAGTGACATAGTTTAAGGTCATATGGGAATGCGTACCAAGAGAATATCTTCCAAGCTTTAACTAGACTTCTTACCATGGCAATTTCATAATTATTCAAACTATGAAGCTATCATATGTCAAATTGAGATGGAGACAAGGATGCACCTTCAACTTAGAGATTTAAAATTTTAATTGCACAAAGTTATCTTATTTATTCTCCTCCTCACGTTCCTTGAATGTTTGAATTTTTTATCAATTTAATGCAATTGGTTAAAATAATTGAAAGTTATTAAAATGAAAGAGAAAACATGAAAACAACTATTGAAGTTGTTTAAAACATGAAAGTAATAATTCAATTTCTTCAAAACATGAAAATAATCATTTTGGTTATTAAATTCAATTAAAAACGTGCAATTTTAATCTTCCATATCAACGAAATAAGAAAATGTGATATATTGTCAAATAATGATTAATTTTGTTCAAAATTATAATAAATGTGTTTGTATGCCAAAGAAAGAACACTTTGTAGATAAAAGAGAGCATGTAGGTTCAAACTCATGGGATGCACATATTTTTTGACCATTCAATAATCTTTGCTTGAAAAGAAATTCTTTTGTGCTATGTGTTGCCTTGATATTTTCAACCTTTAGGGTTGGATTTTATTTGGGCATACAATTCAAAGGGTTAAAATTTATCATCAACATCCAAAGGCATATTTTTTCGCAAAATATAGAAACCCATCTAAATGTCAAGTGTGCTCTCCATTAAGGTTTGCATGTTTTTCAATTTTATTCTAAAAAATGCAATAACCATGTTAAGATCTCTTACCTTTATGATCATATTTTTTTCTACATTCCCAATACATTAAGGTTTTGATGTTGATTTTTTTTAGCCAAAAAACTATGTATAGTATTTTCATGTTATTTTTCATCCAATCATTCAAATTTGAAATATATAGCATTTCTACATTTTGCACTTTATTTTATACACATTCAAGAAATATATAGCATTTCTACATTTTGCACTTTATTTTATACACATTCAAGAAATAGATTTTTGATTATTTAAAAAAAAATATTATGGGGAGCATACTCAATTTTTTATTTTTTAAGGATATGTCCACTTTGAAATTAATAAAAAGTCATATATTGATAGAAATTTTTTTTAAAAAATAAGGCAAAAACTACATGATGTTAACTACTTTTTGGTTGTTAAGTGATTTTTGAAATACTTAACAAAACTCAACATTTTAGGGAGAACACACTTGTTGCTATGTTATATCTTTTTTTGATAAAAATAGGAACACTATGTGTGCTCCCCCTATTTGAACCTTTTAAATTCTACTATTTTAAAAGATAGTAGTTTCAAGAGTAGATTCTGAGCACTACAAATTTTGTCCCTATCACATCTTCAAATTTTGAGTGTGGCTATCTTTAATCTCTCATCCAAGATTACTTTTCATATATTTCAGAAAAAAACAACCAATTTTGACCTCCTTTTAGTCCCTCATTTCCATACACATACCAAAATATGACTGATTGCTTTTTCAAGAACAATTTGTCTTAGAAAGGTTTGTTTCCATGAAGGGGCAATCATTTTTTCAATGACAACAAGTACTATCCTTCATTCTATGCATATACATAAAACATGTCATCTGTAGTTGTTTGTTCTCCTCCCATGCAATTAATCGCTAGTTGTTTCCTATGTGTAAAAAAGTGCTATGTACTTAATCTTACACCTCAAAAAATGAAATTTATTTTAGATGTATAGTGCACGCATTCATGAAGATCCATTCAAGAAATAAGGTTTACACTTCAAACACTTTTATATTGTTTTAAGAGAATAATGACTCTAGGACATGATAAATATGAGTTGAAGTTTCTTGGGTCATATTTAAGTGACTCCTATATTCACCCTTGTAAGTATAGGGTAGTGTTTATGCCTTGGTCTCACCATCAAGTAAAATTAAGGGTCAAGTATATGAATATTCTTGACCATAATCACTACAAATCTTGACTTCAAAGATGAGGATCTCATCTCCATGCCACATCCCCTTGGAGACTATATTTAGATATAATATATCCATACAATTATTCATATACATTGTATCAAAATGACATGTACATTTAATAGCTATATCCTACACATCTCATGTTTATTGGAGAATGTGATTTTAACATTAAGTCAAAGTGTAACAAGCTACTACTATTGGGCTAAACAAATAAGTAATTGAAACATAATAACAAAAGGGAAAGACAAAACAAGAACAACCTAGATATGTAACAATTTTTTTTTTAAAACAAGTGCAATAAAATATTTAACCTTTCTACATGATAGCAGTAATGACAATATTAAATAAGGATGAGTAAAGAGCATATATCATAAAAGATCTAATCTAATTTTAAGTACATAACATAAAAGTATAAAATGAATTTAGAGTTTACAACATTTGGTAATCCAATCAGTTCCCTTAATCTTGAGAATAGTCTACCAAGAGGGAAAGTATCATAAGTGTGATTTACCACCCAAACATAGACTTGGCAATCTCCCACACAACTTTTTTATTGAAAGTGACCCTTCCCTTCACAAGGGTATAAGCAGGTTAATTGGTCTAATGCCATCAGATACTAGTGTTTTGACCCTACACAACTCTAGTTGGTGACACACCATAGGAACCTCCTAACTAGCATGACCTTTGACTAGGTGGTGTATTTAGACTATGTGAACTAACAAATGCTTACTTAGCAAACATCACCTTGGCCAAATGTTCTCATTTGCAAACACAATTAAATGTGTACTTTATGCTCACCACCCTACTTAGTTAGAACCATTGTATAGGTTTAGTCTTACTAACCAATAAGGTTGTCTCTTATGTTGACTGCATACTGACATATTTTAGAGATTCACTAGCTCTAAGTTGTATACCACTTTATACCATTCTAGGTGCAGAATTGTAGTGACAAGATTTATAGTTTTCTACCTTGCATAATAAACTCGTATTAACTAACTTGAATAATAATTGTCTATGTGTTACTAGCTCCATACTCGTGATCATGAGATACATACTTTCCTCCTCATGATTAGGAGTACGAGTCTTCAAATGTTGAATTCACTACCATTATCTTCCTTCTGTATTATTGTACCATGACTTACAATATATGTGAGAGTCAAATACTTGTTTACTTCATATATGTTATTATGTATTTAATCTCTCTTTGTATTTCCAAATTCAATTCGTGAATCTTGTTAAGTGATTTATGCTTCTTTTTGTATGAGTAGGTTAAGTAATACATATTCTTGATTTTAACATATATTTCCATTTTTAGGTATTTCTCTATTCAATTTCCAGGCTATGAAGAGCCTTCAACTATTCACTCAGGTTAGAGATGTTTATCATACATATACTGCAATAAGCTTCCTTCTAATAGAGGAGTTCCAAATACATATCATACTCAATTGCAACATTTAGAAAATATAAATTATAATTCATATTTTTTTACTACTGTTCATTTTTCTTTGCTAATCCAGAAAAACTCATTGAGGTATGAAAACTGTTGATATAGCTTTTAATTAAACAAGTATGCTACAATTTAAATGCATTTTATATCAAATGTTGAAGATTCTTTTACTCACGTTGGCGAGTTTCAACAAATTCCATGATAATAGCTTAGTGGCAGCAACCCTTGGTTACTATATGTGAATATTTTAAACTCTTAATATATTGGTTTTGTTTATCAATGAATTTTCATAAGTATTGGTGTTGCCTTGTCACGATTACAATTAACTATGGCTCATATTACTATCGTTGCCTTGTATTATATAATCTACATGGCTGACTTGTAATTACTTCTTTAACATTGGATGTGATTGATCACTATAGTCAACCGCTACTTGAAAACAATATGGTCATTAAATTACTCTTCATAAGATATATGACCGATATGGTATAGTTTCTCACATATTTGAGCATGGCCTTCGACCATTGTATTCAAGTATTAATTCATCAATAAGTTCTCAAGTATCATTAATGATACTTATATGACCATGATGTATACTATATGGGTAGATAATATACTTAAGTGTATATGTATGTATGCATGCATGCATGTATGTATGTATGTATGTATGCATGTGTATGTATATGTGTATGCGTATGTGTATGTGTATGGGCACACACACATATATACATGTCTGTCAAATTACTATGTTGCACACATATATACATTGTTGTCCCCAATTTATAAAAATTGGGATAACCCTACAAATTTTGTCCTGTTTGTAGCTTATATGCCCTATGCATGCTTTTGAAGGTAATTTGTGTAACTTCCCATGCGTGATTTTCCGCCTTAGAACCTTGATTTGAAGTTTCTTATTTTTTTGTGTGTTTTGTAAAATCTAAGTGTCCCTGTGCAAATCGGGTTTACAAACCGGATTTACACCATTTTGGGCTTTAGGTGCAAATCAGGTTCATAAACCCGATTTACACCTCCATGTCTTTCCTAGGCACATAGGTGCAGTTCAGATTTGTAGACCCGAACTGCATCGTATTTTCTTTGTAAGTTAAACCATGATGGAGTTAAGGTTTTGTAAACCCGAATTGCACCAAACCATGGCAAAGTTTGGGTCCACCAACCCGCACTCCACCTCCCTTTATCTTTCCTTTTCTGTGGATGGTAGGCCCACCATGCACCGAAAGCCATTGCTTGGTGCATGGCGGATCTACGACCCCACCATGCACCTTGTATTCTTTATGCCATAACGTAAGTGTATGGTGGGTTTGTGTACCTGTCTTACACCATCTTTTCTACTAAGTGTATGGTGAACTTATAAGTCCAACTTACACCTAGTTTTGATTTTCCCCCATCAAGTGTAGTTCGGACTTATAGGTCTGACCTACACCTAATTTCAAACTTTTCTAACATGTAGTTCGAGTATATGAATCCGAATTACACCTGAAAACCACACTTCGTCAAAAGTGTAATTCAGGCTTATGAACCCAAATTACACCAATTGCACACACATAAATCCGGTTGTAGACCCGATTTACACTTGTTCTACCATGATACAATGGGGGTTTTGGAAACCCTAGTGATACCATATTTGACATATGTAATGCAAGGTCCTCTTCAATAGAAATGATCCAGATGGTCGATGAGTTGCTCCTTACAAGTGTTGATGTTTTCCCACTACTACAATGCTTTTCAAATGTCAAAAGCTTCTCTAGGGAAAAGACAATGAATTTCAAGAACAAAGACTCCTATCCGCTCTTCCCCTCATCCTCAGTGGCATCAAACATTGCAAACACTAGATGAGTCTGAAATGCAGGCTTCATGGCAACAATATGAGAATTTTTTCAAGAAGGTTGAACATAATAAAGATGTGTCTTTGGATACTAATTAGTCACTTTTATGCATCTCTAGTGCAGTGGCATTTTGAAATTTCAATCGACACTTCAAGTGTCATTTTGTAATAAGCTTTTAACACCTCATGTGTCATTTTATGTATGCACTAGTACACATGTAGGACTGCATGTGTCCTAAGTCAAATAAGACCCTACCTTTGACTTGGTCACAAATTAGTTGTAACTTTCCTAGTTTGATGTTGCACCTCTCCTCTCTATATATGAGGGTTCTCATTGTAATAAGGATATTTTGATCTTTTTGGATCTATCTTTTGGCAATGCAACAAAACTCTACTGATTTGGTAAGCACTCTAAAACTTTGTTTTTAGATGTAAATCAAATTGTAATAAATAAAAGAGACAAGTTACTTTCAATCTTTGTGTCGGAACAAGTTTTAATATGATGGCATTATTTGGTGTTGATTGTGAGCATTGTGGTGTTATTTGAAAGAGATTTAAACCCAATCTTGTATTCTTTGAGTTGCTTGTTATGTTTATAATTAATGATATATTGTTAAACTTGATCTTGTAGTCTTTGAGCTACTTATCACATTTGAAGCTAATGTTTCTGATGCTCTGCAAAAAGGATTAGAAAATCTGTTTGATGGCAACACACACAAGAGCACAAGAAACAAACGTTAGTGTTAGCAACAAAAGATTATCCTAAACAGGCATATCAAGAGAGATATTAAGCATGAAATAGAAAGCATATAAACATAAAATAAAATAGTTAATCAAGATGCTCATAGTTGCTCCTCCCTTGTTCCTCTCCTCTCCAAGTCCCAAATGAGTGTAGCTCTCAGCTTTTAGCACTAGCCATGGATGCCATATGGAGATTCAAGATGGTTGAATATGATAAGCAAATCCTATGCAAGTGTAGATAGTGATGCTATGAGAAAGCTCTATGCTAATGCCAGTATAACAACAATACTCTAATGCTTCCTTTTTTTTGCTTGAGGAGAAGGGTTCTATTTATAGAAGAAATGGGGAAATGAAGGATTAAGATTGAATGGTTTAATCAAGGGCCAAGTTTGAAAGTTGGGGATCCATGTGCACAATTAGCACCAATAAAATGGTGACAAGTGTCAACATAGGATTGGGTTGAGAGAAGAGGTTGGAGGCATTAAAGGCCTGAGAAGACCTCATGGTTATCTAGAGGCTAAGGGTCAAGTCCAAATTAAGATTACCCACAGGATTAAGAGTTAATCCAAGGATAAACCTTTGTGCAAATGTTTAAGAGATAATCATCGTCAAAGCATTAATGGCCTGATGAGACCTTTGGGTTGGGTAGAGGTTGAGTCAAAACAAATGTTTTAACCATGTGGGAGGGTTTGAGGTAACCATTAATGGTTATTGGAGACTTTGGGGATTAAGTGGTTGAAGGTTGAAAGCCTTCAATGGTTATCAAAGACTTTGAGCCATTTAGTGGTTGAAGGTTGAAAGCCTTTAATGGTTATCAAAGACTTTGAGGGTTTGAGAAGTGACTTCCCTTTTGCTTAGGAATGTGACAAAGTTTAGAGAAGGGGTTAGGTTATTTAGAAGTGATTAGAAAATTCTAGAAGGGGTTTAGGCATGCAAGTGGATTTTGTAGGAAAATGCAAGTGGGAGAAATTTTGGTATTTTCAATTAAAATAAAATCATTTATTTCAATTAAATGGTGTAATTTGCATTTGGATAAATATTCAAATAAATATTAATTTATTTAAATGAGAAAAATGAAGATAAAGCATTAAAATGCTTGAAGACTTTGAGGGAAACCATTAAAGGCTTGAAGACTTTAAGGAAAACCATTAAAGTCTTAAGAAGACTATAGAAGGAAGCCATCAAGTTTGAAGACTTTAAAGCCATCAAGTTTGAATACTTTAAGGGAAACCATTAAAGGTTTCAAGTGGGTGAGGATAAATAGGATTTTAAATAAATAATTTATTTAAAATAGTTGTGCAACTTGCTTTTGTAGGAAAATACAAGTGGGTGGAGGATAAAGGTGATTTTAAATAAATTATTTATTTAAAATAATTGTGCAACTTGCATTTGTAGGAAAATACAAGTGGGTGGAGGATAAAGGTGATTTAAATAAATGTTAATTTATTTAAATGTGAGAGGTGGGATTTTGGGGGAATTTAAATAAATATTAATTTATTTAAATGTGAGAGAATATTCAATTAAATAAATATGATTTATTTATTTAATTAATGGTCTGAATTTGGTTAAGTGAATTAAATCAAATAAATTGAATAATTTATTTAATTAATAGGAGAAGAGGGTTAAGATGAATTAATTAAATATTAATTTAATTAATTCATTAATTGATGGTTAAATAATCAAATAAATACTAAATATTCATTTAATTAAGTGGACAGATTTATGTGACTACAGTTTCATGTTCAAGCAAAGAGATAACTTATAGTCTTTGTGTTGTTTCTACCTTCTACGTTTGTATATTTAAGGTGAAGTGTATGTTGAAGTCATTGAGCTACACATATTTCATCTTTGTTCTTGAAGCTTTATAGGAAGTCATGGAAATTCTTTCAACTTTCATGAGCTTCTTGGTTAATTTTTCTTGGTTGTACTTCAAAGTTTATTGTAAGAAAGAGTCATCTATTTGTAAAGTTTGATAGGATAGTGATAAAAAGAAGACTTCGAGCTTTATTATTAATTTCCCGTCCCAAAATTATTTTCAGAAAAAGGGAGCAATGGGAGGCTTTGTACTCTTATGGACACTTTGCTTCCGATTAGCATAGATTCTTAAGATTACTGCAAGTTAAAAAATATTTTTTTGCTTTGTTCTAAATAGATTATTGGGTAGATACTTACTCTGAAAAAAGAGAGTAAAGTAATTGTATCATCTTGGATTTGTGTAGTATAATAGTATTAAATTTGGTTAGCAGTAGAAATGGGGAGACTTCCCTTATAAGTTTGAGGGACTATATCTTGCATTTTGAGAGATATTGTCTCATACATTGTGATGAAAATCCACTTTTTGTAAGGCTCACCGGGCCTACAATTTTTCACCCAACAATTTTTGGCGACTTTGCGAAAGGCATCAAGCTTTTGGTTGAAGTATGCCAATATCCTACTCATTGTGATTTATTTTCTTCTAGTTTCTCAAGCTTTCACCAAGGACATGTAAAATGGCTGCCCAAGGTCCCCGGGTGAATGCTTTTGATCCATTGAATTTGACTCCACCTCTACATGCTCTCGTTGATGGATCACAAAAGAATATTCCCAAGTTGTATGAGTTTGGCAAACAACATCCAGATGAACATCTTGCTGCTTTTTACATTGCATGTGGTGTTCTCAAAGTTGAACATGAAGATGTTTTAGTAAGGTTGTTCATTGAAACACTCCAAGGTGTTGTTGCTAACTGGTTCTACCATCTTGCACCATAAACCATCACCAATTGGAAAACACTCAAAACAAAGTTTGAAGAGAGGTTCAAGCCTACATAAGATGCTCATGCATTGTTAACACAATTGACTCAAATAAAAAAAGAACCACATGAACCCATGTGGGAGTTTGTGGCTAAATTTAACAAGCTCTCTAACAGAATTCCAACGGTGGCTCAACCCACTGCTGAAAATTTGAAGTGTTTTTTCATCAATACTCAATTGCCTGAGGTGAGTTTCTTGTTGAGAAGGGCAGTTCCAAGAGACCTTGTAGCTACACAAGCCCTAGCAATTAAGGTTGAAGATAATCTTATCCTCGCAGGTAAGATAAAGATAGAGCTAAACGGGTCCAGAGAAAACTCTTCTATGGAATCATCATCTACCAAGAGAACAAATCCCATGGTGTAGAGGTTGGCTAATGAGATGCTTGCCCTCAAAAATAAAATAGCTCAATGTGCATTCGCTTCCCCTTATAAAGACATTCCAAGGAGGTTGTATCCAAATACCATCTAGGATTATGCTAAAGGGAATCAGAACAAGCCTCCTTCACTACTAGAAAAGCTTTTACTTGAGGCACCGCCAGCAAAATAGTGGGGAATTCTGAATCTAAACAAAGTAATCTTGTTAATCTTTTCCAAGAGGAGGAAGCAGACACAACTGGCGACTCTCATATCTAGTTTATGTAGTACCAGGAATTTGTTGAACAAAAAGAAAAGACCATGCTAGATATCATGGGGAATACACAACAAGAGGTTGAAGGCCACTTTTCAAAGGTGTTGGTGAATGAGGGCCACCACATCATGAGATGTGAAAAGATGGACATGAATGAAGGTACCATTCAAGTTGAACAAAATGGGAAGAATGCATCTATATTTCAAGGTCATGAACTTGGACATATTGTGCATGTGGAAGATAACAAAGAACTTGATGAAAACCTTTTCACAAACATAATAGAGGAGATTTTTCAAATCTTGATGACAATTCTCCCAAATTTGAAATTTGTGAACAACATGATGAAGCAAGTTATGCAGCCATGTTTTCACCTCAATCACAGGAGGAAACTTATTTCACTTAGCATGAAGATATAGTCGAGAAACTAGTTGATAAAGACACAATAGGAAAGAAAAGGTCAGAGTTTGTCATATCATGGGATGTCCTATAAGACATCTAGCTAGGTTGGAAGCTAACAAGACATCAAAGACCACACTTGTTCCTAAACATGAAGATACAGTTAAGAGTGAGGCCAAAGATCCATTGGCAGTTGAGCATGAGCAATCTTGGTTCATTAATTTACTTTGGAGCAGCAATACATATGACACTTGTTCATTAGAGGTGGCAAGTGATTTTGTTCATTTCTTCCAAGAAGTGATGCATCATCTCATGGTACTACTATTTGTGCTTCATTTACACCTGGCTTCTTATGATCATGTAACAAACTCTACCTTGCTTAAGAAAGGTAGCTACTTTGGAGTACCAGTTAATGGTTTTATTTGAAGAAGTTTCCATTGTTGGTTAGTCTAGGTCAGGTTAGTGTCCCTTTACAATAAGTGTAGTTGCACAAAGTTGAGTCATGTTTTGTTTTAGTCAGTTGCATCATCCTTTTTGTTTTCAATATCCTTTGTTGCTTGACTCTGTAGTCCAATGGATGATAAAGGAACTTAGAGTTTTGGATTCTACCCCCTTCAAGTTTTCTAACAATTGAAGGAAGTTCCCTAGTCAGAGCCAATGTATCCCCAATTAAGAAAAATTGGGATAACCCTACAAATTTTATCCAATTTGTAGCTTATATGCCCTATGCACGCTTTTTGAGATCATTTGTGTCACTTCCCATGCACGGTTTTCCATCTTAGAACCTGTTGTGACATTTTCACACATCACCCCATTGCAAATGGGGACCCCACTTTTTTTTTTCCTTTCTTAGTTGAGTCGTTTAGCTATTAGCCTTTTATTTGGAAGAAGTGCAAATTTGAAATTCAAGTTTTACTAAGGCATGAAGATACACACTTCGCGCATTGCTTTTGGGCGCTTTTCATGCACTTATTGCGCATTGCTTTCGCACGCTTTTCAGCACGTTGCTCTTGCATTGCTATCACATGAAACTTTCACATTCATCGTGCAAAGCTCTTGCGCACATCATTGGCCTTACATTTATCGTTCTTTACTTTTGCACTTATCGTGGGAAGATCTCATGCTTATCATTGATTTTTACATACGTCATGTGAAGCCTTTGCACCTACATGATAGCGTTGCCCTTGTCACACCTTACTTTCGCACGCGTCACATGTTAAGGCATTGATCAATCAACGAAGAAGTAACAAGTGAACGTAGAAAAAAGAAGCATAAGAGGTACGAGAATCACGCGATGAGGCGTCGCGCAATGCGAGTCACAAAGTCCATGCAATGAAGAAAAAATGATTATGCCTTGCGAGTGCTTTACGAGCACTATATTACACAACATATCCTTCACAACACATTCGACGTGATGACTCAAGGGGTCGATGAAAAGATATTTAATGAAGCGCATTTGGTACTCAAGTCCGATGAATCTCTCAACACCCAACACACCCAACTCACCAATCATAAACAAGATTCGAATGCCACTCCATCGAGATCAGTTGAAGGCACATTCAATGTGAGATATTACACCCAACACACCCAACTTACCAGTCATAAACAAGATTCGAATGCCACTCCATCGAGATCAGTTGAAGGCACATTCAATGTGAGATATTTGGTGTTTAAGCTCAATGCGTCCCAATGGTAATTGGAGTATATTCAACAAGGGTGGAGAACTTTACAACGATAATACATTTGGCAATTCAAATTATTGAATGATGAAGAGAAACAATGATACAAGATAAAGGCATTTCATGACACCAACATGATGAAATCTAATGCTATGATCGATGCAAGTGTAGCAATTGACTAAGCAACATTGAATAATGATTGGCCAACATTAAATGAAAGTATTAGCTTAATAAAGCCAACCCCTTTATAAATGGGTAAACGCTCAAGATCGAGAGAATGTTTTGAATTGATAACCAAAGTATTAAATGGAAATAACATGCAGGTGGATATATTTAAAATCGAGCGCCATGAGCTTAGAATGGAGTCCAATCAATGCATTTTACCAAACTCAGTTAAGAACCTTTCATGAGCATCGATCATTTAATACATGGCGACATATATTTGATATGGGAAGCGACTTATCAAGATCGCCTCGAATGATCAGAAATTTTTTTAAAATATCGAAACAAATATTTTCATATTTTTTTCTAGTATTTCTACATGTTAGTAATTGGGATTTTTGAAGGCCTTCAGAGCATTTTCAGCCCTTGAATCTTTGCCTGGTCCTTTAGAGTGTTGCCATAGGCAAACTCTTATAAGACTTCGCCTCCAACTCTTGGAGACCTTTCCAATGAGTTAAACGACTCACAATTTCGAGCCCTGAGTAGAAAGTTAGGACAAAATTTGATATAGTTTTTTGAAAATTTCATAATTTTTTATTTTATTATGTAATAAACAAATATGACTATTGATTTTCGATTCTCAAGGGGTTTTGGTGACCCTTGGAATCTCATGAATTGTTATATGTTGGATTTTTGAATAGAATGAACTACTTTTTGGCTTGCTTCAATTCTGTGTTTACCTTGTTTGTGTAAGCAAATTCACAATACTGCAAGTTCTCACTTAGGTATTGTCATTTGAATCCATAATTTGGATCATCGAATCTATACGTTGTCTTCTAATTCGGCTTTCGGATCACCTTTTTTTTTAATTGGCGATGGCATTGAATGTTAGCAGATGATCGATATGTCATGAGTTATCGACCCCCTCAACTAGGTGGTTATAAACATAAACCGATGATTTCATTTGCTCGATTTAAATCAATTTCCCTTTGTGTATAAGTTAACAAATTGTAGACGGTACGATGGTCATTCTTAAGCGGTCAAACCATTATCAAGATCAAATAGCAGGTGTTGACAAATCATGAGGACTTCTAATGATATACAAATACTTAGTGATTTCAATTACCAAGTTTGGGTGATTATTATTTTGGAAGCGATTTTGTAAACCAACAATCCGACTTTGCCTCTACATTCCATTACCAGTGATTCAATCTAATCAATAAATAGTGAATATTCATGCAACATTAGGAGTGTATGATTATGGTAGAGGTTGTGATAGACTTGTGAGAGGTGGTTTTCATTTTTAGGAAGTTGCGATTACCTTTCATGTCAAGATTCTGATGGTGCAACGATTATGATCCAATTGTGTCACCAATACTTTACTACATGTGCATATTCACATACTGTGAATTCAATAGAGGACTATATTCAAAGATCAATTAGGAACAAATTTATTCTAATTCAAGACGTAGTTGGTTGAAGTTGATAGCCAGTAAAGAGGCGACCAACAGATTTGGTGGGTTGTAAGGCGAAATTGTGGATGGTGAATAGGTGGATCTGATCATAACGTACAATGATTCTTATTTGGGTGTGTTGGTGTAATTATTTATTCATGTTGGATATTATTACACCTTACTTAAGTTTACTTAGGATAATGCATTTCATAATAGTTTGGGTATGAGACACTTGGGTATTTGTGCCACGTTGGGATAGTGTGTGTAGGAGAATTTCCACCTTTTGTGGTCTTATCTTGTTCTTACATTCCACATTCAATGGGTGATCCACCTCATGTGGAATATTATATTGTTTCTCCTACCTACCACACATATTTCCTACCTACCCTTATTTTTTATTAAGCCACATGTCATGTTTGTGTGCTCACATATCCATATAGCCTTGCCTATATAAGCAGGCTCATATTCATTGTATGTAACTATTGAACAACAATTGATCATTTATCTATTGATGAGAATACAGTTTATTCTTATCCTATATTATGTCTCTCTATTTTGGTCTTTTCATTGAGTTCTTGATCTTGGCAAAATTTCACATGGTATCAGAGCCATTAGAGCGTCATTGATTCGTCTTTGGAGAGATTTTGAAGGAGGTCAATAGGTAGATCTGAGAAGCAACATTTTCAAGGGGCATCCTAGACCAGATCTGACCTCGCCATTGAGTCTAGGTGGTCGTTTCCATAAATTTTGACTATAAATTCGCCTATATTGGGTGAAAAGTCAATTTTGGGGCTTGGAGAAAAATTTAGCCTATTTGGCTATATGGTACGGATTTTTCAAAAAAAAATAAAAAATGTATTTTCTGCAAAATTATTTTAATTTCTTTATTTTTAAAAATCTATTGATTTGAAAAGTTAATTAAAAAAAAATCAAAAACTATTTTTTTTTTTTTTTTTTTTTTTTGGGGGGGGGGGAGTGACCCCCCACCCCCGTACCACATATCTTATCTGTTATAGGTTCCCAAAAGTGTACTTCATCCTCGTTGGTTGTACCCATCGTACCTGACGCCGCTGCAGATTCCCGATGCCACTCTCCGTCAACCGTGTCTACTCCCGACGACTACCAGTGGCTCCCAGCGAAAAGGTTCCTGGCGACGTGCAACCCCCGAGCTCCCGTCGTCGCTGCCCGTGCTCTCGCTGGCCATCTACTTCCTCCCGTGGACTACTCCTTGTCTGGCTGCTAAGTACTCCTTTCCAACACCTTCCCCACTATCTTCTCTCCCGACAGTCACACCGCCGACCCAACTCACCACTGCAGTTCTCTGACCCCGGTCAACCACCACCCAGCATCCACGTGGATTGCCACACAATCAGACAACTCAACAATCTATACAGCCACTTGCTCTACCACATCATCATGATTGTACAATACATATCAGTGTATGGTTTTGACACATCATCGACAATACATGTGCCACATCAACATACCGTACGACACTTGGCATTATCTTGTTGGTCCACGCCATCAGTCAATACTGTATGGACACCACACAGGAAGGGAGGTGAAGTTTTGGTGACAGCCATAAGGCCATCAAATTTAACCTTACAGATTGTTGATGTCATCATTTTTTGAAAATTTGGCAGGCACCTCTCATTGAGCTTTTTGATTTTGCAATTCAACTTCAAATGGCCATATCTTGGCCATTTTTGCTCCTTTTTTGGTGCAATTTTTTTTGAAATGGGATAATTTTTTGTGTACTTTCTCATGGTGGCATTATTTTATGATTTTGATGGACAAAATTTTCATAATTCTTAGTTTTTGGTGATTGTTCTTGTCCAATCCCCATTTCTACAACTTTTGGGACTTCGTTTGGGGTCATACGAACTCCTTTTCAGGTGTCATTTTTTTGAAAGTGTATAATTTTTTGTCTACTTTCATAATCTACTATCATTTTACAGTGATTTTGAGTAGAAATTTTACTTTCAGCATATGATCTTTTTTGGCCAATTTGGCACTTGTATTGCATAGATCTATCTTGTTGGTCTTTTGCATTGTAGTTTTCAGCCTATTGGGGTAGTTGTAAAATAAAATTAGAAGTCCACCTTGCCATTGTTTGCAAGTGGCCTATTGTACTTTGATTGAGGGAATTTGGGGGGTGTCTCTTGTGATTTTGTGCTCTTGTGTTCTTTCTATTTGCTTCTATGGTTTCTCCTAAGTTTCCTCTCTTAACTCCTCATAATTATGCTACTTGGAAAATTGATGCATGGAGTAAACTTATGGAAAAATGACTAACTCGTTATATTGATGGAACTATTGTTGTTCCCATTGATCCTAAGGCTGATCCTGTTGCTCACTTGGATTGGCTCACTAAAAATATCATGGCAATTGGTACCTTAAGAAACTATTTATCAAAGGATCTCATCTTTCATATTGAGAAATGTACCTTAATCAAGGATGCTTGGCAAAAGTTTCAAGACTTGTATGGTCAAGTTGATGAGATTAGGGGATATCAGATTGATAGTGATCTCACCATGTTAGATCCCAAGAACTTTGATACTATACAAGATTATGTCACTAAGACAAAAGAGTTGAGGGCACAACTCAAGGATTGTGGCATTGATAAGAAGGATACTCAATTGATCTTCAATTTGATGGGCAAGCTTCCACAAGAATATGCAGCATTTGTTTCTAGTTTCTAAACCCATAGGATGACAATAGGTTCAAGCTACATAATGCCTACATTTGATGCTTTCGCTGAAATGTTGATGATGGAACAAACTAAGTTGATAAGCATGGGCATTATTAAGACTTATAAGTCTCAAGCATTAGTGGCAAATCAAGGGAACAAAGGAAATCAAGGAAATGACAACTCAAACAAGAAGAAATGGCAATCAAAGCCTACGGACAAAGCACCACCTTCTCCATAACAAGGAGATTCATCCTCTTCCAAGAAGGACAATTTACCAAAGAGGGAGAGACCTACTTGTGCCTATTGCAAAAAGGTTGGTCATGAGGAGCATCATTTCCATTCTAAGAAAATTGATGAGCTCACACATATCCTCAAAAAGCACAACATTGATTTGCCTCATGCCTACAAGAAGGAGGATTCATCAACTTCCACTTCCTCTCATTCAAAAGGGAAAGGGAAAGCATTCATGGATTCAACAAGTGGGAAGACTCACTCTTTTTGGACAAGAAAAGGAAAAGCTCTTTGTGCTACTACAAGTCATGATTCGGGGAGATGGCTTCTAGATTCAAGGGCTTCTCATCATATGGCATCTTCGTAGTCTATGTTTTCTACATTTGAGCCTTGCACCATGCCGCAGATTTTGATGGGAAATCATACATACATGGATGTGATTGGGAAAGGAACTATTTCCATTAGGGATAACTCCTTCAATGATGTGTTGTTCGATGTTCATGGAGCAGTTTCTTCATTCATTCTTGAGCTTCTACCATTGGTTCAGATTCTGCAATGAGGGGGGGCTACCTAGCTTCTCTTCTTCTCTCATATGGTGGGGGGGACTTTTCCTCACATGGGGTTTTGTCCTTCACATACTTCTATGAGAGTTCTCTTGTACACTTTTCATCTCTTTTTGGGGGGAGGGGTTTTTCCTATTGGGTTTTTCTCTCTTTCCCCAGTTTTTGAGAGATTTCATTGCATTGGTTTGCATGCATTTGTATTTGTACATGGGTACCTAACATGGCCTCCTAGCCAAGACCCATCTTGCATTGCTTAGTTACATTGTAGACTTAAGTGCATTCCCCTAAGTTGTACTTAAGGGGGGGTGTTGGTGTAATTATTTATTCATGTTGGATATTATTACACCTTACTTAAGTTTACTTAGGATAATGCATTTCATAATAGTTTGGGTATGAGACACTTGGGTGTTTGTGCCACATTGGGATAGTGTGTGTAGGAGAATTTCCACCTTTTGTGGTCTTATCTTGTTGTTACATTCCACATTCAGTGGGTGATCCAACTCATGTGGAATATTATATTGTTTCTCCTACCTACCCTTGTTTCTTATTGAACCACATGTCATGTTTGTGTGCTCACATATCCATATAGCCTTGCCTATATAAATAAGCTCATATTCATTGTATGTAACTATTGAACAACAATTGATCATTTATCTATTGATGAGAATACAATTTATTCTTATCCTATATTTTGTCTCTCTATTTTGTACTTTTCATTGAGCTCTTGATCTTGGCAAAATCTCACAGGGTGTGACTGCAGGTCGTCATAGAAGGCAACAAATCATATAAGGTGACAACACTGTCATTTTGGTGACAGTGAATTGACATTTATTTTGATTACTTTGTTTGATTGAAATATTCATAAGAAGTGACCAAATAAGAGTATATTGATCTTAGGTCTGGAATATCTTTTAATCAAATTGTGTTTTAGAAGGACTTGGTTTGTCTTATTCAATTATGGAAATATCATGGTTATGACATATTTTTTACATCATTTTTGAGATTTTTTATTATTAGATCAAGGTGATTACATTGAGTGATTGAAAGCGTGACAGGATTACAAAATTTTCATCAAGAGTTTTTATGCCCAAGTAATCGATTATATATTAGCAAGAGAATGCCATTAAGTGACACTAACTTAGTCAAATCTCATAGGTGCATGATGGCAGGATCACAACAAGTGGTTATCAAGGAGGACTCAAAGAACATCATTGTCAGATCAAAGGTCGCATCATATTGGGGCAATGTAGGTGACACCAACCTTGGACACATTGACATGAAGAAATTTCGAGGCACACTTAACACTACCAGACCAACATGATGCACAAGAGTGATGATTGAAAGTGGCATCGTCAAGGCAGTTGGATTCCCTTTAGCAATGCAATGCAACAAACTTATCGTTGAGTGCATAAAGCATTATGATCCTAATAGAAGAGTGATTACTGCACCAAATGGGAGAGATATAGTTTATCTCTCCGAGGAAGAAATTAGCAAATAATTTCATATACCTCAATTCATAAACATGATATATAAAAGTTGTGATAGCACGAAGGCAGTTTGCGACAATGATCCAGATAAATGTCTTGGATAGACAACAAGTATTGTTTATCAAAGAGCAAGGCGGACTCTCATTAAGAAGGAAGATATTGCATCATATCACGTCTCAAGCTCGAACAAGGCATCCTAGACAATGACACAATTTGTCTAAATAAATGATACTATCCATCCTAAGCAAAGAACACACAAAGAGAAGTAGGATTGATGCACTTCAAGACACAATGAGGATCCTATATAGGCAAGGCAACGTCTACACCAAAAGCAACATCAAGCGCTGGGAAATGTTGAGTATCCAAAGATATGCCTTATTCAATTACAACTTGTGATAAGTTACAAGAACAAGCTAAGGTGGCACCTAGTCATCACTTAACCAATCAAAAGGTTCCATGTCAGCACGTCCATATTCAATGTATCTAGCTCATCCATAAAAAAAAGATAACTACCATAGGGGCACAAAGTTTGATGTACCTACCACCGTCACTTGTTGGTTGAATTTTCAAAGGACATGTGTCCCATCAATTATAATTTTATCATTGGTCAAGCATTAAATGCTTTGCAAAGGGTATAACAAACCCTAATCAGGGTTTCTATCTTTTGATCATGGTCATTGATCTCAAATTGATCTGAGCCACTAAATCTAATGAGAGAACTATATAAGGCTCCACTTCTTCATTTGTAAAGTAAAGAGTTGATAATTAGTAGCTCGAGAATAGTTAGCAGCTAGAGTAGAATAGGAAGAGAAGGCATAATTTGTTGTCAAAGTTGTGAATAAACTTCCTTTTCATTGAAGTTATGGTGGAATGTGTTGTTTCTTCTATAACTGCATGATTTCTCATTGGATCTTCATGTTATATATTGATAATGGAAGAACTTTGTGTGATCAATGGTGAAATTCATATATCCATACTACTAACACCTTATCGTTGGTAACGTGCCTTGCGTAGTAAATTGGATCCATTTCAGCTAGAGATTAACTTCAATTATCAATTCTTCATTGATATGCATCAACTTGATGGTGTTTATGCTTGCGGTGATGATTTGAAAATCATAAAGCTATCCTTAGAAGACCGCAATAGCCTTGTGGAGATATTCATTGCATGTTGAAGCAAGACTTAGAATTTCATTAAAGATTGCATGTTGCTCTTACATTCTTAGAGTTAGAATAGTCTTCTAAACCCTTTATCCTTTTTCCTTTTTTTTTTAATCAAGTGAAATCCCATGCTCCAGCATCATTCCAGAATTCAGGTATTCAACGTAAGTCCACCTTATGATACTAGAAAAATCACATCATACACCATCAAAGCTATCCAACAAGTCAAGACCTGACATAAAAGAACCTTGAAGTCATCTCAAGTGATCCTTATGCAAATCTTTAGCATTTGAGAGTCTTTACTCAAGAGAGGATAGAGTATTCACTACTTTATTCTGTGTCTGATAGTGCATCAAAACACCATCAACATAACCCACGTTTGAAGTCTTATTTTTTGTGTTTTGTAAAATCTAAGTGTCCATGTGCAAATCAGGTTTACACCATTTTGGACTCTAGGTGCAAATCAGGTTCATAAACCTGATTTACACCTCCATGTCTTTCCCCTAGCACATAGGTGCAGTTCAGATCTGTAGACCTAAACTGCATTGTATTTTATTTATAAGTTAAACCATGATGGAGTTCGGGTTTGTAAACCTAAACTACACCAAACCATGTTGGAGTTTGGGTCCACCAACCCACACTCCACCTCCCTTTATCTTGCCTTTCCTTGTGTGGGAGATGTGTGGCAGGGCTCTAGGCTTGCCATGCACCAAAATCCATTGCTTGGTGCATGGCGGGTCTACAACCCCACCACACACCTTGTATTCTTTATACCATAGCGTAAGTGTATGCCAAGTTTATGAACCTGTCTTACACCATCTTTTCTATCATATGTATGGTGGACTTATAAGTATGACTTACACCTGGTTTTGGTTTTCCCCCATCAAGTGTAGTTTGGACTTATAGGTCTGACCTACACCTAATTTCAAACTTTTCCAAGGTACAGTTCGGGTTTATGAACCTGAATTACACTTGAAAACCACACTTTGTCAAAAGTGTAATTCAGGCTTATGAACCCGAATTACACCTGATGCATGGAAAAGAGGACAAGCCAAAGACAATGTTCAAATGTTAGTATGTTAGTTTCCAACCATAAAAACCCAGAACAAATGAACTAAAACCCATTCCAATACATACCAAAGAAGATTAAAAGCACAAATGAAACATGAACAAAATAAAAGAAGGGATGAGAGACTCCCTAAGATGCTTCCATGATGCCTTTGTTTCTCCTCCCTTGTTTCTCTCCTCTCCAAGATCCAAATGAGTGTAGCTCTCAGTTTTTTGCACTAACAATGGATGCCAAATGGAGATTAAAGATGGTTGAAAAATGAAACATGAATGATTATGCAAATGCAAAGAGTAATGCTATAAGAATTCTCAAGTATCTATGCTAATTCCAGTATAGTAACAATTGTCTAATGCTTCCTCCTTTGTTTGAGGAGAAGGTTCTATTTATAGGAAAAATAGATGATTGGATGGTCAAGATTGATCTGGTTTGTGGAGGGCCAAGATTGCATGATTCATGATCCATGTAATAGTTTTCAACCCAATCCCATGATGACAAGTGTCAGCATGAGATGGCTTGAGAGGAGAGGGTAATGTCTGAGAAGACTTGAGGGTAACCTCATGTGGGTTGTGTTATTAGATAAAGCTATTATCCAAGGGTAAGGTTATTATCCAATGGGTAAACTCTTGTGCAAATTTTTCCCATGGTTAAGCCTTGACTAAAGGGTCAAGACCCATGTGGGTTAGTGTGTTGAAGAAGCAAAGCATTTATGACTCTATAAGAGTCTTAAATAGTTGAGATGATGGGTTGGGGGTTAGTTTTGGTTTAGGATTGTGCAAATGATTAGAAGAGGGATTAGGCTAATTTGGAAGGGCTTAGAAGAATCTAGAAGGGGGTTAGAAGATTCTAGAAGGGGATTAGTGAGCAAGTGGGTTTGGAAAGTGGGTGAGGATAAATAGGTCTTTTAATTAAATGTTTTATTTAATTAAAAGAGAGAGTGCAACTTGCATTTGTAGGAGAATTCAAGTGGATGACATTTTTAAATAAATAATGATTTATTTAAATAGGGTTTTTAAATAAATGTTTAATTTATTTAAATAAGAGGAAGGGGGGAATTAAATTAATTTATTAATTTATTTAAATGGGATAGAAGAAATAGGTTAAGGTGAATTAATTAAATGTAAATTTAATTAATAGAGGAATATTAGTGCATTAAATCAATATTAAATATTGATTTAATTCATGGACAGATTTATGTGTCTACATTTGCCCCTCTTTGAGACGATGTCGTTTATCATGTCGTTTCAAAGAAAAATTGATAAGCATGAGAAAAATGCCCTAGGGATGTTAGTTTGTGGGTTGGTATACCCCCTCGAGAGATGGGCCAATTTTTTTGAAAAATCGGGCAATCTCTCAAAAAATAGAAAGAAGTGTGGGGATGATAGATAAGAATAAATTGGATTAAATGGCAAAAAAAGGGAGTAAAACGGGGTTAAAATGGAGAAACGACGAGGCATGGAAGTTCTCGAGATCCACGACAGTGAGCGGGGTGAAACAGGGGCAAGGTATATTAGGGCGAGAGGGGGAAAATTGGGCTCAGTTGCACACTCCTCCCTAGCGATCCAAAGTTCTTATAACGATCCGTTTGGAGCATATTGGGGCAGAGAAGATGGTGTTTCCGATTGTAGATCATCACTTTGAGCGCATCTGGAGGTACTGGAACCAACCGACTACGGACCCCCGATAAGTACAGTTCTAACTTTTGTCTTTTGAGCTCATTTATTGCATGTTTTAGCTAGGGAAAAATTTCAGATGACAAAGGCACTAAAACCTTGTTTTAGCGCTTTTGTCAAATTTTCTAGCGCTATTGTTATGCTATAGCACTTTCGCTAAGTAATTTTGGCACTATCGTTAAGGTAGCGCTATTGTCCAATAGTTTTAGTGCTTTTGATTTTCTTGGTTATAACGCTTTTGTTTTTGCATGGTGTGTGATGGTTTTTTAGCACTTTCGTCAAATAGGGTAGCGCTATTGTTTTATTGTAGTGCAATTGTATAGTTGATTGAGTGCTTTTTTTTTGTTTAGCGCATTTGTGCATTTTGTTGTAGTGTTGTTGTGATGTTTTAGTGCATTTGACAAGTGTTATAGCGCTTTTGTCACTATGTTTAGGAAAGTCAGTGTTGATTGCCCCAGTTTGATTGTAATTTTGATAGTTGATGTTAGTGTTGTTGTTTATGCGTGTTTGTTGTGTGTTTGAGACTCAGTGTACCTGTTGAGACTTAGGAAATTGATGTAAAAGCCTATTATTAGTCTAGGTATATGTGAGTTGAATTACCCAATGAGACTTGAGATACTTGATGAAAAGTAGCTGATGAAGTCTAGTTAGTAGCAGATTACGCATAGCAAGGAGGTTGACATTGTCATTTGATTATGTTTGTAGGAGGACCTAGGTGTATTGCAGATGTGAGAGAGGCATCCTTCTACTCAGCGATTGCGTGACCAACTGACTAACCTGGAGATCAATTTCATGTGTTTTACTAGTTTGTTTGATATGATGCATCTACCCATGATTCAGACGAATTGCAGATTGTTGAATCAACTGGTCGAGAGATGGCACAACGAGACTTGCTCCTTCCATCTGGTGATGGGAGAGATGTTTGTGACCTTAGAGGATGTTTGGAGGATCCTGCATATTCCTATCACTGGCGAGTTGGTGACATATGATAGGGCAATGGGTGAGGCGATGTTGTGATGGATCTTCTCTTACCCAGAGTTGGAGGTATATGATGGGTTAGTATCATGGGAGGATATCACAAATTTATATGAGCCACTACTTGCAGTGCTATCAAGGATTGTTGGAGGGTTGATATGCCTTGATCAGAGATCTCATGGACTCGCTATCAACTAAGGACAAGCTATTGAGTTGATGGCCAGCGAGGGCACTCGATTTACATGGGGCCCATGCATCCTAGCACATTTGTACAATGATCTGCATGACGTGGTGTACCATGGGATTACATCACTGGGGATGGGGATTACTTTGTTGCATATTTGGGCATGGGAGCACTTGCCCATCACTTGTATGGTGTGTATGAGGTTGAGGGCTATTGATTAGCCCTACGTGTACATGTATGGTGGTTTGATGACACAACCCTAGCTAGGGAAGTTGGAGTATTGGTGGTGGGCCTTAGATGATTTGGACACAATGATCTGGTGCCCTTACCTTGATTGTGAGTCGTGGGAGGATGATGTAGAGGCCATGCCATATGTTTACACAGTTCAATTTTTTTATCGGGCACACATCCTATATTCTGGAGAGACATTTGTCGGGCCACATCATGTGATAGTTTGGGCGGGTCCAGGGTATGCCATGGGGTTCGGGAGAGTATGCTCGAGTTGTGCGAGAGAGATTCCAATGGGGGCCAGTATTACCCTTGTTAGTAGCAATCGAGAGGGAAGAGTGAGAGGGGGGTGAATTAGTCTTCATCAGATTAATAGATTAAACTTCCCAAACATAAACTGATAAACCACAATAATAACAGATAAACAAATTAACAACACAACACCAAGATTTTGACGTGGAAAACCCGGTTAAGGGAAAATCCATGGTGGGAACCTGCCCACAATACATATGCCCGAAAGGCTAAAACCCTCAAGGAAGTCTCACTAACTTACAATATGATTCAGACTACAATTCAGAAGAAATGAACTGCAATAATATCATCTACAAATGCCTGAAGATAGTTCCGGTTAAGCACAGTTGTCTGTCCTGCAACACCAAACTCGCCACAACACTTTGCTAAATGATATATCCTTGTTCGCACATTTACCTCTCTCTGATAATGCAAACACAATACTGACACACAAATTACATAAGTATATCACCTATAGATATAAATAATCAACCTTGATAACAAGGTCGGCTAAACCCTCAACCCTCAACTCATAATTACAAGAATTACATTACACGAAACAAAGATCAACCACCAGACTAATATTATGATTTACATTACATAGCATGGACCTAATTCAAATTCCCAAACAATTACATCCACCGGAAATCCCGCCAAAATCATCCGCAACACGATACACCACCAGAAATACTGCATAACACACAAATTATCACCGGTTCAAAGAAATCACCAAAATATTTCTCAACGATCAATGCGGATTGCCAAAAGAAATAGGACACGACTAGGAAACACCATCAAGCATGTTAGAATCATCTAGAACAGTTGCACCAACATCTCTTTTCAAATCCTCATTGGTCAACGTCTCAAAGCTCAAGAACACAACCAATTAGCAATTGTCACAAAGAAAGATAACTTGTGGCACACCAAATCAAAGACCATATGAAATGAAGATACATAATATCATCACAAACAATAATCCAAAATCTCAGCATAAGATCTGATCACACCTGAATATACCGGAGGGAATGCCGAAATCTACAAAATAGTGATCAGCAAAACCAAACTACAAAACCGGACCAAAAACCTTCTCCAAACTCACCAAAATAATTCACAGGAATATGTTGACATCAATGACAACAACATATCTTAGCAGCAACAATGAACAACCAAATCCAACAATCTCCCCCTTTAGCATTGATGGCAACATATGAATGTGAAAAACAGTCAATGCAAAGAAAGAAGATATCACCAACAAACTCCCCCTAAGATCAAGATAGATAAAGAAGTTTTTCACATTATCTCTCTTCCCCTGGGATACACAACCAAATCAACAGACTACCCCAATAGAGGAGCAACAACAACACATCAATCCGGATAAAAGAATAAGGCTCTGAATTCCATCGGATCGATGCAACTCAATGCATCTAGTTCTCATCAGGAGGGGTGAAGACCCCTAACTTGTCTCTTAGATAGACAAATGTATCTGCAGGCAAAGGCTTGGTTAAAATATCAGCAATTTGTTCCTTTGCAGATACATATTCCAGCTTCACCTTTTGTTCACCGACTTGCTCTCTCAAGTAATTGTATTTGATTGATATATGCTTGGTCTTTGAATGTTGCACCGTATTTTTGGACATGTTTATAGCACTAGAATTATCACATTATATAACAATAGGCTCCTCATAAATAACACTTATATCTTTCAACATTTTCTTCATCCACACTATTTGAGTGCAATTACTAGTAGCAACAATGTACTTAGCTTCAATAGTAGATAAAGATATTGAATCTTGTTTCTTGTTGGCCCATGAAACCAACTTCTTAAGTAAAAAGAATACTCCACCAGTAGTACTTTTCTGGTCATCAACATCACCTATCAAATTTGCATCAGTGTAAGCACATAACATGAAATCATTATTCTTTGGATACCATAAGTCATAATCTTTAGTTCCCTTAAGATATCTAAATATTATTTTAATAGTAGTAACATGACTCTCTTTCGGATTAGCTTGATATCTAGCTGCCATACACACAACATGCATAATGTCAGGCCTAGTCTGAGTAAGATATAATATTCCACCAACCATAGATCTGTACAAAATCTGATTAGTTTTAGGAGATTCATCATTTTAAGGCAATTTACAACCAATCCCATAGGAGTTCCAACCAGTTTGGAATCATCTAATCCAAACTTGTTCAACAATTCCTTCACATACTTAGTTTGAGATATAAAGATACCTTTTCTTGTCTGTGCAATTTGCAAACCTAAGAAAAATTTCATCTCACCAATCATAAACATCTCAAATTCTTTTTGCATATCACTGGCAAATTTCATACTCATATCATCATCACCACCAAAAATAATGTCATCAACAAAGACTTCAACAATAAAAGTGTTGTTATTTTTAATTTTAAAGTATAGGTTACTATCAGCAACACCTTTGACAAATCCCAATTTTAGCAAGTATTTATCTAATCTAGCATACCAGGCTCTAGGGGTTTGTTTCAAACCATAAAGTGCTTTCTTCAACCTGCATACCATGTCTCCATCATCTGACGGTGAAAATCCATTAGGCTATTCAATGTAGACTCCTTCTTATAGATCACCATTCAAAAATGCAGATTTGACATCCATTTGATATACCTTGAAATCTTTATAAGAAGCATAAGCTAGCAACAATCTAACAACTTCAATTCTGGCAACCAGAGAAAAAGTTTATTCATAATCAATTCCTTCTTGCTGTGAATATCTTTTGCAGACCAGTCTGGCTTTATTTCTAACTACTTCACCGACTTCATTCAATTTGTTCTTAAAAACCCATTTAGTACCAATAACATTTTTATACTTAGGTCTAGGCACAAGTTCCCAAGTATTGTTCTTTTCAATCTGATCTAACTCTTCTTGCATGGCTCTAATCCAGTTATCATCTTTACAAGCTTCAACAACATCTTTAGGTTCAACTTTAGAAATCAAACATATCTCTTATGCAACTAACCTTCTTCTAGTCATTACTCATTTATTCTTATCACCAATAATCTGATTCTCAAAATGATTTAATCTTACATACCTCAGAGTCTTTTGATTGTTCTGGTTTTCAAACTTAGGATCCTGAACACCCTCACCCATAACAACAATAGTCTTTGTCTCTATCGGATCATTCTACTTAGGCTCTTCAGGTTGAATAGGTGTTAAAACAACATGTTGACCTTCATCATAAGCTCTGATCTCCTTCCCAAGGTTTTCATCCACCTCCACACTTGCACTCTCAAATATCTTTCTCAGTCTCTTGTTATAACATTAGTAGGCTTTGCTATTTGTAGAATATCCCAAAAAGATACCTTCATCACTTCTAGCATAAAACTTCCCAATATCCTCATCTCTCTTGATATAAAATTTGCTACCAAAAACTTTGAAATATTTCACAATGGGAACATGATCAAACCAAAGCTCATAAGGAGTCTTGCCGGTATCACCTTTGATATCACTCTATTGAATGTATAGACTGCAGTACTAATAGCTTCTCTCTAGTAAACCTTCAAAACATTCCCTTCAATCAACATGGTTCTTGCTACATCTAAAACAATACGGTTCTTCCTTTCAACAATCCCATTTTGATGTGGGGTCCTAGGAGAAGATATATATCTTCCGATTCCATGCATCTCACAAAAATAATTGAACTCACGGGAACATAATTCTCCACCTCTATCAGATTAGACACTTCAACTTCAAACCAGACTCAGTTTTAACTTTAGCCTTGAATATCTTGAATTTTTCAAATGCTTCTGATTTTTCCTTCAAAAAGACAACCCACATCATTCTGGAATACTCATCAATTAGTAACATAAAGTATCTATCACCCTGCACACTTCTAAAATTTGTAGGTCCACACAGGTCAGTATGCACAAGATCTAACAATCCATCTAATGTGTACAGTTTACTCTTGAAAGAAATCCTTGTTTGCTTACCCAACTAACATTCCTTACATATTGGATTAACAGGTTTAACAATCTTAGGCAAATCCCTAACAACTTTTGTAGAACTTATCTTGATCAATGAATCAAAGTTTACATGACACATCCTTCTATGTCATAACCAACTCTCATCTATCTTAGTAATCAAGCAACTTTTCTCACTAGAATTCAAATGAAAAATGTTACCTTCAGTCTTAGTTCCAGATACAATCTCTATACCGGATGCATTCAAAATCTTATATTTACCATCTTTGAATTGTATATCATAACCCTTATCAACCATCTATCCAACACTCAAAATATTATGCTTCAAACCTTCAACATACAAGACATCATCAGTGTTATGCTTACCATTAAAAGAAATAGAACCTCTCCCACAGATTACGCAGGCTTTGTCATCTCCAAATCCAACTATTCCACCATCATATCTTTCCATGCTTACAAATTTTCTTTTATCACTAGTCATATGATGTGAACAACCGTTGTTAATCACCCATTCATCTTTCTTCTACCTTAGCAGCCAAAGCTTTCTCCTCAATAGAGTAGCTAGTGGAATTAATAGGCATAGGTCCGTCTTCTTTAATGGAAATGAACACAACTTCATCTCCTTTTGATTCTTCATCTGTAGCATAATAACAGTTCTTTTGGTTCCTAAACTTTTGGTTAGACTTATAAGGCTTATCATACTTCTCATGCTTCTCATATCTATCATTTCTACCAAACTTGTCAAACTTATCATGTTTGTCATACATAGCCCTTCTCTTCGAACATCTAGAAGCAAAATGTCCTATCTTATTACAAGAAAAACATTTCAAGGGCAACTTTCCATCATACTTACCGCCACCTTTGGGAAATCTTTGGGCAATTAATGCTTCAAACTCATCAAGCTCCCTTTCTTGCTCAACTATCTCTCTCCTTTCTCTTTCATATCTGGATATCCTGCACTCATTAGGATCATAATTCTGCTTATTGGACACAAATGATGATGCTTTGAATGTTGTCTCAGACTTTCCATGTGATTCACTAAATTCGCTCAATTCAAATGCAGCAAGCTTTCCAACCAATACATCCCTTGTCACTGTAGTTACACTCTGGACCTCATCAATAGCGACAACCTTATGTTTATAAGAAGGAGGCAAAGATCTTATCGCCTTAGCAACAATCTCATCTTCTTCGATCTTTCCACCGACAAATATAATACCAAGGACAAATTCATTCACCTTAGCCATGTATGAATGTATGTTATCATCATCTCCCATCTTTAATGTCTCATACTTTTCTTTTAAACTCTGCAACTTAACAAATTTCACTTGACTATCACCTTCATACAGGATCTCAAGCTTAACCCAGATCTCATGTGCGGTCTAAAGTTCCATAACATTTGTCATTTTAGAATCAGTCAGGGTACTAAGTAATGCTTCCTTTGCTCTGATGTTATATTCAACTTCCTTAACCTCATCACGAGTGGATGGTCCATTCTAAGGAAAAACAGAGGCATTCTTAGTAATCTTCCAATAATCTTCTCCAAGACATTTCAAATGCACCTCCATCTGTTTCTTCCATACAGTGGAGTTGCGTCCATCAAACCTTGGACTGTCTTTCTTGAAAAGAATACCTTGAGTTGCTATCCTGGATCTCCTTAAGCGATTAAGCTTCTACCAAAGGATCTAGCACTAATACCAATTGTTAGCACCAATCAAGAGGGAAGACCGAGAGGGGGGTAAATCAGTCTTTACCAGATTAACAGATTAAACTTCCAAAACATAAACTGATAAGCCACATCAATAATAGATAAGCAAATTAACAACACAACACACAACACCAAGATTTTGATGTGGAAAACTCGGTTAAGGGAAAAACCACGGTGGGAACCTACCCACAATAAGATGATAATCTGTAGTAGTATGTGAAAATATTACAATGGAGAATGCACATGCATTCAGGAACACTTCCTAGAGCTCACTACTCAAAAGATATATGCCCAGAAGGCTACAACTCTTAAGGAAGTCTCACTGACTTACAATATGATTCGGACTACAATCCAGAAGAAATGAACTACAATAATAGCATCTACAAATGCCTAATTACAGTTTCGGTTAAGCATAGTTGTCTTCCCTGCAACACCAAACTCACCACAACACTTTGTTGACTGATATATCCTTGTTCACACATTTACCTCTCTTTGATAATGCAAACACAACACCGACACACAAATTACATAAGTATATCACCTATATATATAAATTATCAACCTTGATAACAAGGTCGGCTAAACCCTCAACCCTCAACTCATAATTACAAGAATTACATTACACGATACAAAGATCAACCACCAAACCAATATTATGATTTACATTACATAGCATGGACCTAATTCAAATTCCAAAATGATTACATCCACCAGAAATCCTGCCAAAATCAATCGCAACATGCTCCACCACCAGAAATACTGCATAACACACAAATTATCACCAGTTTAAAAAAATCAACAAAAACTCGCTCAACGATATATGCGGATCGCCAAAACAAATAGTACATGACTAGGAAACACCATCAAGCACTTTAGAATCATTCAGAACAGTTGCACCAGCATCTCTTTTCAAATCTTCATCGGTCAACATCTCAAAGCTCAAGAACACAACCAATCAACAACTGTCACGAAGAAAGATAACTTGCAGCACACCAAATCATGAACCATCTAAAATGAAGATACACAAGATCATCCCAAACGATAGTCCAAAATATTAGCATAAGCTCTTATCACACCAAAATATACCAGAGAGAATACCAGAATCTGCAAAATAGTGATCACCAAAACAAAACTACAAAATCGGACCAAAAACCTTCTCCAAACTCACCAGAATAATTCACAAGAATATGTTGACATCAATGACAACAACATATTCTAGCAGCAATAATGAACAATCAAATCCAACAACCCTATGATTAGGTGTTGGCAAAGTTTCATAGGTTGCAGCCGAGGCCATGGCCATACATAGAAGATGTGGTCGATGCAGGAGTTACAAATGAGTATGCATAGTACCTTACAGCGCATCCCTTTCCATGCATTTCAGATCTTGTAGAGCCAGTGCCACCTTTTGAGGATGACTGGGCACCGAGATAGGGGAGGAGGAGGAGGATATTAGATGGGGGAGGGGGAGATGGTGGAGGAGGTGGAGATGGGGGAGGAGGTGGAGATGGAGGAGGTGGTAGGGGCTTTATGAGGGGCTGAGGTGGGCGCCTTGTGTGATAGGTACAGGTTCCACTTGGACAGGTTCCAACAACAATAGGGGGAGATTGGAGGGTGAGGGAGGAGCAAGTGTAGATATGGGGGGAGATGCAGGTGCAAGAGGTGCAGGAGATACAAAGATGGGTGGGGGAGGATAGGGAGACCTGCACGAGGTTATGATAGTGCGGTTACATACCAGAATCACTGAAGTTGTTTTCCTGAGGGTTCCTGAGGGGTCAAGCTCACTGTAGTTTTGAGGAGAGAGATGATGTGGTGGACAAACTGAGACATGCACATGATAGGATCTAGGTGCTGGAGGGAGTTCAGGGACAAGGCCCTAAAGGTGAGGTGATGAGAGAGATGCGGTGGGTTGGGGCAGAGATTGACTACTGAAGGGGGTTGTATGAGTAGGTAGTGCCCAACAGTCAGTGGTCTATGAGTTATTCCAAGATGTGGTGGGCTAGATTAGAATGCTCGCAAAGAGGCCAAAGTAGCGGTGGTGTGATGGGTCCTCCTCGGCGAGGTGGTGATGGTGGTGGTCCCTCTACATCCGATGAGAGTGCCATTTGAGTTGTATTTTTACATTGTTTACATTGTTATTATACTAACACTTGGATGACTCTTGGTAGCCGATATTTTTGACATCATTGTATTCTGATACATGTATGCTTTTTGGATGAGAGATATATGATGAGATCCCATTTTTTGTGGCGGTGATATGATATGCATTATGTGATGACGTGATTTTCTTATGCATGATGATGTTGATATGTGATGGATTATCGATGTTGATGTTGATATTGTTGTGATGGATGCAAATGATTTTATTCATGATTTGTTACCATGATGGATGTTTTTATGCGATGATGTTGATTATTTCTATATGTATTTTTTGATTTAATGATGATGATGATACTAACATGTGAATGCAGGCTATGTTGATGTATGCTATGATGCTTATGTTTTGTAGATGAGTTTTGATTTATGCTATGGTCATGCTTATGATAATGTATGATATGTAGATGTAATTAATGTTTGATTCTATGCATAATGTAGATGCCTATGATGTGGTGAATGATGTATGCCTATTGATGAGATAAATGATCTAGATGATGTAATATAGATGCAAATGATGTTTTTAAGATTTCATGCTTTGATGTTTATGCAGATGATTGGATTTATGATTTGAATGCATACTTGTGGATATATATATGTTGTGCAATGTATGACTTAATGTGATTAATGTTACATGAGGATGTTGATATATGATGAACGTTTATGCAATGATTGAATGATGTTGGATAAAATGAAAAATGTAAGATGTGTACTTTATGAATGCTCTAAATGATGATGTTTTTTGCTAAATGATGAGATAATAATTGATGATGATGATGATGATGGTAGTGATAGATTATATGCTATAATGAATGACTTGATAATACTATTTGATGGGATTAATGATGACCTTAAATGATGAGATTAGATGAAATGATATGGTGACGATATGAGAGATGATAATATATGTAATGAATGCACTATATGAATTTAAATGCAATGAGTGAAATATGTGAATTTAAATGCCATGTATGTACTAAATGAATTTAATGAATGTACTAAATGAAGTTAATGAATGCACTATATGAATTTTAAATGCAATGAGATTAAATGCAGTGTACTAAATGAATTCAAAGCAATGCACTAAATGAAAATGCAATGCAATGTACTAAATGAATTCATACGTAGTGGATGTACTAAATGATTTTAAATGAAATGTACTAAATGAATCTAATGTAATGATATTAAATGCAATGTATTAAATGTAGCTAATGAAATGACATTAAACGCAATGTACTGAATGAAGCTAATGAATGCACTATATGAATTTTAAATATAATTAGATTAAATGCAATGTACTAAATGAATGCAAAGGAATGTCCTTAATGCGAACGATTCTATATAAGGAAGTGAAATGGAACTATCTATGATGTCAATTATCCTACATGATGCATAAATGCAAAATGTGTTGGAAAAATGCAAATATGAAATGAAAATGTGAGATGATGTATCAGAATACTCCGTCGTGATTGTTTTCAAGATAATCCTTTTATAATGAACTTCCTCATAGCCACCCTATTCAATTGCAGATGCATGTTGACAAAAGACATTTACAAATGTAAGAATGAACAAATGAATGGGAAATATGCAATAGAATGCAATATAAATAGATGAGATGAAATGGCGATCCATGGTTTATTTAGAATGCTTTGTTTCCTCATTGAGCATGGTAGTACCGATCTTGGCCGAAGTATTAGAAACCAAGGTTGAATGTTTCACCTGTACACAAACATCATAAACAAGGAAGGTTCCCCTCCATTCTGGTTCATATACATATGGTTGCGGTATACATTGTAGTCAATAAGCCATAGTGATCCATGACTTGTATTTTTGCATAGGATCTCGTAACTTAGTGAACTTCCCACATAGCCACCATTAGTATGTGCCCCAGAACTTCATTGGAACAATCCGCATACATAAAACAAAGAAAAAGATATCATGAACCATCCTAGTTACTCTAATCACTTGTGGATATCCCGAAGTAGCATAGGAACTTGATATATAAAGAAATAATCTGACCAAATGCCTATCAGCCAAATAAAATCTTCTTGTCAAAGAGATATGTCACCATGTCTTGTTTTCAAGGAAGGATGCATCCTTGTTTAAGATGGTTTCGTGTATGTGTTTCTCAGATGTTTGTTTGTTTGTTGATTTGATAGTTGGTCATCTTGTAGGTAGCTCAAATGTTGTTTTGTATTTGGCTTGATGTTTATGTACAAGGAACAAGTGTATTGCAATATTTTTTATTAATGTTGATGTTTTCTAATGTTTTTGGGTGTTTGTTTTGTTTTGAATGTTTTTGCTTTTCCTTTAGGACATTTTTGAATTTTTGATATTTTATGAATGTTTTTGGTATTTTTCTGAATGTTTTTGGTCTTTTTGAATGTTTTATGAATTTTTTTGGATTATTTCAGGACATTGTCTGAATGAGTAACTCGGTGAATCACCAATATTTAGAATCCACTCCCATCATATAGTAAAAAGTTGCCCCTAGTTAGGTGTCAATGTGAAAGCATGACGCGGGACACATGAGGTAATAACTGTGATTGCAGATCAATAACAAGTCATGATAGATATGATGTATGAGCGAGTTCAACGAATGTGATCACAATAAGTCTACAAGACAATGGAGTCGCAACCTTTAGGAATGATGCCTGTTTACTTGGTTTTCACCACCGTACTTATCCAAGGTGCCATCCAAGTGGTTTTCACCATTTAGATGAATGGTTTTTCTTTGCTATTTTCTAGATTTAAAAAAAAATCATACTTTGTTCAGGACATTTTTTGAATGTGTTTGGTATTTTATGATATTTGATGAGCTTGGTGCTCTGTACAGTTTATGTATGAAATTTTTTGAGATGTATGTTGTTGATTGGATCTGCCAGTGATTCTCCTTCTGAAGTTGCTAACTGATATGCCCCAAACCTGAAGACTGCAGTGATGACACATGGACCTAGCCAATTAGATTCAAATTTGCCTCGATGTTCTCTATTTGGTTGATTGTGAGGATTCTCTCTGAGAAAAAGATCTCCTACCTCAAATGTGTGATGTTTGACCCTATGATTGTAGCTTCTTCTCATGCATTGTTGATATTCTTTTAGGTGATTGTAGGCAGCTTGTCACTTTTCATCAAGCAGTTCTAAGTCCTGAAGAAGGGAAGCTCAGTATTCTTCATCAGTAATCAAATTTTGCAAGGAAACCCATAGGTATTGTAATTCAACTTCCATAGGAAGGATGGCCTCTGCTCCATATACAAGTGAGTACGAGGTTGCGCCTGTTGGGGTTTGAATTCTAGTTCGATATACCCATAATGCAGGATTCAGACAAATGTGCCAATCACGACCGACATCGTTGATTGTCTTCTTGAGGATCCTCAATATGTTCTTGTTTGAGGCTTCTTCTTAACCATTTACTTGTGGGTAGTATGGGGTGGAGAAATAGTATTCAATATGAAACTTCTCATAGAGTTCCCGGACATCCTGATTTTTGAAAGGAAGCCCATTATCTGTGATGATGGACATGGGTACACCATATTGGTAGATGATGTAGTTTAAGATAAATGAAGTGATTTTCTTGTTAGTTACTTGGGTGAGTGGAATGGCTTTGATCCACTTGGTGAAGTATTTTGTAGTGGTAATGATGAAGTTGTGACCATTGGATGAAGATGGAAGGATTTTACCCACAAGGTCTAATCCCCACTAACAAAAGGGCCATGGTGTTGCGATGGGTTGCAGTTCTTGGGCTGGTGCATGTATCAAATCTTTGTGAACTTGGCACTTTTTGCATTTTTTGACAAAGTAGTAGGAGTCTTTCTCCATGGAGGGCCAATAGTATACTGCCCTCATGATCTTTTTAGACAATGAAGGGCCACTTGAATGAGCCCCACATATACCTTCATGTACTTATTCTAAAGTTGTGGTCACCTCACCTTTCTCCAAACATTGGAGAGTACCATCAAGACCTCGTCGGTATAGGGTTTCGACAATGATGGTGTGGTGGGCAGATTGGTGTATGAAGGTTTCTCGTTGATTATTTGATTGGTTTGGTGGAAGGATTTGGTCGCGTAGGTAAGTGTAAAACTCACCATACCATGAGGAATTATGACCAATGAGTTGGGATACCATTTTGGATTTCAGGATATCATAAGTGGTGATCCAAACCTGTTCAACTAAGAACTAGTAGTGTGTTGAATTATGTGGAAGATCCAGAAGAGAGGCTATAGTAGCCATTGCATCTACAGCTTGGTTCTAGTCCCGAGGAATCTATTCAAAAGTGATAGCTATAAAGAATTCTTTGAAGCTATCGACCATTTTTTTGTAAGGCATGAGCTTATCATCCTTAGTTTGGTATTCATCATTGACCTGTCGGATGACTAGATATGAATCACCATATACTTGTAGCTCCTGTAAGTTCCATTGAACGACCATTCTTATTCCAGTGATTAAGGTTTCATACTCTGCTATGTTGTTCATGTTGGATATTGTCATGCATTGCTGCTGCTAGGATATGTTATTGTCATTGATGTCAACATATTCCTGTGTATTGTTCTGGTGGTTGCTAATTGGGAAGATTTTTTGATCCGGTTTGTAGTGTTGGTTTGCTGATCATTGTTTTGCAGAAATTGGTATATCCTCCAGTATATTCCAGTGTGATAAGATCTGGTGCTGATATTTTGGGATGGTCTTGTTTATCTTAATTTTAGATGGATCATGATTTGGTACTCCGCAAGTTATCTTTCTTCGTGACAGTTGTTGATTGGTTGTGTTCTTGAGCTTTCAGATGTTGATCGATGAAGATTTGATACATGGTGTTGGTGCAACTGTTCTAGGTGGTTCTAACATGCTTGTTGGTGTTTCCTAGTCATGTCCTATTTGTTGGCGATCTGCATTGATCGTTGTGCGAGTTTTTGGTGGTTTCTATCAACCGGTGACGATTTGTGTGTTATGTGGTATTTTTGATGGTGTAGTGTGTTGCGATTGATATTGGCATGATTTCTGGTGGATGTGATTGTTTGGGAATTTGATTTAGGACCATGCTATGCTATGCAAATCATTATATCAATCTGGTGGTCGAACTGTGTATTGTGTGATGTAATTTTGTAATTGACGGTTGAGGGTTTAGTCGACCTTGTTGTCGAGGTTGATGAATTATATATATAGGCGATATAGTCATGTAATTTGTGTGTCAATGTTGTGTCTACATTATCAAAGAGAGGTTTGTGTGTGAACAAGTGATTTATTCTTCGGTGTTGAGTTTGTGGTGAGATTGGTGTTGGAGGGAAGACATTTATGCTTAACCGGAACTGTAATCAGGCATTTAGGGATGTTATTCTTTCAGTTTATTTCTTTTAGATTGTAGTTCGAATCTTATTTGTAAGTCAGTGAGACTTCCCTGAGGGTTGTAGCCTTTCGGGCCATTATATTTGAGCAATGAGCTCTAGGCAGTGTGCTTGAATGCATGTGCATTCCCCATTGTAATATTTTCACATACTACTGCAGAGTATCATCTTATTGTGGGTAGGTTCCCACCATGGTTTTTCCTTTAACCAGGTTTTCCACATCAAAATATTGGTATTGTGTGTTGTGTCGTTAATTTTCTTATCTGTCTTTTTACTGCAGTTTATCAGATCTATGTTTTGTTTGTTATTCCGGTGAAGACTGATTCACCCCCCCTCTCAGTCTTCCTTCTTTATTGTTGCTAACAATTGGTATCAGAGCTAGATCCTCCAGTAGAAGCTTAATTTCTTGAGGAGATCCGGGATGGTAGCTCAAGGTGTAATCTTTAAGAAGGACAATCTGAGATTTGATTTAAGTAACTATACTAAATGGAAGGACTGGATGGAAGTGCACTTGAAATGTCTTGGTAAATATTATTGGAAGATTACAAAAAATGTCTTTCTTGTTCCTCAGAATGGACCATCTACTCCTGATGAGGTTAAGGAAGCAGAACATAATATTAGAGCGAAGGAAGCATTGCTTAGTGCCTTGATTGATTCTGAGATAACTAATGTAATGGGACTTCAGACCACACATGAGATTTGGGTGAAGCTTGAGGTGTTGTATGAAGGTGATAAACAAGTGAAGGTTTCTAAGTTGCAGAGTTTGAAAGGAAAGTATGAGACATTGAATATGGGAGATGATGAGAACATACACTCTTTTATGGATAAGGTGAACGACCTTGTCCTAGGTATTAGATGTGCCAGTGGAACTATTGAGGAAGATGAACTTATTGCTAAGGCGTTGAGATCTTTGCCTCCTGCCTATCAGCATAAGGTTGTTGCTATTGATGAGATCTGGAGTGTGACTACTATGACAAGAGATATACTGGTTGGAAAGCTTGCTGCATTTGAGCTGAGTGAATTTGGAGAATCACATGGAAAGTCTGTGACAACATTCAGAGCATCTACATCTATATCCGAAAAGAAGAAATATGATCCTGATGAGTGTAGAATATCTAGATATGAAAGAGAGAGAGAAGAGAGATGGAAGAGCAAGATGAACTTGAAGCACTGATTGCCCAGAGATTGCCTAAAGGTATCGGTAAGTATGATGGAAATTTGCCTTTTAAATGTTTCTCTTGCAATAAGATAGGACATTTTGTTTCTATATGCCCGGAGAGAATGGCTAAGTATGACAGACATGATAAGTTTGATAAGCATGATAGGAATGATAGATATGACAAGCATGAGAGGTATGACAAGTCTTACAAGCCTAACTAAAAGTTTAGAAATTAGAAGAACTGTTATTATGCTACTGATGAAGGTATTACAAATGAAGAATCTGAAGGAGATGAAGTTGTATTCCTTTCCATTAAGGAAGATGGACATGTACCTATTGATTCCACTAGTTGTACTATTGAGGAGAAATCTTTAGCTTCTAAGGTTGAAGAGAAAGATGAATGGGTAATTGACAATGGTTGTTCACATCATATGACCGATGATAAAAGAAAGTTTGTGAGTATGGAAAGATATGATGGTGGAATAGTTAGATTTGGAGATGATAAAGCATGTGTAATCCATGGGAGAGGTTCTATTTCTTTTGATAGTAAGCATAACACTGATGATGTCTTGTATGTTGAAGATTTGAAGCATAATCTTTCGAGTGTTGGAAAGATGGTTGATAAGGGTTATGATCTACAATTCAAGGATGGTAAATGCAAGATCTTGAATGCATTAGGTATAGAGATTGCATCTGGAACTAAGACTAAAGGTAACATTTTTCATTTGAATGCAAGTGAGAAAAGTTGTTTGATGCTCAATTTGATGAGAGTTGGTTGTGGCATAGGAGAATGTGTCATTGATATGTTGTTGTCATTTATATCAACATATTCCTATGTATTGTTCTGGTGATTGTTGATTGGGAAGATTTTCTGATCTAGTTTGTAGTATTGGTTTGCTGATCATTGTTTTGCAGAGTCCGGTATATCCTCTGGTATATTTTGGTGTGATCAGATCTGGTGCTGAGATTTTGGGATATTGTTTGGCATGGTCTTGTGTGTCTTCATTTTAGATGGATCATGATTTTGTACTTTGCAAGTTATCTTTCTTCGTGACAGTTGCTGATTGGTTGTGTACTTGAGCTTTCAGATGTTGATCGATGAAGATTTGATGTGGTGTTGGTGCAACTATTTCGGATGGTTCTAACGTGCTTGCCAATGTTTCCTAGTCATGTCCTATTTGTTTTACAGATCCACATTGATCTTTGTGTGAGTTTTTGGTGGTTTCTATCAACCGATGATGATTTGCATGTTATACGATTTTTTTGATGGTGTAGCATGTTGCAGTTGATATTGACATGAATTTTGGTGGATGTGATCGTTTGGGAATTTGATTTAGGATCAAGCTATGCTATGTAAATCATTATATTGGTCTGGTGGTCGATCTTTGTATCGTGTGATGTAATTTTGTAATTGAGGGTTGAGGGTTTAGTCGACCTTGTTGTCAAGGTTGATGAATTGTATATATAGATGATATAGTCATTTAATTTGTGTGTCGATGTTGTATCTGCATTATCAGAGAGAGGTTTGTGTGCGAACAAGTTATTTATTCTTCGGCGTTGAGTTTTTGGCGAGATTGGTGTTGCAGGGCATACATTTGTACTTAACCAGAATTGTAATCAAGCATTTGGAGATGCTATTCTTTTAGTTCATTTCTTCCAGATTGTAGTCCAAATATTATTGTAAGTCAGTGAGACTTCCCTGAGGGTTGTAGTTCCCGGCCATTATATTTGAGTAGTAAGTTCTAGGCAGTGTGTCTGAATGCATGTGCATTCCCCATTGTAATATTTTCACATACTACTGCAGAGTATCATCTTACCATGGGTAGGTTCCCACCATGTTTTTTCCCTTAACCAAGTTTTCCACATCAAAATCTTGGTGTTGTGTGTTGTGCTATTAATTTGCTTATCTGTCTTATTACTGCAGTTTATCAGATCTATGTTTTGTTTGTTATTTCGGTGAAGACTGATTCACCCCCTCCCCCTCTCAGTCTTCCTTCTCGATTGTTGTTAACAATTCATGTATGGGAATGTGAGCCTATATGATTTTGGAATGCTATCACCTTGAGGTGTGATGAAGAGAATGTCAACTCCTGAACCATGCCTAGTGTATGACCCATCAAAATATAACTTCCATTGCTATCACCTTGAGGTGTGATGAAGACAATGCCAACTCCTGAACCATGCCTAGTGTATGACCCATCAAAATATAACTTCCATTGATAAGATTTCCTCATCTGGAAAATTTGAGATGAGAGGATGGTCTCCTATGAGTGGTTCTTTGGCCAACTGATTTGCAATTATCTACCCTTTGATTGCTTTTTGGTCCACATACTCTATGCCAAATTCACTGAGGAGAATAACCCACTTTGCCAAGTGTCCTTTTAGTGTTGCTTTACTGAGTAGGTACTTGAGTGGATCTATCTTGGCAATGAGTTGTGTATTGTGTGTCAGCATGTAGTTTCTTAGTTTGGTTGTTGCTAAAATCACTGCAAGGCAAGCTCGTTCAATAGGGGTATATTTGAGTTCATACCCTACTAGTGTCCCGAAGATGTAGTAGACTGCACATTCTTTTCCTTCAACATTATGATGTGCTAGTAATACTCCTAAGACCATAGTTGTAGCTGATATGTATAACAATAATGGCCTATATGTAGATGGTGGTGATAGCAATGATGGCGTTATCATGTAGTCCTTAAGGTGTTGAAATGCTTGCTAACAATTCTCTTCCCATTTGAAACAAACATTCTTATGTAGTAGATGTGTGAAGGGATGACATTTGTCGGCCAATTGTGCAATGAAGCGACATATTGACTATAGCCTCCCTTGTAATGTTCTCAACTGGTTGATGTTCTTAGGAGGTGGCATCTCCATGATTGATTTTACCTTTGCAAGATCAACCTCAATTCCTTTATTTGAGACAATGTATCCTTAGAGCTTCTCAAAAGTCACTCCAAAGACACACATCTTTGGATTGAGGCGGACATTGTATTATTCCAGTCTGGTGAAAATTTTGTCCAACACGACGAGGTGACCCTCTTGTTAATGATTTAACTAGTAAATCATCCACATAGTCTTCCACTAATGTATGCATCATGTCATGGAAGATAGTAGTCATTGCCCGTTAATATGTGGTGCCTGCATTCTTAAGTCTAAATGGCATCACATTCCAACAGTATGTACACCATGGGCATGTAAAAGTTGTTTTGTGTTGATCCTCTGGGGCGATCTTGATCTGGTTGTATCCAGAAAAGCCATTCATGAGCGATAGCATTGCATGTCCCGCTGTGAGGTCCACAATCATATAAATGTTTGGAAGAGGGAAGTCGTCCTTAGGACATGTTGTGTTTAGATCTCTAAAATTTGTACAGATACAGATGCCCCCAGTTGGTTTTGCCACATATATGATGTTGGATATCCATTCCAAATAATCAATGGGTCTTATGAAACCCACATCTAATAGCTTTTTGAGTTCTTCTTTTACTAACAATGTGATTTGAGGATGCATCTTTTTGAGCTTTTATTTTACTAGTTTAGCTCCTTCTGCTATTGTTAAATGATGCATTACTAGCTTTGGATCTAGTCCTGGCATGTATGCATAGGACCATGCACAATTGATTTATCGCTTTTGAAATAACTCTATAAAATCAAGATCTTTGACTCGAGTCAATGATTATGCTAGATGTATTATATGCAAATTTTCTGGTGCCCCCGGATTGAATTCCTTTGTCTCTTCTATTAGAATGGACAATCTCTCCTGATTAGTGTTGAAAGGGAGAATGTCAAACCTTCCATCTTCAAGCGCCTCAGAGAGGTTTTCACCCTTGGATGCATCCTTTGTGTTTACTTTTTTGGGATCCAAAAGTGCCACAATGTGGTTTTCACTTGAGGATCTTGTTCTGATTGTAATATTTTTGTGACTGAAAGGTTTGGAATTCTCTCCAAATTAAGCCGCGTTGTTAAGTTCAATAGCATACCCAACTTTGTGATCCCCGCTTGGTATGTTATCTTGTAATTCAAGAAATTCTATGATCACGTCATTGTTTTGGAAGGTGTCAAGGTACGAGGGATCTTACTAGTCTCAGTCAATGAGTTCGGGGTGAATTATTGGCATTACCTCATCAATAAGGTTGAGTTCATAGGATTCGTCAGTTAGGGTAAGTATAGAGGAATCAAGGTCATTGTCAGTACTATCCTCTTCGTAATCGGGCTTAGGAGGTGACCTATCTTTTCTTGAATTTTTTTCAGTATCTGAATCCCAAAAGGTTTTGATACATGCCCCTCCTTCAACGCCTTTGTCTACAAGAGTATCAAGAGAATCCTCTTCAAATTCATGTGAAGCCAAATAATCCCATTCAATTCATGTGAGTCCATCTTGGAATCACTTGGTAGAACTATGTCGCTGTATGCGATAGAGATGTCTGTCGATGTGAAAGGTTTGTCGACAGTTGTTGTAGGGGTTTTATCTAATAGGGTTGTTGATGTTTCTTGGGTGTCTAAAGTGGACAAGAGTTTTATCCTGGGAGTGATGGTTTGGCGTGCAACATAACTCTTTTTCTTACTCGTTGTATGTGTGGACTTCAATTGAGAAGTGCTTTTGTGACTTGGATTTTATGGTCTTGTAGGTTGATTTGCAATGGACACTATCCTTCTTCTGAAAGGGATGAATTTGGAAGTGGTGTGATTTTGTTTGCTTGGAATCCTAAGCTTAGAAGAGCCTCTTGAACTAGGGTTGAATCTGAGTCCAATTTTATCCCTTGGTTGTAACAAGGGTTGCAATGGCTCTTGTACACCTTACTTATGGGATCCCAATGTACTATGGCCATCATAGCCCATCTTTTGCATCAGGGTAAAACCTTTACCATACCTCTCTGTAAGGATATTGATTTGTTTTCTAGCTGTATTAGAAGGGTCTTTGTAGATCCATCCTACCAACTCTTCATCAATAGTTTCCTGTTCTTGTGATCTACTTGGGATGAATCCATCAAGTGTATTAGTATTGGCCATAACAAATGGCTTGAGTTACATTTGTGGTTTGCCATGAGTCCTAGGTGAGAGGGGTAGTTGGCCAACGCAAAAAAGTTGACTAATATTATACTCTCCAGGGCTTTCATCCTTTACTTTCATTTTCAACTTCTCGTGTTTGGGTGTAAGGATCAGTGTACTGGTGAGAGAAGTTGGGTGGATATAGGATGATGATGTGGTGGCTTCTCTGTTGCTAGGGACCGTGATATCTAGTTGATGCCTTATATTGTTGCAAAAGGCAAATGGGTTGGCATCATCGAGGATAGTAATCTCTACTCTGTTATGTGGAAACTAGATGCATTGATGGTAAGTGGATGGTACTACTTGCATGACATGAATCCATGGTCTACCTAATAGGAGATTTTATGGAAGAGGGAGGTCTGGGACTTGACAAACCACATTCTTCACCATAGGTCCTACCTGTACTAATAGAGTTACACACCATTTAGAGGAGCATTCTGCATCATCATAGACCTTGATGGTGATCCTTTTTCTGGCATCAACTGCTTATGTTGCATATCCCAATGATGTGATTAATTGTAAGGTACAAATGTTAAGGCCAACTCCATTGTCAATCAAGACTTGCTTGATTCTGTGTTTATGTATGAATCCCTCAATGTGGAGAGGGGCATTATGCAGTTGTTGAAAGGACATGTTGTCATTCTTAACAAAAGTGAGACATGGTGATGATTTGAGACTTCCAACCATGGATTGAAATTGATCTGTACTGAGGTTGGATGGAACTGATGCTTCTTGGAGAGCTTGGTCCAAGATGGTTTAATTTGAGGGTGATAGGCACAAAAGCTCTAGTATAGAAATGAGTGTTGGCGTCTTATCCAATAGATCCACAAGGCTATATTGTTTTGGCATGTATGTCGCTCTGGGTGGTGTACCTTGTACAGTAATTTTTCTACAACGAGTAACAACGTTGCATGCAGGATCTTTACCTTTGATTGTAATGGTTGCAACTTGTTCATTGGCATCATAAAGGTTGTTGACAGTATAGGTATATGGTGCACATGTATAGTTCATCGTGTTATCATGGTTCTTACCTTGATGGGAAGGAGCTCCTTTTTGATATGATGGGAGTGGATTTTTGAACATGGTATGATCGGTATTGGAAGTTTTTGCATTGTGACCATCCACTTCTATATCACCTTGATCAATAAGTTCTTGAACGATATCTTTTAACCAATGGCAACTATTTGTTTTGTGTCCTTTTCCTTTATGAAATTTACAATACTCATTATCTTTCCACCATTATGATTTAATTTGTGGTTCATAATTTGATGTTTTAGGCAATGTGATGAGATCAGAAGATATGAGTTGTTGTAATATATTTTCAAGAGGTTCTCCCAAGGGTGTGTATGTTAGATTGGGTTTGTAGGTAGGGTACCTATTTTTTAGGTGCCTCTTGTTGCGTGTTAGGAGTTTGATTTCCTTGATTGTTTTGGGGATTAACTTGGTTGGTAATGGGGTTCTTGCAATTATCTACTTGCCCTACAATTTTGACTATGGGTTGGGCGATTTTGAAAGTTCTTGCATCTACAACACCATTGTTAACAATGTTTTTTGTTTTTGGCCTAAAATTTGGGTTTGTCACTGTTGTAGGTTGGTCGTGGACCATCCTTGTTGTCTTTGTAGATTTTGACAAGTCCCTTTTTGATAAGGGCTTTCTCAATTTTAAGCCCCTAGGCTATTACATCTTTGAAAGTGTCTGAACATTTGATGTCTAAGTAGAGCTCCATTTCCTCATTTAAGTTTGAAATAAAATTTTCAACTAATTGTTCTTCAAGAATGGGGAAGGAACGTCTACTAGAAAGGTGTATCCATCTTTGTAAGAATGCTGAGAATAACTCGTCATTCTTTTGTTTTGTATTGCATAGATCATCCATGGAGACATCTTGTTCTATGTTATGCGCATGATGAGTGACAAATTTTTGCACTAGGTCCTCAAATGTCTGTATTCCTCCTGGCAAATGTGAAAACCATTGCATGGCCGATCTGCCTAAAATTTAAGGGAAGAGGATGGATATTCCCTTGTTGATAGTTATCATCATAGTTGTGGGTTTTCCTTGCCCTTCTGTTGTCTTGAATTTGTTCTTGTTGATGGCTATGTTGGGCTTGTTCTAGTACATCCCTAAGTTGTGACACATCAAAGTCCGCTGGGAGTTTTGCGCCTTCTTGAGCAAGTCTTAGGAAATGGGCATCAACATTTCCCCTTTGAATTTATTTAAAGAGTCTGTTAAATCTGAGATTACTAGTTGCTTCTTCTATTTGTGCTTGTGTAGAGGTGTCTAGGCCTCCTCTTCTGGAAAAAGGGGTTAACGACATCTTCTTATTCTTCCCATATTTCATTTTGAGTTTGTCTTTGACTTTGAGACCTAGTCCTAGCCATGTTTGAAGCGCACAATCATGGGAGTGAGGTGGGTGCAAAGTGGGTGGTTGATCCCCTTTTTAGTTCCAAGATGATATGATGATGATGATGAGTTTGAAGTATTTGGTGGATGTTTGATCTCCTACACTAAACATTGGGTATCAACAAAGTTCTCTTTAGAATTACTTGTTTGGTGTTTCATCAATTGAGAGATGAGGTGTAGCAAGGTGTGTGCTTACAAATCACAAGCTACCTAGCTTTGAGAGGATGCACTCAAAAGCTAGTTTTAACCTATCTAGATGCTTAGTATATCTTTTTAGGATGATTTACCCCAAATGTAGAGACACACTAGAGATTAATTTTGTTGCTATGATTAGCAATATCTTGAAAGAACTAAGTACAAGACCTTTGTATGTTGAGAGTGTAATGGATTTTTGATGGAATGTGAATTTTGGAATGGATGTGAACCTTGGAATTTCTACTAAGGGACTATGAATTTGAGGATTTTGACTTTGAAAATGATTTTGAAGTGAATGACTAGCCTATATGGAGAGTGACTCAATAAGTGATTTCTGGTTGAGGTACATAGGACAATGAAATTTTACCACTTTTATTGAGAGATCGGGACAATATAGACCTTTGTTGAAAGGCATGCATTTTTAAAGATTCCTCATCAAAATCATGTCCATGACCATGTAGGTAATCATGAAAACGGTGAAGGAATGTTTGATGTTTGAGCAAGAGTTTGCAGTTTACATAGAGAAATTTCCTTTTCTTTAAGATCTCTTTTTGGCTTGGTTTCTTCTTCTCAAGACGACGATATATGGATTTCTTGATATGCTTGATGATATGATGCATCTTTTTGCTTGTTTAGATTACTATTGGGGTGTAAATTTGGTTCAAATGTTTGATGATCTCTTTGACAAGAAGACACGACAAGCACACAAGCACATATAAACACTTCTTTTCTTTGGATAACTATTTAGGATCTTTTCAAATTCCGTTTTGTTTTCACAGGTTTTGCACAAATGAAAGACAAATCAAATAGACTCTACTATTGTCAAAAAGGTCATTTCTAATATCAAAAGGCCACACTTGATACTCCGTCAGCTCAAACAGCCCTGTCACACCCTAAAATGTGCTTTTTTTTTTGCCTTTGTCTAGAATGTGAATCGAAGAGAATTGCTCCTCAATTGGATCGTCTTCTTGGGAGATATATGGTGAGTGTCTTGGGGGTGGATTCTTTCCCACCCTTGCACTTATGGCATCACAAATGTTTGGATAAGTGACTCGGTGAGGCTTCTATTTCTAAATTTTATAGTGAGGGTTCCGTTCGAGTGGTCATAATCAACAATGTTTTCCACTCCGTCAAAGGAGGTCTCCCAACTTGTAGAGGTTATTCTCTCCAAGTTTTTACATACCTTATAAGCACTAAGGAAGACATGACACCGTTATGACAATATGTAGCACTTGTCGGTTGCAAATTTCATTGACAAACACATTTATTTATAGTGGCTTGGATTTACTTGGCTTTAGCCATTGCCACTTAGGTCGTTCCCTCTCACCGACCTTATGGGCTTCTCGGGAGGACATGCCTGCTAAAGGATTTATCTTGTTGCATGAAATGAAAGAAAGCAAGTAAAATAATGAGTTTGGATTTTTTATCACCCAATTAAGGGGAGACATATGCCTATCACTTTCGAATCACAATGAACACTTGTTCTTTTTATCCAATCATTGCAACATTGTCTAAATGCTACTTGGAGATGTTGCTCGAACAATCATGGGGTTCTTTTTATCCAAGATAGCAAAATGAGTTTGTTCTTTTTAACCAAAAATTACAAATATTTTGAACCTTTTGAGAAAAAATGAAATTTGAACCTGGTCAACAAAATAAAGTCATGGTCAACAAAATAAAGTCGTGTAGCCTTTGTGGCAAAAAACAAGAAGTAATGTTCTTTTTAAACACCAAAATGAAAATGAGGTTCGTTTTAGTTCTGCACCAAAGTGAAAATGAGGTTCGTTTTAGTCCTTGCAAAAAGGAAAGTTTGCCTTGATCTTTTTAATCCCTTCGTAGCAAAAAGTAAAGATGAGGTTCGTTTTAAACACCAAAGTGAAAATAGGTTCACTTTAGCCTTTCAAAAAGGAAAGTTTGACTTGTTTTTTTAATCCCCTTTGTAGCAAAAAGTAAAAACCAAAATGAAAATGGAGTTTTTTAGTCCCTTTGTAAATAAAGAAAAATTGAGGTTCTTTTTAAACACCAAAGTGAAAATGAGGTTCGTTTTAGCCTTGCAAAAAAGGAAAGTTTGTAACAAACGAAACAAAATGAATTAAACTACCACCTTCAAAACCTGCACAAAACGTTAGAACCTACAACAAAAACCCTCAAAATGTTCGTCCACATGGTGGGCTCACAAGCCTAAAAAGACTTCTTTGAGGTTACAAAATTATCTCTTTGTTCGTTACAAAAGCGCTAAATCGAAACTTGGATCAAAAGCATTAGACAGAGAACATAAGCGCTAAGATAACCTAAAAGTGCTAAGATAACCTAAAAGCGCTAAAACAAATTGCAAAAGCGCTAGAAAAGTCAATAGAATCGCTAAATCATGAGCAACAAGACAGGTTACAAAGGCACTAAAATGCGTGACAAAGTCGCTAAAATGCAAGACAAAGACACTACTCCAAGTGACAAAGGTGCTAAAGTGTAATTTGTGTTTGAAAATATGCAAGTTTCAAAAGGGTTAGCTAAAATTTTAACTTCTTAGTGTTGGATTCACATCGGGTTCACCAAAATGATGCATGGAAAAGAGGACAAGCCAAAGACAATGTTCAAATGTTGGTATGTTAGTTTCCAACCATAAAAACCCAAAACAAATGAACTAAAAACCATTCCAATACATACTAAAGGAGATTAAAAGAATAAATGAAACGTGAACAAAATAAAAGAAGGGAGAAGAGACTCCCTAAGATGCTTCCATGATGCCTTTGTTGCTCCTCCCTTGTTTCTCTCCTCTCCAAGATCCAAATGAGTGTAGCTCTTAGTTTTTAACACTAACCATGGATGCCAAATGGAGATTCAAGATGGTTGAAAAATGAAACACAAATGCTTATGAAAATGCAAAGAGTAATGCTATGAGAAAGCTCAAGTATTTATGCTAATTCCAGTATAGTAACAATGCTCAAATGCTTCCTCCTTTGTTTGAGGACAAGGGTTCTATTTATAGGTAAAATAGAAGATTGGATGGTCAAGATTGATCTGGTTTATGGAGGGCCAAGATTGCATGATTCATGATCCATGTGATGGTTTTCAACCCAATCCCATGATGACAAGTGTCGACATAAGATGGCTTGAGAGGAGAGGGTAATGCCTAAGAAGACACGAGGGTAACCTCATGTGGGCTGGGTTATTGGATAAAGCTATTATCCAAGGGTAAGGTTATTATCCAATGGGTAAACTCTTGTGCAAATTTTACCCACGGTTAAGCCTTGACTAAAGGGTCAAGACCCATGTGGGTTAGTGTGTTGAAGAAGTGAAACATTTATGGCTCTGTAAGAGTCTTAAATAGTTGAGATGATGGGTTGGGGGTTAATTTTGGTTTAGGATTGTGCAAATGATTAGAAGAGAGATTAGGCTAATTTGCAAGGGCTTAGAAGAATCTAGGAGGAGGTTAGAAGAATCTAGAAGGGGATTAGTGAGCAAGTGGGTTTGGCAAGTGGGTGAGGATAAATAGGCCTTTTAATTAAATGTTTTTTTTAATTAAAATAGGGAGTGCAACTTGCATTTGTAGGAGAATGCAAGTGGATGGTATTTTTAAATAAATAATGATTTATTTAAATAGGGATTTGGTTAGGGTTTTTAAATAAATGTTTAATTTATTTAAATAAGAGGAAGTGGGGAATTAAATAAATTTATTAATTTATTTCAATATGATAGAAGAAATAGGCTAAGGTGAATTAATTAAATGTAAATTTAATTAATAGAGGGATATTAGTGCATTAAATAAATATTAAATATTCATTTAATTTGTGGATAGATTTATGTGTCTACAACACCAATTTTACACACATAAATAGGGGTTGTAGACCCGATTTACACTTGTTTTACCATGATACAATGAGGGTTTTGGAAGCCCTAGTGATACCAAATTTGACATATGTAATGCAAGGTCCTCTTCAGTAGAAATGATCCAGATGGTCGATGAGTTGCTCCTTACAAGTGTTGATGTTTTCCCACTACTATAGTGCTTTTCAAATGTTAGAAGCTTCTCCAGGGAAAAGACAATGAATTTCAAGAAGCAAGACTCCTATCTGCTCTTCCCCTCATCCTCAATGGCATCAAACATTGCAAACACTAGATGAGTATGAAATACAGGCTTCATGACAATAATATGAGGATTTTTTGAAGAAGGATGATCATAATAAAGATGTGTCTCTGGATACTAATTAGTCATTTTTATGCATCTCTAGTGCAGTGGCATTTTGTAATTTCAATCAACACTTCAAGTGTCATTTTATAATAAGCTTTCGACACCTCAGGTGTCATTTTATGTATGCACTAGTACACATGTAGGACTACAAGTGTCCTAAGTCAAATAAGACTCTACCTTTGACTTGGTCACAAATTAGTTTTAACTTTCCTACTTTCATGTTGCACCTCTCCTCTCTATATATGAGGGTTTTCATTGTAATAAGCATCTTTTGATCTTTTTGGATCTATCTTTTGGCAATGCAACAAAACTCTGCCAATTTGGGAAGCACTCTAAAACTTTTTTTTTAGATGTAAATAAAATTGCAATAAATAAAAGAGACAAGTTGCTTTCAATCTTTGTGTTGGAACAAGTTGTAATGTGACAACATTATTCGGAGTTGATTGTAAGTATTTTGGTGTTATTTGAAAGAGATTTAAACCCAATCTTGTAGTCTTTGAGCTTCTTGTTGTGTTTATAATCAATGATATATTGCCAAACTTGATCTTGTAGTCTTTGAGCTACTTATCACATTTGAAGCTAATGTCTCACGCTCAAGCAAAGAGATAACTTGCAGTCTTTGTGTGTTGTTTTTAATCTACATTTGTGCATTTAAGGTGAAGTGTATGTTGAAGTCTTTGAGCTACATGTATTTCATCTTTGTTCTTGAAGCTTTATAGGAAGTCATGGAAATTCTTTGAGCTTTCATGAGCTTCTTGGTTAATTTTGCTTGGTTGTACTTCAAAGTTTATTATAAGAAAGAGTCATCTATTTGTAAAGGTTGGTAAGATAGTGATAAAAAGAAGACTTTGAACTTTAATATTACTTTCTCGTCCCAAAATTAATTTTTGAAAAAGGGAGCAATGAGAGGCTTTGTGCTCTTATGGACACTTTGCTTCCAATTAGCATAGATTCTTAAGATTACTGCAAGTTAAAATTATTTTGTTGCTCTGTTCTAAATAGAGAATTGGGTAGATACTTACTTTGAAAAAAAAGAGTAAGTAATTGTATCATCTTGGATTTGTGTAGTAGAATAGTATTAAATTTGGTTTGCAATAGAAAGGGGGAGCCTTCCCTTATAAGTAGAAGGGACTATATCTAGCCTTCTAAGAGATATTGTCTCATACACTATGAAGAAAATCCACATTTTGTAAGTCTCACCGGGTCTACAAAATTTTCATCCAACATATATGCATGTGTGTGTATACATATATACTCCTTGTAGTATGCACTCATAGCCATTTATGTATCAAATACATTTTAATTAAATTAAAGTTTAAATCCAAAATTATTATCAATGCTATTTTAGACGAGCTTAGTTATCCAATGGCTAAAGTCAACACCAAGAGTTCATGATAAGAAGTAACTATAACAACTTGACTGACTAACTAGACTTAGCCAAATCAGGTACCTACTACACAACTCTTCATCTCAAGGTTCTATCAACAAAACGTGACATGACCAACACTTACAAGTTTGGAAACTTAAATGGCAACTTGATCAATTAGTTGCTTACCTCCCATTCCTAATGATACTTTCCCTCCCTTCATGGAGGATGATAAATTTTTCTGCATCCACTAGGTCAAAACAATGTAGTTAGTCCGAAATCTCATCATTAGCTCTAACATGTTTAAACATGATTAAATAGCTCATTAAAATTTAATGATTTTTCAAACAAAATCGTTCACATATGCTTTTTGAACCACTGTTCAAAGATATTAATAACATTACATATCAATACATAAAAAAAAAATAAAAACAAGAGGGATGTAACACAAGGAATCTATATTAGCTAAAAGAAAAAGTGAAAAACAATGAATAACTTATGATTGAAAAAAAGGGGAAAAAAATAGTTTAATATAATTCTACTAATAACTATTTTCAAAATTGAGGTTGTCAAATGAGAGTAGAGTATGCTAACAAAATAGTAATAGTTGGATGAAAAGGAAAGCTACCAAATGTCTGGCCAAATCTTTCTTTGATTAATTAATTGGAAGAATTAAAAGTTAAGAGACAACTAACCACTTAGCTCTCAAACTAGTTGAAGTCAAAATGGAATAAACACCCTAAATTAGTTGAAGACAAACTAAAAAGCAATGAACTCTACAAGCAAATTTAAAAACTTTGTTCATATTTCTTTCAAAATGATACTATTCAAGCTGTCATCTTATAATGTGAAGGAACCCCTTGGAAGGGAACATAAAGTAATTTGTATTAAACCTTTGAGAAATGGGTCATTGTCCTCGAAGGTAAAAAAAGATCTATTGGATTATTTTGGAAACCCTAGGAAAATAAATCACACATGAAGGACAATGCGTACAAACAAAAATCTCACAATATGACTTGAATGTTGGGGGATTGGATTGATTTGCTTGAAAACTCACCATTTGAGTTGCAGGACAGTGGAAGTGACTACAGAAAATAATGGAACAACTTCAGTAGGAAATCAAGGTGCTTAACTTGTGGGTCTTTCTTTCATATCAATCAATTGATATGGTACCGTAAAAAGGTCTGTCATTTAAATTCCATGGTTTAGAATTGCAGAGACCAGCTGGAACCCTAAACCACAGGGCGAAGGAAAAAATGGAGAAATTATTACAGAGTCGGGGTGCATTCATCAAGATCCCACGGACGCAATTAACAAAGACACTTTCCTATTGTATCACTGTAGGCAAACAAAAACCAACATTAGTTGAAGAAGAAGAAGACGAACTGGCAGAAAAAATATGCAATCTGCTCAATCAAAATCAGTGGAACTCTATTGTCACCAATGCAGACATTGCAAAAAAGCTGAACCCAGATTTAATATACAGGTTGCTGCTCAAGCACCAGGTAAGAGATATTAAACTGATTCGTCAATTTTTTGTTTGGTCTGAAACACAAATGGGTAGTCCTCACAGTGTTCATTCATATTCAATCATGTTGCATACACTGTCAAGAGCAAAAATGTTTGGAGCTGCAAATGGCGTTATACAAGGTCTGATTGGTCCAGAAAAATCATCTACCCCACCAGCCAATTTGGTAGATACACTTGTGGAGACATACAGAGACTGTGATTCATCCCCAATGGTTTATGACATATTAATTGATTCATATATTCAGAGTGGCAAGATCCTTCAAGCTGTTGCTGCATTCCAGAGATTGCAAAAGCATGGTATTATGCCAAGTTTGAGGTGTTGTAATGCATTGCTTAAGGCACTGTCGAGAGCAAACAGCGGGGACATGGTTGGAACTATCTATCAGAACATGTTGGATGCTAAGATGGCGCCTGATGTATATACTTATAGTACCATGATTCATGCTTATTGTAACCAAGGGAGGTTGGAAGAGGCTAAGAAGATGCTCTTTGAAATGGAGGCTAAGGGCTGCAGTCCAAATGTTGTTACTTACAATACCTTAATTGCTGGATATTGCAGAAAAGGAGATCTTAAGGAAGCTTTTGGTCTGAAAAATACAATGTCTGTAAAGGGTTTGGTTCCTGATATTTTTAGTTACAGTGCACTTGTAAATGGTTTGTGCAAGAATCAGAGAGTGAGTGAGGCGAGGGAACTCCTTGTGGAGATCCGGGAGGTTGGTTTGAAGGCCGATGAAGTTATCTATACGACATTGATTTATGGGTTCATGAAGGAAGGACAAATTGAAGAGGCTTTTAAACTAAAAGATGAAATGAAGGCAAGAGGAATCCAGCCGAATGTTCAGACATTCAATTCACTCATACACGGGGTCAGCAGGCGAGGTAAAGTGCAAGAGGCAACGAAGCTCTTGACTGAAATGAGAGAGATGGGATTGAAACCGAATGAGGCTACTTATACTTATGTGATGGAGGGCCTCTGCAAAGAAGGAAAAATGGATGAGGTTTTTGAGCTGCTTGATGAGATGGTAAGGAAGAATATTGCACCTAGTGTTGTGACTTATGGGGTAATTATACAGGGGCTCAGCAAAGTGGGCGAGATGCAGAAAGCCAATGAAGTCTTCAACAAAATGGTGGAAAGAGGTCTGAGGCCCAATGTTATTATATATACCACTCTTATTAGTGGCCATTGCAGGGAAGGTAATACAGGTTATGCTTTCAAGCTTCTAGATGACATGATTAAGACAGGAATTGTTCCAGATGCATATACCTATAATACTCTTATCCATGGCCTTTGCAAAGCTGGCAAGATTAATGAGGCCTATAAAGTGTTCAAGGAAATGTTGGATAAACATTTATCACCTAGTGCCTATACTTACAATACACTCCTATATGGTTATTGTATTTCTGGAGAGATGAATGAAGCAGATCTGATCTTCAGTCAAATTCTTGCCAAAGGTTTGATACCAAATGATGTTACTTATACCATCCTCATTGATGGTCACTGCAAGCAAAACAATTTGGATAAGGCCTTTGCTACGCTTGACGACATGTTGCAAAAGGGTATATCTCCCTCTATTCATACTTACACTGTGTTCATTCGTGGTCTATGCAATGCAGGAAAGATGCAAGAGGCACACTGTCTCTTGCAAGAAATGCAGTGTAAAGGTGTGGTCCCAGATATTGTTGCCTATGGCACATTGATTAATGGGTATTGTAAGAAAGGAAATATGGATGAGGCTTTACAGATCCACAGTGATATTTTAAGAAATGGTATTCAGTCAAATATCATTATTTACAATTCCTTGATAAATGGCCTATGTGAGTTGGGCAATTTGCAAGAGGCTGACAGGATATTCAAGGAAATGTTGGAAATGGGGTTGGTGCCTAATAATGTCACATACACAATTCTTATTGATGGACACTGTAAGAAAGGAACCCTCGAGAATGCTCATAAAATATATGTGGAAATGGTGAAAAAAGGGGTTACACCTGATAATTACATTTATGGTATACTTTTACATCGATGTTGGAAGGAAGGAGCATTTGTGGAAACATTCCAGCTTCTTAACGAAATGGCAGAACGAGGTATTTCCTTGGATATTGCAACATATAATGCAATCATCCATGGAATTTGCAAGATTGGCAATATGCAGGAGGCTAGTCAACTGTTAAAGAGGATGGTAGATAAAGAATTTCTACCTAATCATGTGACCTATACCACCATTATTGATGGATATTGCAAGGCAGGTAATATGCAAAATGCATGCATGTATTTGAAGGAAATGCAGGACAAAGGTTTGATGCCGAACGTTATCACTTACACGGCATTGATTGATGAGTACATAAAACAAGGCAATATGGTTGAGGCCTTTCGTTTGTTCAATGAAATGGTTGAAAAAGGGATTGCCCCTGATGCTGTCATTTACAGTGTGCTAATTGATGCTCATTACAAACAAGGAAATCTGAAAGAAGCCTCTAAATTGTGTGAAGAAATGTATGAGAAGGGTATGACTCCATTTTCTGGTACATATGATGTACTCATCTCTGGCTGCTGCAATGAAGGAAGGATGACAGAGGCTCTAAAACTATTAGATGAAATGGTGAAAGGAGGTGCTGTACCAGGTGTCACTACCTATAACATCCTGATCCATGGATTTTGCAAGGAAGGCAATATGGAAGAGGCTTGTAGACTTCTGACAGAAATGATGAACAGGGAATTGATTCCCAATAATGCTACTTACAAATATATGATTGATGGCTATAAGAAAGTGGGCAACACTGATGAAGCAAACAAAATTTTGAAGAAAATGGCTGAGATGGAACCAATGGCTGAGACTTAGATTAAATCACCGAGAGCATATAAGAGATAAAAACTAAAAGCAGTACTTTCACAGTTGGATAAGGGAATATGTAATCTGTGGTGATACATATATTGTATGCAGGCTGCAACGATTGAACCACTGAGAAAGATATACAAAAGACACTTTTTTGTGACATAGCCCTTATCCAACATGTGCTTATTCACTTGATGATGAATGAATATGCAGGTCATGAGTCATCTCACATGCAAGCCTAGGACTCATCAAAGACTGGGAGATTGGGCGAAATTGACGTGGAGATTGACTAAAATGTCAGAGTAGGGCTATTCCAATAGCATTGCCTCTATTACCATTTCTCAAGGATCTCAATCCTTCTTAAATTTAATCATTAAATTTTTGTTTTCACAGTTATAAGACCTTGGGCCTCAAATTGCCTTCCCTTGAATCCATTGAGGCAACATGTGCTTATTCACTTTGTTGATGAATGATAGCATCGGTCAGACGTTGGAATGACGAATTAATATGAATCCTACATAAACATGTATGTATGTATGTATGTCAGTCCACCATGTGAACTGACATACATACACACATACTTCATTCTTGTGTAAATAAAACATAATCATATTTCATGCCGTCTTTCTATGCCTGAACGAATCTCCATTCTGATCTGTATGTGATCAGATCCTTGTCTTTTCTCCTGCCTTGAATCGTGGAAGGATATCCAAGGCTTAATACATCCAACGAGTTCAAGGTTGCATGATCGTATTGATTGATCAAACATTCATGTTCGCATTTATTAATATCAAACTTATAAATAAATCGGCGGTTGTGTTTGTGAATTAGTTAAATGATAGTTAACAAATCTTTAGGCAAACGCATCCCTTGGGACACGTTGTGTGTGGACATGTCTCCACTCCCCACATAACGTGCCCCTATTGAAGATATAAATACAAACCGATTTCAAAGGAGAAAATAATAGAAATCGAAAATTATGCTCTCTCCATTGAATCAGCAAATACAGTGTTAGAAATTAAACTCCAGCACCATTAACATATTGTTGACTTTCATCTTGAAGGATTAGAATTCTCGATATTAAATCTGCACATTGAACAAATAATATTAGTCTGATATAAATTTAATCCTATTTTAACACACTTGATGATGAATGAATATGCAGGTCATGAGTCATCTCACATGCAAGCCTAGGGCTCATCAAAGACTGGGAGATTGGGAGAAATTGACGTGGAGATTGACTAAAATGTCAGAGTAGGGCTATTCCAATAGCATTGCCTCTATTACTATTTTTCAAGGATCTCAATCCTTCTTAAATTTAATCATTAAATTTTTGTTTTCACAGTTATAAGACCTTGGGCCTCAAATTGCCTTCCCTTGAATCCATTGAGGTGCTTCTAGTTACAATTAAATGACTAGCCCTATACCTCAGGTAAAATGTATTATTTGTACATTTCTCTAACTTCAATTGAACACAGATGCTCAAAGTTAGCATAACTAGTGCAGAAATGCCTTTTATTAGTTTTAAAAGATGACTATATAAGCTTCAGTTAGACATAATCCTTTGACAACCATCATGTTTATGTTTCTATATATTTTGTAATGTACAATGGCCATGTGAGTCGCCAGCTTGATGTTATAAGTCAATTGGTTTCTCATAGCTTTCTCAAAGCCAATGCCACTTCTTGTAACTTTTGGAAGGATACAGTAATGATTAACGCATTTCCTATCTGTAGTCTTGGAGAACTAGTTCAAGATGGAACTTGACAGTTAAAGTATGCTCATCCTAGAGTAGCATTAGTAAAGTAGTGCTAATGTGCGGATTTGATAATTGTTATCACAGATGAGGGTACAATATGTTTTTCAAGGAGGATTTGAAGTTTTACTGAGATGGATTTATCACCCTCTATTTTGGCTATTTCTTTCCAAGTGCCTTAAGTTCTTGCTTTTTCTTTTGAAACTCCTTTAGCCTTTAGGGCTTGTACCGTCACATTAGAGAGGCATCCGGTTATATGTTTTTGTAGTTTCTAATGGATTTCTTGGATGTAACAGCTTTCAACTACCAATTTCAGTCCGTGGTGGCCACTTTTCAAAGCTGTAAGAGACCCTCTACCTAAAAATGTATGAGATTATTCAGTCTATGTTCATCTCAGCAGTACCAAATAAATAACATGTAAACCCCATTACTGATTTCTCATAAACTTCAAATGTCAGGAAAGTGGCTACTGAACATAGCTTTGGGTATTTGAGCATTAGATTTGTTGCTTCATGCTTTTGTTTCTGTAGAGTTTTTGTCTGTTGTACGATCATTTTCTACTTAAAGGATGCTTCAGTATACTGAGGATGTAATAGGCACTGCTGTTGTGTACTCCATCAGCTTTGTACCTTATTTAAATCCCATTGGCCATTCTTGGCCTCTTGTGGTTATAATATCTAAATTAAATAAAATACAAAACTAGGAAAGTATTAACTCGTCAACATGTGTATTAGTATATGAACTTATCTCTTCTATGTCAAGAGGAAATAAACAAGATAATTCAGCCTCTTCCTTAAAATGTTCTGTTTCATCTTGTCAATAATTACCCACCTTGCAAATGAAACTGGAACATATGCTGCATGAATCAGCAGAGTTTGAATATTTGTGGTGTCATCTAGTGACTTGGCTTAGAGATTCACCAGAATGAGTTTTGTGCAAAAGCCCTTTCTTAGTAACATTCCAAGATGCTGATATAGAAATAAAAAAGACAAATAAGATAAATCTCAATGATTTGAAGAACCTTATGTTTGTGGATTTATTACCTGCTCATGCCGATTAGGGAGTTGTGAATCTATATTAACTATATTTCAAATGTTTCTCATTGTCTTGTTGAAGCTTATTTGGGATCATTACATGCAATCCCTGTTGAGAGGTAGCTCAGGTTCCAATGCAGATTTTCTATTACATGTCAATGAAATTGAAGATCCTTACAGTTTCAGTATATAAAGTAGCTACTTTGGGATTAAGCCTCAAATAGTTAAGATCAAGTATCTGTAGGCCAACTTATTGTAGATCTTGTATTGTGAAATGTTCTGACCAGGAAATCACGGCTTCATTGTGTTGGATAAGAGTTGTATACTTCCATGTATAATAGTTAGGATGGGATCACCTTGCAAGTTGATCGGAAAATTGTGAAGCAATTATCTGGGATTTTTTTTTCTCTACATTTATCTTTTGCATGATTTCATTGAATGTGTATCACTGCTTTTGGTGTGTCTATTTATATCTACACCTGCTTAAGTGTGACATATGAGAGATTTATTATTGTATTGGAGAATGGTCGAGTTTTTTGCAATAGCAAATTTTTGCTGTGCTGAGTTTTTTTTACTTGAAAGGGGTTTCCCAGGTGAAAATACTTCATATTGTCTTTGTTTCCTATCACCTTGTTTTTGTTTCAAATTGTATATGCTCTACTACTACTGTACAGCTTTATTGGGTTTTTTTTTCCCACTAATTGGACCAGAAATGGAGGAAATCAATATAACAAGAAATAATTTTTAATTAAATGATTGCATTATCATTGGATCATCTCATCTGGTTGAAAGTGAGTGCAACATAAATGCTGGGAAAGTAACATTAAGGAAGATCGTGATCATGAATTAATTCTCAAAATTTTGGCAGTGCATGTTTAAATCATCTCTATGTTTTACATGTCATACTTTCATTAAAGTATTCATGGTTCTGCCTTGGAAAGATAATACAAGGTTAAATTCAGCTCAATGTGAATTAAGAAAGCCGGGTTATTGTATTGAATGTTGAATTACCAATCTTGGCTTTGGGTGCTTCACATCGCTTTCCAAAATAAAAAATTCAGCAATATAAAGCTTGACTGTTCTTTGTATCAATTTTCCCAATAATCTAATGCACCTTACTGTCTCACCCATACTAAATTCTTGGGTTCGTATGACATTTTCATTCTCCTTCATTGAGCTTTGCAATTCCATTTTTAGTCACCATCTGTTTGCTCTTTCGTAATGGACCGAGCAGTAGTTCTTTTAATTTATACCTGATCTATATGGGAGCTTTAAATAAGCACTACTGAATGGTAATACTTTGAATATGGCTGGTTGTATTTTTATATTATCATATTATTTTATTAAGATATAATATTACAATAATATTTCTATATAAAATATAAATTTCTTTACCATTTTTTAAGAAAATAATGAAAAGATGAAGCATTATCATTTTACAATCTTGTACAAATAAAAATAGACTATTATTTAAATAAAAATATATTATTAAAATTTATATTTAATATTAATTGTGAGTAAATTTTTTGACATCTATCTTAAAGCTTAAGAAATGTTGATAGATAAAGAAACAAAAAGAATAATAAATAAAAAATAATTTCTTAATAAAATATTTACATAACCATAATCTACTACATGGATATGTTGATATAAAAATAAAAGTAATGCTGCAAATAGACTAGTCTTACAAATAACCTTCCAAGTTTTCCTTTATGGGATTGTATAAGCAGCCAGGCAGAACAGGAAGGGAGGATATTGGGAAAGATTGTGGAATTCAGCTTTGCACCTGACAGTAGCATTTGCTAAAAGTCTTATCAACAAATCCATTTGTGCATATCCTACATTCATGGCATTCCATACAGTGACATCAATTTGAGGCATTCTGTCACACAGTTCACATGCCTTGTCCATGATTCCACATTTTGCATACGCATCCACCAAGGCAGTTGCATCTGTAACATATGACACAAGTCTTCCTTTCATTTACACTTTCCAATAAAAGAATGCTGCAAATAGACTAGTCTTATAAGTAACCTTCCAATTTTTCCTTTCTTAGATTGTACAAGCAGGCTGGCATAACAGGAAGGGAGGATATTGGAAAAGATTGTGGAATTCAGCTTTGCACCTGACAATGGCATTTGCTTGAAAGTTTTTAAAAGTATTATCAACAAATTCATTTTGTGCATATCCTACAATCATGGCATTCCATACAGTGACATCTGTTTGAGGCATTCTGTCACACAGTTCACATGCCTTGTCCATGATTCCACATTTTGCATACATATCCACCGAGGCGGTTGCATCTGTAACATCTGACACAAGTGTTCCTTTCATTTACACTTTGATTGATGTACATACCATAAATATATTTCTTAGGATCACTACTTAGAATGGGCTCTCAATCAGCTCTGACTAAATTGACAATGATTGTACTTGTATATATACAAAGGCCTGGAACTGGCTATGCAGCCATATAAATTGCCAAGCATATAGGGGCACATTACTCAAAAAGCATTACTTTACTCTTATACAACTGACGATTTATATGACTGCATAGTGGCCTCCAAAGGCCCAATGCTCTATGGATAAGTCATGATAACTAGTAACAATAGCTCTTGTTTTGGGTAGGTGCCCTGCTGCATAGTAGGTGTTGAAGCTTGAGTATCTGCACCTATTTTCCTCTTCACTTCTCTACTCACAGGCACTACTTTTGCAGGTTTTTAATTATGGTTTAGGTGGATGGTTAATTATATTGTGAGAGAAGACATTAAAAAAAAAGGGTTAATTGCGACTGACCACTGATTAGACCGCCATTATAGAATTGACTCAAATGAAATAGAAAAGAATTATGTTTTCAATTGAAAACAAATAAGTTAATGGATTGGGGAAGGAGAAGAAGATGAGTTATTCTTAAAAATAATCTTTAAAAATAATCTATTTCAATAGTCAGATGTGAATTTGGGTTGATAAAAATAGAATAAATATTTACGACTTTGTTATATGTATGAAGTGAAATTATTTTTCAATATGATTACATGTCTTAATTGTAGGATTTAACTTTGATTAGATAATGTTCTGCCAGACCTTTTTTTAGGAAAGAAATAGTTATATATAACACTAGGAAAATCAGCTGTAGCTAGCAAACAAGCAATGACTAACAGTTCAGATCAGCAACATACTGAGCTCAAATATTTTACATTTCTACACAACACCAAAAACACAAGAAAATCAATAACATTGTTGGTAGTGCAGCAAAAACTTTGTTTTCCTCCTGCCAGCAGAGCCATCTAAAATATTTCTCATTGAGATGTTTACTGTGGATTTTATAAATAAAATTGAAACTTAGTAATTATTGAACATTAAATCATGAAACTTTTGTATTTTTGATTTCAATATTAACATGAATAAACTTGGTGGTTTACTGAGTGATTCAAAGAACTTTTAAGCAAGATTTACTGAGATATAAGAAGACAGATCAAAGTCAAGAAAAGGGAATCTAAGCAGACGAACTTATGCATGGAAATATGTTGAATAGTGACACTTACGATTATTATTTTTATATACATAAATGTATGGTTTTAAATTATATATGTAGAATCATAATATTTTAATATTAAAATATAACTATTTATTTTATATAATTTTTTTGACATTGATATTATCAAGTTTTTTTTTTAATAAAATAAATAAATAAGTAGATAATAAAATAAAATAAAATTTGATATTATGAATAAAACAAAAATATCGATAACAATAATTAATAATCTAAATAATAGATATAAATAAGTAATTATTGAACATTAAATCATGAAACTTCTGTATTCTTGATTTCAATATTAACATGAATAAACTTGGTGGTTTATTGAGTGATTCAAAGAACTTTTAAGCAAGGTTTTCATTAAGAAAGAAAACTTAGGATTCAAATTCAGCAGAAAGAGAAGTTATGGAGTTAGATGGAAATGTTTACTCTTCTATAAAAGAGATATGGGGAGGTTTTGTAATGGTTTCAATTTTATGCTATTATTTAGTTAATTTAATTAAGACAATAATTAATTGTAGATTATATTAAATAAATAAGGTTCAATGTTGTATAAATTATATCCGTAGAATCATAATATTTAAATATTATTAACATATAACTATTTATTTTATGTAATTTTTTTGACATTGATATTATCAAGTTTTTTTTTTAATAAAATAAAAAAATAAGTGGATAATAAAATAAAATAAAATTTGATATTATGAATAAAATAAAAATATCGATAACAATAATTAATAATCTAAATAATAGATAATACTTAATACAATATATTTAATATAATTTATTAATAATTAAAATATTAATTAATAAGTAAAGAATAAACCAAAACCAAAGCATTGGAATAACTAAATATATATTCCTTGGGGGCATCTAAATTGGTTAATGATATTCATGAGTTGGAAGGTATTATCATTGGATGACAAGTAGTATACAAATTCAATTACAAGATAGCAAGTGATATTTTTGACCCATGAGCACATTTTGTTAGATAGGTATTTTGAGTTGATCCATAACCCTCACCCCTCCATAGTAAAATTAAGGATTAAATTAAATCCCCATGGGCCTTGCTACTAGCTTTTTGCACATTCAATTTATTGAAGATTTTTTATGTAAGGGATCAAATGGAAAATTTCAAAGGAGGCACATAGACCATAGAAAGATTGGAACATGGAAGCTTAAGGGTGGCTTTGAATTTAAAAATATTGTAGTAGTCTCTTAGCACTAGTAAAAGGGATAGGACATTTTGGTACAAGGAAGTACTCCCATTTTATCTACCAATATTTTTTTTAAATCATAACTATTTTGTGAGGGTCATACAAGTAGTCACTTTGTAAGGAATAATGGAGTTTAAGTGTGCAATTAAATGATGGTTATTTTTTTTTGGTTATTACATGAAATTTCTTGTCTAGTCTTATGAATTGTTTTATATGGTATCATCTATTTTGGGTTTTAGGTAAAAAAGTTATGTTTATGTAAATAATATGCATTTAAGAAATGTTAATATAAGTTGGTCATGAAGGTTCACAATTTAATAGCTAAATGAATTTTATATTTTCAATATTTTAATATATGGGTAGCGATCTTATCAAAAAAAAAGAAATATATAGATATACAAAATAAAATGAATAGACAATTGTTAATGTGTATTAATGATAAAAGATATTGAAAATAGACAATTCATATAAGGAAATATAGACATGGATTTGTAATTTGAATAAAAGAAAGATTTTGTAGAAGAAAAAAATGAGCTCTTGACTTTGGGGAAAATAATTTAAAAAGATTAATTTTATTGTTAAGAAGAAAATAGAGATAGAAAATATATTGTAGTAGTGACATTAGGACAAATTGTCAAATAATTTTTTAAATTAAAAAAAAAGTTTTCTATATAAGAATCTCGCTCAAATTCTATAAAAATTTGAAAAATTCATAAAAGATTTAAGAAACACTTAAAAAACCCTCTTATGAAAATAATTTATAAAAAATTTCAAATACATAAAAAATTATAATATTTTTGTCAAAATTTCTATTTTACCATTTCTCTCTTTTTTTAATGAGAGAGACATTAAAATACATAACTATAAATGCAAGATTAGAATATTATAATTATAAAAGAAAAAAATTGAAAGGTGTTATGGTACTATTATTATAGGGCGTGATTCATATGGAGGTAAACTCCATGTAAGCTTATAGAATATTTATGTAGTTGGCCATTCTTAAAGAATTAAAATAAATCATAATATTCAATAAAATAATAATATATAAGTATATTATGTGTCTAAATAATATATATTATTTATTTATATAAATTTATATTTGTATATTCATATTTATATAAATGTAAAAAAATAAAAATATAAAATAATATAATAATTATTAAATAATTAAAAAATTATTTATAAAGGATATTATTAAAATATTTTGTTTTTTGGAGGACGACGAGTTTTGTAGTCAATTGTGTAGATTAGGGCTTCCGACCTAGTCACATCTTATCTCCGCTTTTTGGCTCTGATTAGGGTCATTTGGGATTGATTAGTGTGTAGGTTGCTTGGGGGTACAACAAAGTGTGTTGGGTTGAGCCTAGAGTGCATTCTAAGGATTGTTTTTGCCAAGTTTATTAAAGTATTTTTGGTTCAGATTTTTGGAGGATGACTTTGGTTGCTTGTTTGGGGTTACAGGTTCACTCACTGGTGCAAGTGCTATGAATTTTGGTGTCTCTTTCTGTGTTGTGAAGAGTTGATCAATTCTTTTGCTTTTGCTTTTTTTTTTGGGTGGTTTGCCATTGGTGTTTTATGTTCTTGTTTTATTTACCCTTCTCCCCTGGGTCTATAGGTTTGATGGAGGAACAAGGTTTATCTATGAATTTGGTGCTTCTTGAGTCCATGGGTAAGGAAGATCCTTCTTCTTCACATGCAAGGGCTATGGAGCATTTGAGTAAAATATCGACAGGCAAGAGTTCTTCCTCTTTGAATGGTCCCCCTAGATTGAAGAAATCGAATGGATGCTTGGAACAAAGCCATACCATTTGGTTTTAGTGATTCAATTGGAGTAGTCATGGAGGATGTTTCCTATTTGAGCAATCATGCTCTTATTTACAAATTCATGGGGATGCAAATCTCTTTGCTGGTATTGGAATCATGGATTTGATGTACTTGGAACCTTGAAGGTGATATGGAGTTAATGTTAGCGACAAATTACTACTTTTTAGTAGTTTTTTCATGCATGGTTAATAGAAACAAGGCTTTTGAGGGAGGCCCTTATTTTTATAACTACTTGTTAGTTTCTTTATCAAACCCTGGCATGTGGGGTTCAACTTTGCTGAGGAGCTTCCATTGAGGGTTCCAATTTGGGTTTGTCTACCTCAAATTCTGTTTGAATTCTAGAAACATGATATCCTGCGTATGATTGCTCTATTGCTTGGAAAGTTGATAGGTTCTACTCAACAAAATTTGGATAGGAAGGTAATTAATTTTGCCCAAATATGTGTTGAAATTGATTTGAATAACCCTTTGCCAAATTTTGTGGAAATATGTCTTGGATCCTCTTCTTGGATTCAACAACTCAACTATGAAACTCCTCACTTTAGGTGCCAAATTTGTCACGAGGATGGGCATATTCAAAGATAATATCATCGCTTCAATCGTGTAGCTCTTACAACTCATGGTTCCTCTAACCTATCTCCTAGGTGGATAAAGGAAAGGCTCTCGTGTTAGATGGGGTCGTAGATAAGAAGGGCTTTATTCTTGTTAAGCCTCACAATAAGGGGTGAGTTCAGAAGAGAACACTCAAGGACATGAAAATGGATGGAACCTTTAATTCCAATTATGTTTCCCTCTGGTGATGACTCCTTAGGTGATTCAATGACTAAAGATAGAGAACATGATAATCAAAACCCCTCTCAAATGGATTTGTAGAATTCTTAGATGGATATGGATGTTCCTCCTAGAAATCCTAATGATTCAAAACCTAGTGGACCCTTAGCTGTGAAGGATGTTGGAGCCTTGACTAATTCAAATCCCCCTCAAGTGTAGGAGATTTTAGATTCTAGGAAAAGTAGTTGTGTTTTGCATACACTAGGTCTATAGAAAATGCCACATAAAAAGGGACTTTCAGAGAAACCTTCTAGGATAAGACACAAGGACTAGGAGAAGGTTAAGCTTATTAATGAAACTTTAGTGGGATCTGGGTCAGTGAAGACCATTAAATCTCACTTCTCCAAATCTTGTAAATGATTGTTAGTTCTTTTAATGTGAATAACATCCCTAGACAAAAGGCTATTTGTGATATGATTAGCAATCATTCTCCCGATAATCTCTTTATTTAGGAAACTAGATTGACAGTGGATGGTATGTTGGATACAACTCTTAGAATCTGGACCCGTGGTTTGTGTTAGTTTACTGGTGCTCAAGGCAATTCTGGGGGTGTGGCTTGTTTCTAAGATCGAAGGAAGGTGGTCCCACTTTGGTGGATGTCAAGTCACTTTTCTATCTCCTTGATAGCTAATAGCTTGGAGTCTGGTGAAACCCGTCTTTTCACTAATGTTTATGCTTCTATTGATCTTCATGGTAAACCTCAGTTATGTTCTTATGTTAATATGTCCGGCCTCTAACTCCTTTTATCCCTTGGATCTTAGCAAGTGATTTCAATGCAATCTTGAGCCTAGAGGAAAAAGGGGGGTATTGTTAGGCCTAATCCTTTTGCTAGTCTTTTAAGAGGCAATAGCAAGATTTTGAACCTTATTGATGTGAAGCCATGTAATGGTATCTTCACTTGGAGCAATAGAAGAAGTGGTGAGAATACTATTTTAGAAAGGCTAGATAGATTCCTTGTCTACTATTATTGGATTGCAGATAGGTGGACTACTAGTTCCGAGATCTTGGATTAGAGGGATTTTGATCACTAGCTGATCAAATTCTTTTTATTTCATTTAGATCTTCCAAGAGCTCCTCTCTTAAGTTTCAACTCACGTGGCTTCATGACCTCTCTCTTTAGGACTTAATGCATCATTGGTGATTCGAAGGGCGGTCTTCTCATGACATGACTATGTACTCTTTTGTGAAAAGATTGCAGTTTGTGAAATACAAGCTCAAAAAGTAGAATAGGTTGTGCTTTGGCCATCTTCATCTAATAAATTGATCTTCCAATCTTGTTTAGATTCTATCACTCACCAAATAATGGATCATGGTTTGATCGAGGATGGATTAGTGCGAAATCAGCAACTGCTAAGGAGCTAGAGGAATGAGAGTTATGGGAGGATATTTTTTGGAAGCAAAATTACTGTATTGATTAGCTATAGGAAGGGGATAAAAATGCTACTTTCTTCCATCAGTCTATTAAATCTAAGAGAAGTGGGAATTTTATAATTTCTCTGGAATCCTTAGGGGGGGAGGGGTGAGGAGGTGGGTCCAACTTTCTTTTCTGAGTGAGATCTCTTGGGCAAACTCTTAGTTTTTCTCAACTCTTTTTACTAAGGACTATATCCCTGCAAGAGAAGATGAGAACTTAATTTTGGATTGTATCCCCTCTTTAGTCTATGATGAGATGAATGCAACTCTGATTTGGCTCATCTCATTATAGGAACTGGAAGAGGTAGTATTTCATATGAAAAAAGGAAAGACCCCAAGCCTTGATGGTATTCCTATTGATTTCTTCTAGGAGTTTTAGGAAATTCTTAAATTGGGCCTGTTGAGGGTAGTGTTGTAGCCCCAAAATAATAAGCAAATGTTGATAGCGTCGAATTCTACTTTCCTGACTCCTATTCCAAAAGGGGAGGATGCTTCTTCTTTGAACCATTTTAGACCCATAGCTCTCTGTAATGTGACCTATAAAATCATTACTAAATTGATTACAAAGAGGATCAAGCCTTGACTCAATTCTTTGATTTCTGAGGAACAAGGTAGATTTGTTACTGATAGAAAAATCCTTAACAAGATTGTGATTGCCACTGAGTCCATTCATTCAATGGAAAACTACAAGGATAAGGCTATGTTCACAAAACTTCATATGGCAAAAGACTATGATAGGGTCGAGTGGCACTTTTTGTAGAAAGTTCTTCTAGCTTTTGGCTTTGGCAAAGATTGGGTTGACTAGATCACGAGTTATGTTACTTCTGCCTCTTTTTTTGTTCTCATAAATGGTAAGCCTTCAGATCCATTTAGAGCCTCCCATGGTCTTAAAAAAGGAGATCCTCTCTCCCCTTATCTATTTATTATTATGGATGAGGGTCTGAGAATATTTATCAAGTCCTATGTCAAGCAAGGTCTTATTCAAGGATGGAGCTAGAACAATAGTTTTCCTCTTCTTTCTCATCTTTAGTTTGTTGATGATACTTGCCCAATGGGCATGGCCAAAATCAATGAAACAGTGAAATTTAGAAGAGCTCTGTACACTTAGTTGCCTCTAGGAAAATATTAATGAGAATAAGTCATCTATTTTTTTCTTCAATATTGTATAACTCATTCGATGTAGGATTGCTTGGATCTTTAGATTTTAGATTGGTTCCCTTCCTTTGGTCTACCTCAGGATTCTCCTTGTGGTTAGATCTTTGTCTAGGGAGTTTTGGACTTGCAGATGGCTCTCGATAGTTGGGCGAGTGACTCTTTTGAAATTGGTGGTTCAAGCCCTTCCGATCTACAAGTTCTCTTTTTAGGTTGCCCTTTTAAGATTTGCTAAGGATTTTGATTCCCTTTCTCGTTAGTTTTTATGTGATGGAATTTTTCTCTCGTCAAAGTGGAGTCTTGTTAAGTGGGATTCAATTTGAAAGTTGAATCAAGAAGGAGGTCTTGGGCTTAGGACAATTGGGATGATTGGTCAGGCTTTATCTACCAAGCTATATTGGAGATGATGTATTAGCCGAGACCAAGTGTGGGCTAGGATTCTCATAGTAAAGTACCTCTCAATGGGGGGATGAATCTAATGTACCTCACCGCATCCTTCTAGTAAAGGGATTTATGATTTGGAATACCCTTAAGAGGGGGGATAAGCTTATCAAAGAAGGGATTTTTTGGATTTGTTAAAAGGGATTAGATTCCCTTTCTTGTTATGATTCTTGGGATGGTTACCCTCCTATCATATCAATTTTTCCCCATTTGCAAGCCCTTTGCAACACTCTGCAGGAAGTAGGTTGGAATATTTTAAAACTACTCATAATGGGTTTTGTGGTGGTCGTTCATTGGAAGGATCCTAGGGAGTGGCCACTAGGGGGGCACTAAGGAGGCTTGTAAGGAGCTAACAAATATTTTAGCTAGTAGATTGTGTAATTCCCTTAAAGGGAGAAATATTCTAGCTTGGGGTCCTAGCTTGAAGGGAAAATTCCCCATAGCCTCACATTATTCAATGTTGGATAGATAGTTGTATGAGAGAGTTGGCATTTTGTGGTGGAATTAGGTATTGAACAATTTTGCTTGGTCCAAACGCAATTTATTTCTATGGCTGGTGGTACATAATAAGTGTCTTACCTTGGAGAATATTCAGAAGAGAGGGTTCTAGGGTCCCTCCATTTGTGTTCTTTGTAATAACATTGAAAAATGTGCTTCACATCTCTTCTTCTAGTGTCAGTTTCCTAGGGAACCTTTGCACCTTTGGTGGGGTGTTTGGAACCACGCTTGTGTTCATGCTACTTCCTTGGTTGAATTTTGAGAAAGTTTGGGTAGGCCTCTAGCCAAGACCTCTTTTCTTTAGGTGGCTTCCAGGCTATTGGCCCTACTTTCATTATCCAGACATCTTTCGCTAGAAAGGAATCATAGGATTTTTTAGGATAGGAAAAATGGTGCTGGTTTAGTTATGGCGAAAAAACATTAGAAGGCTCCAAGAGACTATTTATGTTAAGTGTGATCTTTCAATTTTGATGGATCCAAGTGATTTAGCTATTATTAGGAATTTGAATAGCAATGGTCGGGAGCCTTGCTTCTTCTATAGGTAAAATATCTCGACATGTCAAAAAGAAGATCCACCATAAGGGAAGGTGCCTTCCTCCTCCTAGAGGAGTTCTGAAGGTGAATACAGATGGATCCTCTAGGGGGAATCCATGACATGTGGGGATTAGTGGCATTATCAGGAATAGTTCTAGGGATGTCTTGTTCTTCTTTTTTATTTATAAAGGACAATTTACTAATAACCTCATGGAGGCCCTGGCTATTCTATGTGTAGTGGAAAGAGATTGTTCCCTTGGATGGAAAAGGATTATCTATGAATTTGATTTACAAATTGTGGTGGATATGTTGAATGATTAATGATCCGATGGGGCTAATTGGCAACTAGCCTTGGTGGTTAGACAGATTTTGAGCTTGAGTTGCTCTTTGGAATTTGCTTCCTTTTGTCATATTCCTAGAGAGTGGAACAAAGGGGCAAATTATTTAGCTAACTGTGCTTTTGAGTAGTTGGAGGTGTGGAATGTTAGTGATTGGGGAGCTTTGGCTCTAGAGTATTCTCAAACTTCAGAGAAGTTAGTTGGGGAGGATAGGAATGTGTAATTAGTTTATTCTTTTGAGGGTCTTCTGGTGTTTCATTTTTTTGTTTGTTGGTTGTTCCTTTTTGGGCTTGTGGCCTTGTGCTTTATAATTTCTCTTGGTGTTGAATAAATTTTTACCCTTTTTCCCAAAAAAGAAAAAGGAAAAAAAAGACATTATGATCATATTCAAATATGAGTAAATAATACTATAATACTAAAATTATCATTATGTTGATAGTATTCATAAAAGAACTAATTCAGTGGGTATTGGGATATAACAAATGCTTGTAGCTATGGTCATGCCTATATAATTTAACATATAAATTATATAGTACTATTATGAAAGCTTGAATAAGTTTTAAATTACTAAACATATATTTTATAAAATAGATTACATACAAAGCATTATGTATGATTTGATGTGTCAAAAAAAATTAATGGCTCTTAAAATCATGATTCAATATCAATTTAGATATATTTAAGATTATAAATTCTTAATTGTTAAAGATTAAATCATGGGTTACTTTAACAAATTCAAATTATACATTTATCTTATTTAATTGAGGAATAAAGTATAGATAAATACTATTTGAATAAATTGATATGATTAAATGTTATGGTCCCACTATAGGTTATGTAAAATAATGTGACTATACATCATCTTTGGAGACCATTTTAGAGACATTATTACAATAATATCCATGTAGATATAACGAATAACTACAACATCAAAGCTTTAGACTTAATCAACCATGTGGTTTGGTTTGATATCAAGTTATAAATTGATATGAAAAATTATGGGATGTTGAAAGATTATTGGAAAGAAACAAATGGAGAAAGCTAGATCAAAAAATGAAGCCTCTAATTCTCTATCTAGGATACTTAGGTAGGACCACATACATGCAATTATAAGGAATACAATAAGTTAGGTGTAGCATGTAGGATATTAATTTAAGTATGTTACTAAAAAGATGCTAGTGTGATAGATTTTTTCTCACAATGACAATGATTACTTAGGATATTGGATCATTGACATGATATATGATTTTATAGAGATATGGTGGAAGTTGAATTAAATTTTTGATATTTCATATGAGTAATCTTGGAGTTATAATTTAATTATTCTTATGAATATATCTACGACTATTTGATAATATTAAAAATGTGATGACTTTAATTTTGTAGGATGAACAATTATGACATTAACTAGGTCTAGTGTTCAATCAATCATTGGGTGGATCTTTCACACTTCAATTGTATTATATCTAAAACTAAGGTAGGAAGTGTATTCTTATGTTACCTACAAGAAACCCTAACATAGGGTGATCCTATAACAGTGTGTTCAACTTGTGATCATCGTATTCTTTTCTTGAAATCTTATATTTTTTTTATAAAAATAGATGATCTAAGCCTATAGGGATTCCATCTAAGGGGTTGAATTTCCCTCACAAAGGACAAATTATAATGATTAATTAGAGCCTTTATTAGCCCTTAGCAATACATGGAAACTTTACCCTTGATTTCTTTTGACCTAAAATACTTGAACCTTTGTAACCTCGCAAGGATATCCTTTTCTTATCTTATCAAACATTCAAACATGAAGGGATATCAACTTTGAGAAAGCCTAATGATTCTTCACCTATGGATATGGATATTCCTCCTTTGCATCCCAAACTTGATCTGCTTCCTACCGCTCCTATTCCTCCTATATATGTTATAGTCCCATCTCCTACATCTTGTAAAGGTCAAAGAGAAAAGAATCCGACATCCTGTATCTCTCAACCTAGTGAGGTTTCTTTAGTTCTTCCTTCTACAAAGAAAGAAGAGAAGCCTATGTTGATTGATCCCCAACCTTCCCAAGCTTCGAATCATACCAAAAGAAATCATAGTGTGAAAGAATGTTGATGAAGATGTCATGCCAAGGCTTGTGAGCTTACTTCCCAAAGAGTTTCCTCCTCTAAGTTGTCAAATGTTGACTTGGTCCCATTTTCCCAACCTTTGCTTGACCCTAGGGAAGAGATTTATCTTAATCAACCATGCCAAAAATTAAAATTATCTATGTAAAATGAATTCTACTTTATCTCATCCTCACATTAGAGATCCTATTGTGATTAATTTGGATGATAATGTTGATGATAATAATGTGGATACTAATAATTTTGATGGTATGTATGAGGTTATTGATATTTTTCTCGAGTTATCTTTGAGATTTGCAAAAGCTTTAATCCTAGCTACTAGTGACCAACAAAGCGATTTCATCATTAGAGAATGGTCCTTGTTTGGATCTTGCAATAGCTCCTTCTACCATGCTTTCTTTGGCTCCTCTTACATCTTGTCCACCATCGCTAAATGATGTTAAGAAAGATTGAGAGTGAGATGATTTGCAAGACTAACTTTACTTGTGTAGTGGCCTCCTTTGTGTGTTTGCTTGCATGTGATGTGTTTCTCCCATTGTGTGATACTTTACATGTGTTTGTGTTATGTTAAGCTCTCTTTGGATGACCCTTGTTTCTTCGTTGGTGCAAGGAAATGAAGGGATTGAACCTATTGTGGCATTCCTCTATTTTTATCTCACTTCTCCTATACGTCGTATTCATGTTATGTCATAAATGTACTGTAAATGTGATTTTGTGTTGTCTACTTGGGAATGATGCAAAGCATTAAGATCTCTCTTTTTGGTCTCTTCCATGTTGACCCAAAAAAGACTTTTGTTGTTCATCTTATGTTCTCTTCTTGCATTGTGCTCGTAGTTCCACTACCTTTTGTGATGGGAACTATCTCACATACACACGCTCTGATACCACTTGATGGTAGACACCTCACAAATCTACACATAGATATCACTTGATGGGGACAAGCTCACACATGATAGCCTTACTAACAACCACTCAACAAAAACTAAATTCACAGTGTTAAGACAACTTATAATGATAGGAAGTTCAGGAATGACAGGAACTATAGTCATACCGGGTACTCACATGACATAACAATTTAATTAGTGAAAATAAAGTGTTAATCCAGACAAACAATAACTCATCTCATATTCAGGATTATAGGAACAATTTTCCAATAAAAGAAACAACAATACAACTATTCATTTATTTATGTCTTGAATAAGATTACAAAGCAATAATTGATCCTTTCTAGGATCGGGTTTCTCCTCTTGTCAAGCTGTCTCTTCTCTCTCTCTTTTTTCTGCCTCTTCCCAAATCACATTCCCCCAAAATGAGGGATCCTTCCCTCCTAACTTATTCTTCCTTCCTCGATGCAACCCTTCACTTCTTCTTCTAGCCAACACCCTTTGTACACATGCCCACACTCAGAGCTCCTCCCTGGCCCAACCTTTCTTCTATTCAGCCTATTGGGCCTCCTCCCATTACTCTCATTATACAACCTCTATAGTGTCTGTTGACAACCATCTTTTATTCTCTCCTTGGCCTTTAATTTTGACCCTTCCTTTTTTGACTGTTTCCCAATTGATCATAATTGATTCTTTTAACCCATTCCATTTTCCTCCAAAAATGCTCATTAATATTTAATTTCTTCTCCTCTTGTCGAAGGCAACTATGTTGATTTACCCAACTTTCTATCCATGTGGCAACAAGAACCCCAAGCTTCTTACTTAGCAAACCAAAATTGTGAACAAAACATAAAACCAAACAAAATAAGCAATAAAAATAAAATGTTGATCTATGCTCCTGCATTAGGCTCCCTAGGAGACTAAAGAAAGCATGTGCTCTTGCACATGAGACCATAAATAAAAAATTATTCCTTGTACTTTTTTCTTCTTTTCTCCATTAATAACATCGAGCCTTTCCAACTCTTATCGTTGTAAGACTCCTTTACACTACCCCCATCTCTTGAGATCCTCTCAGAATCTCATTGCTTCACCTTCTTTCCTACAACTCTCACTACCATCCCCTACCCAACACAATTCTAGAAGATGCACCTCTCCAAGACCACTTCTACACACCTTCTACCCAAATTCATCTCTGTTGGAGGACAACCAACATAACCAATTTTTTCTCACAACTTCTTCTACCTTCAGTAATCTTCACCCATAGGTCCTAGTATATATTGCCTCACATTCAGTGATCTATCTTCACCCATAGGTCCTAGTATATATTGCCTCACATTCAGTGATCTATCTACACACTCAAGATCTTAGGCTCTGATACCACTTGATGGGAACTATCTCACATACACATGCTCTGATATCACTTGATGGCAAACACCTCACACATCTACACACATATATCACTTGATGGGGAAAACCTCACACATGAAAGCCTTATTGACAATCACTCAACAAAAACTGAATTCACAACATTAAGACAACTTATAATGATAGGAAGTTCAGGAATGATAGGAACTATAGTCATACTCGGTACTCACATAACATGATAGATAATCAATAAAAATATAGTGTTCATCGAGACAAACAATAACTCATCTCATATTTAGGATGTCAGAGAAATGATTTTCCAATCAAAGAAACAACAATGCAAATATTCATTTATTTTTGTCTTGAATAAGATTACAAAGCAACAATCGATCCTGGTTTTCTCCTCTTGTCGGGTCGTGTCTTCGCTCTCTTTTCCATTCTGCCTCTTCCCAAATCACATTCCCCCAAAATAAGGGCTTCTTCCCTCCTAACTTATTCTTCCTTCCTCGACATATCCCTTCACCTCTTCTCCTGGGTGACACCATCTATACATTGGCCCACACTCAGAGCTCCTCTCTGGCATGACCTTTCTTCTATTCGACCTATCTAGCCTATTCCCATTACTCTCACCAACCACCCTCTAAAATTCTTGTTGACAACCTTATTTTATTCTCCCCTTGGCCTTTCATTTTCAACCTTCCTTTTCTAACCATTTCCCTAACGATCACAACTGATTCTTTAACCCGTTCCATTTTCCTCCAAAATTGCTCATTAATATTTAATCGTTCATCTTCTCTTGCCGAAGGCAACTATCAATTTTAACCAAGTTTTTGCCCATGTGGCCACATGAACTCCAAGCTTCTTACTCAGCAAACCAAAATTATGAACAAAACATAAAACCGAACAAAATAGGCAATAGAAAAAAAATGTTGACCGATGCTCCTGCATCACTTTGGGGGATGAGATCAATTCAATACAATCATACTTGATATACATGTTTTATTTGATGCACATACTAACCCCATGTAGTGGATCCCCTATGTGCTCTCTCTTTGTGTCTTATGCACAACCACCTTTGATTTTCCTATACTTGGGGACATCTCATTGTTGTGACATTCTTGTCTTTTGGATGTATGCAAATGGTACATTAAAGAAATTTCTCCAGGTTAGGCATACACAGTCACTTTAATGTGGGGGCATATTCTCAGTTCTATGTTACACTTTGTGCACACACTATTAAGGTTTGGTTTGTACACTTTGATCACACACCATGACATGTTTAGTGCACATTGCAACGCCCATTTTGTAGTCAATATTTGTTAGGATTACTTTGCAAGTCAAGGCTTTGTTTTGTAATCTTTGTGTTTGGTCTGTAGTTGAGTTCTTCTTTCTTTGTGCTGACATGAATCATAGTAAGAAGATCCTTACTAGATCATGGAGTCATGTCTTTCCTTCTCTCTCTCTTCTCTTCATGTGTTTCTCCTTTTATCTTGATATTACATTGATGAGATGCTAAGAAGCCGGGGGCTTTGTGTTTCTTATATCTTTAATATCTCGGTGAAAGTCTTTTCATGCTATTCTATACTTCATCGAGAGCATGAACATAAATTCATACTCTCTTGAAAGTGGGGGCTAAATGTAGTGTCATAAATTATATCCTTATACAATTTCATACTCACTTAGGCCTCACTTTGGTGTTTTTTCCTTCTATGTCTTAATTATGCTTACACCTATTCCAAAACTGTGATCCTTATTCTCCACTTTGATTCCTAGACCTTGATTCAACCTAGATGGACTGGACCATGGTGCTAGGTGCCATACTCCTCCTAGACTAGGGAGCTAGGTGCCAAGATCAAAAGGGCACATTTTTTAATCATCTAATGGTTGAAAAATATGAAAATTGCTTTTCAAAGTTGGCCTTCTTCATAATTTTTAATACATTTAATGAGGATATGTATAAAAGAAAGTCTTATTTCCTCATTTATAATATCTCTCAATAATTTTTCAATAATTTTTCAAGAGAAATTCAAATCCAAATGAGAAAACAATCAAACATCATTAGAGAAGTGAAGGAGAAGTGAAGTATTCAAATTTAAAGCATTCAAGATGGCATCCATGATCAAGTTATTATGAAGACATCCATGAATCCTACATGAAAAAATCAACCTTTTTATGAAGACTTCAAGACAAAGGAGATTCATAAAGAAGGTGTAAGATTCTAATTCAACATTTCATTCTAGATCCTACTCTTTTCTATTTCATTCATGATAGAGTTAATTCCAAACCCAAGGTTTGACCTAGGCAAAACCCTATTATCCAACAACATTTTTCCTCTTTTGTGTGTACAAATGTAGGCTAGAAGAGAAGGAATACAAATCTAGAAAGTATAGAATAAGACAAATTGAACAAGATGAAGAACGAGAAAACCTTGGACACTAAAGATTGGTGAACAATATCCAACACTTTTTTGATAAAATTTCAAGAGGAGAACCTAAGCGACATCCTGATCTCGAAATTGTTTTTGATATATGAATCTGACACCTTCATGACTAGGTCACCTAGCTCCAAAATTTGGCATTTTCAAGCTCAAATTTTAAATAGAGGTTCCTCTCTACTTCCCATTTTGAGATCTATACTCAATGTCTATATATATGTATTGAAACTCTTTGTTCATGTTGATTTCTTTCAATTTTGCATCATTAGCCCTAGTCCTTGTTGTAACTTATCCAATTGCAACAAATTCAACTCAATCAAGGTGAATAAGATCCAATAGTTTTCTCAACTCTTTCCAAAAGGTTTGAGGTTGAGCCTATTTAATTACATTTACCTTAATGTGATATTGTTGTAAATGGGTTTGATTCCTAGTTTGCATGTTCAAACTAGTTAACCCCGTTTCATCACCATTACTTATTATTAAGTTGATCTAGCATATCATATGTAATGCATGCATGTCCAATTGTGTGAGATCTTTGTAGAATGATAAAATCACGAAATTGGTATGTTATAATGAAGCCTAGTGTGAAAGGTGAGATTTATATATTTGTATAGGAAATAAGAGAGTTGCAACTCACTACATAAAGTGTCATCCATAATGAGTCACTAGAGGGTGTCATGAGTATCCACAATAAAATAGTATCATGAGTCAAATAAAGTGATTAAACTTGGTTATTAAAGGTAAAGCATCCTTATGCTCAAGCACATCACTATCACTATTTGTACAAGAATTAAAAAACATGAGGTTCATGGATGAGCGAAGTGAGAATTTCTAAAAGTGTATGAAAAATAATGACTATGTTAAAAGTGGAGAAGTTCATACATGGTGAAAAATAACTCCATATATAACGTAATCTTATTTTTATTATAAAATACCATTAATGAATCAAGGATAATGGTTTCAAATGTGACAAATCACTATCAAAATCTATAAGAGAAGCATGAAGAGGCTTAAAAATAATGGGCTATAAGAATCCATCATGAAAGGTGCAACAATGGAGCACAATAGTAAAAGGCTCAATCCCTAATGTAGATGGATATATCACCGAGGTACATAAATCAGAAAATTAGCCATTAATTAGGTTTGAACATTAAACCCTAGAGGTGAAACAAGGCTAGGTGGGGTAGATGAAAGTAATGCCACGCTATGAACTACAAATCCTAGAAAAAGATATAGCTATGAAGCACAAATATTAAATAAAAAACAAACCCCAATTAGGCTCAAAATTAAGATGAAATACTTAGAAATATTAGATATAAAAGCCTTAATTTAGAAGGTAAAATCCTAGGGTGTATTGTTCAAGTCATGTTCAACAAAAATAGAAGGAAACCATTAAGCTTTAAATGTTTTGTATTAATTATCTAGATTATTTAATTAAACACAACCAAGTTAACCTAGACAATAAAATTGAGATACATACAATTATAAAATATAAATAAAACATGAAATGTGAAACATAAGAGTACTTACCTACAAAACTAATAATGAAAGAGTGATATTGATGATATTTTGAATTGATTTGTCACCTCTAGAAATTAACAAATTTATTTCATGGTTGTATCAAGGTCTAAATTAGCACAATAAATGATGAAGGTTGATCTCAAGTGCCATAAGTTTGATCTCGACTATCATGAACCTAATTTGTTATATGCATGATTGAAAGGTGATGAGATAAGCACTTGAAAATGACTTCACATTTGTCTTCTTGCTATTTAAATTTGCTACTTGTGGTGTTTAGAGATACTATTTAGGAGTTGCTTGACTCAATAGGTGAGCAAGTTGTCCTAGGTCAAACCACTTGGTAAGTTAGATTAATAGTGATGTCTAATTTTAAAGACATTATATATAGACATGCAAATGGCCTATATGATGATGATCATAGATCTATTTCTTTATTGCCCATAGAAAGTGAAGTGTCATCTATTTTCCTAACATAATCTAGCATTTGATCTTTTTGAATTAGTTGCACATTGAGCATCTTTAAATACTATGATCAAACAATGTGCGCAACTATGTCTTGTGTCCTCTTCTCCCCCTCTTCCCCTTGTTGAGTAAGACTTGTTTTCGCTTGAGGTTGAGTTCTTTGTTTCTTACTAGTCTAAAGCTCTGGTCAAAAGACTTGTCTCTTCTTTCTCCTTGGTTTTTCTATTTGTCTCACATCTTGTGAGATCCCTCTTTTCTGCTAGTTGGCTATAATGTAAGGGTTTGGGCCCTCTCTCGATTTACTTAGTTAGAACAATGTGCACAAATATGTCCTAAGTTGGTTCATAACAATTTGTAGAAGGAAGCAAGAAAGTTGAAATTTTAATCTAAATTTTTAAATTTAAGGATTGCCCTCATGTGCCTTGGTATTAAACCAAATTGACCTTCGATCACATTGAACTAAAGAGATAAGGTGGTAATCCTAAAATGAATGACAAATATATGAAAATGTATGAGACTAGGAAGAGATAAGAATGAATAGATAGTGAATATATAGAAATGAGTTCGAATGAAAGTAAAAATAAATAAAAGTCATGTCATGAATCAAACTTAACATTGAAATATATCTTATCCATATATTACTCCATCGAACATCAAAACAAATACAAAATTTAATATAAAATAACAGAAGTATATTAATTTGCCCGTATTGACATGATGTGATGGTTAAGTTGTGGTGTTGTTGTACTTTCCCTCAAAATTCAAACCTCGTTAAAATGCTATAAATGAAAATAAGATCCTCCATTATAATCTCACCAATTCATAGATTCTTTACCCCTTTAAGATACATAACTGTTTAAATTAAAATTTAAGAAAGTCTTAAGCAATCCATAATCTAAAAGTAAAATTTATTAAAAAACTAAATTCCTTCATTGCAACACACAATATATTAAAAAGATCAAGATCTACCCCTCGCCTACCTCTCTTTTACAAAGACTTGTTTTATTTTCTCCTTTTCCATATGGTGGTGTGATCCATAACTTGGGGCAATGAATTCTTAGAAATATCCATAGATTGGAGCCATTTGGACCCTTCACTTAATCTCCTATCCAAACACATGACGAAATCACCTTATCCACTCAGCCATATAGAACAAAAAAAAATCTAGATCTGAAACAAATTGGCTCTAAGAGAAAGCCTTGTTATATCTTGGCACAGTAAAGAGAAACAAGAAAATGCAGACAACAATGGCGATGACCATGTCAGCCCCAGCTCTCTCCCCAGCCATACTGTGTAATAATATCCAAATAAGAGGAGCCCATCTTACAAGCTTATCCTCCCTGACAAAATCCAAGCAAAAACTTGTGTACAGGTGGCGAGCCATGGCTGCTGATCCTTATGTGGATTACAATTCTTCTCCAAAATCGTAAGTATATTTTTTTTAAGATTTCGGTTAGAAGTTAAAGATTTAGGGGTATTCAATTCGTCAAATTCATCTCAAAGACAATCTTGGTTTTATTTCTTATGATGTTAGGGTAAAAATTATTTCCTGACGAACCCATTTAGAACCATTCAACGTCATTCATAGACCCAGAAACTATCAACACCACAATGTATTTTTAATTCAGAATAGTTGCTGTTTTATCTTAAGGAGTATCTGTAAAAGAAGGTAACGGGCATTTTATATTTCATCTGTTTTGATGTCAGGGTCTTGCACTGAGCAAGATTTATTTCTTGATGAACCCATTTAGAATCATTCAATGTCATCCATAGACCAGACACTACTATGTATTTTCAATCAGAATAGTTGATATAGAATCTTAAGGAGTATCTGTAAAAGTATGATTAATGATGATGGGTAGTTTATATTTCATCTGTTATGATGTCAGGCCTCGCCCTCAGCAAGATCTATTTTTTGATGGACCCATTTAGAACTATTCAACACTATTTATAGACATACTAATGCACATTTTTTAATCAAAATAGTTGATGGTTTATCTTAAGAAGTATCTGTAAAAGTATGGTTAATGATAATGGGTATTGTATATGCAGGGTGTTTCCAGCAGAGGCATGTGATACAGTGGGAGGAGAATCCTGTGAAGGAAAAATTGGCACTGAAGTGCAGCTCAAGAGTGAGTCTTCTTCCACACAGACATCTCCACAAGCAGAGGGTATTGACAGGGAATATGTGGAATATAATTCCATTCCAAAGACGTAAGGGTTCTGACTTTTTTTTGGGTTTTTTCCAGTTTTTGTGGGTCTTTTTTCTGGTCTACAGTTTGAATTTTGTGATGGGCATGAATTGAATGGTTTTATGTTTGTGGTCTAGTGTGTTTCCAGGTGAGGCCTGTGATGATCTGGGAGGAGAATTCTGTGAACCAGAGTACCAAAGTGGGGTTTTTAAGGAGAAAGAGCCCAGCAAGTAGAAGAAAGAGCCTCTGCAATTTATGTTGTATAAGAAATGTACTGAGTAGGGCTCTGTAAATAGATAGGGGCTCATCTGTACTGATCTGCTATGTGGGTTTTGGATATTCCATGCCAATATGATGAAGTATATATTAACTGTAACTTTACTGTATATGGCTTAATTATACTTTTAAACAATAGAGTGTACTTAATTATACTTTTAAACAATAGAATGTGCTTGTATTGATTTCAGAGATGTTTTTAGATATGAAATATAATACAGTTTACTATATGGGAAGGTTATGATGAAAAGTATAATACAGTTTAGAAAAAAATATAGGTTATGATGAAAAGTATAATACAGTTTACTATATGGGAAGGTTCAAAACTTCCTTGATAATAAGTAAAACCCCTTTGCTGAAGATTACAACCTTAAAGATATGTCCAAAAAGAGATGTGAAATGCATGATGTGAAATGTTGATATATTTGTTTGTATAGTGATTCTAGAAAATAGATATTTGGAGATAATTTTGTTTTGTGATTTTTGAATTATTTTTTAATAATTACTAATGATCCATGACTATCTACATATACAAGTTTCTAGATGCTCAATTTTGGATGATTTGATGCACAAGTTAACAAGTAATACTCAAATTCTAAAAATATCAATTCAGGGAGTAGGATTGGACTTAAAAAAGGGTAGACTAGACCATGATATAAACTAATTTAAGCCATTGAACCACATTTATAATATAGTCTAGGTTGAGATAGTACACAAAGGTTGCTTGGTATATACTGTTAAAGACTAGAATGATTGATTGGCTAAGAGATGTAGTGCTAGGATTGAGAGTTTTATAAGCCAAATAAGGCAAATTGAATACTCTATAAATGTATTTATCACAATAAAAAAAAGTAGGTGTAAAATAAAGGAATAAAAAGGGTAGGGTAGTGCTTTTACCCCTTATAAATGGAAGTGTTTTTTCTACACTTCACTAAGGTTAGAGTAGAGAGCTATAAGATTGGTTCATTTCAAAGATTGCTTAGATGTAATATTTTTAAGGAAGATAATTTTTCCTTCGGGAAGTTCAATGATAATGATAATATTACTATCATTGAAACTAATAAAAAGAATCTAATGATCATTTAACATATAGGCAAACTGTTAAAAAATATAATAAAATTTATATACCATTGGTAATTATCAATTCATCTTATCTAATCAATAATGTCAAGTAGAAGTTATCTCTAGAAATAAATTTATCCCTTAACTATATGGTGGTCCTAAGGTCCATAAGGTAGGATCCCATTAAGGCTATGGTGGGCTCTATGGATATACCCATTTATGATCGCATACCTTTAAATTCACAAACAAACTCAAATATTTGGTAAGGAAGAGCACATCTTTTATTAAGGACTCTAAATGCATTTTGTTGAATTCAATAAAGATAAGAAATTTGAGTGAAGGATATCATCATTAACTTCGATATGATATCTATTTTAGTTAAGAAATGATTTTAAACCACAACATTTTAAATATCCACACTTCATGTTTTTAGAGAAAATAAGATAATCTTCCTACTAGAGAAGACATAACCTATAACATAAATTATGCCAAAGTTCTCTCTAAATGAACTTGTAGTAGAAGAATTGTTAAAAAAAAATATAAGAAAAAGATTGTTTTAAAAAATAACTATGGCATCAACATGCTTGAATTACTGATAATAATGTGCTATGGGGATGGGATAACATATAGACAAATTCATTTCACACAAAATTGTGATCCTACAAATGCACCACACATAAGAAGTAATAGTAATCCAAAAATAACTTTTAATGAATAGGGTAAATCAAAAGGAAGCTTTGATTTTTCTGTAAAGGGAGGGGAGCTTCTTTCATCAACTTGTAAATCCCTATCTTCTATAAGATTATTATATTTTCCAACAAAAAGAAGTTATTTAATTAGGACAAAAGTACAATCAACAATGTTATTATTTTTCCTTAATCAATGACAAAAAAATCTCATTGAATCTATGATATAAAAGAAAATATTTCTTAATTATATTATTTAGCTTCCAATATTTCAAAGTGTTGTTAAACAACCCAATAATTACTATAAGTGAGTTCCTCTCCACTTCCAAATGTCTAGAATTTAAAAAAAAATGATCTTAAGACCTTCTGAAACTTCCAATTATTCTATTTATTTATTTATCTTAAAACCCAATAGGGGTCCAAAAATACAGCTAACACTAGCTAGTCTTAGGATACTTCATCAAATTCATTATAATTCAACTCAAAATGTCTTCTTGAGGTTAGGTTCAATAAACAACATTATGCTTAAATGAATAATTATTTTCCCATTAACAAGAAGATGACAAAAACATAAGTCAACAACATAAGTTGAAAACTTTAAAAAGAGTTTCAAGTCCACATTAATAATGTTGTTGAAGGTGAGCCATAGAAGCCTCTAACTCAAGTAAACATATCCCCCAAATTCTTTTCTAATAGAACTAAGTCATGTTTTATAAAGATTCTAGTCACAATATACTTTTTTTACTAGTATTAAATATTCTAAATCTCAATTTATAAATAAAATTATTCGTAATAGAAGTCTTAATTTGAACTACCTTTAAGTTACAAAAACCATATTCACTTAGAATTTCTTTAACAAAGTGTAGATTAAAAAGTTATGGATGAAAAATAAAATCTTTAAGAAATAGTACATACCCACAAATTTTTGAAAAAAAAAATACCATGATAAATATCAACACTCCATTTGCATAGAGGAGAGAAGGAAATCTACCTAATAGTGAAGATAAAAAATAATTAAAATCATGCAAAATTTCTTCTTAACTTATAGTAGAAGAAATGGTATAAAAATGCATGGAAAAGATGATCTTCATAATTGATTGATTATCATGTATGATGGAACACCATACTTATAAAATCATTTCACATAAAAAAGTGAACACATAATTCCACCACAATTATCCCTAATATTAAAAATGAGTAGGGTGAGGTTTTGACTCTATCTGTGGAGGCTACGACTTACATATTTAATAGTAGAAAGATCCTACTATAATTCCTTGCCCTTCCATCTATTTTTCCCCCATCTGGGTGTCACCATGGATCCCATGGGCATATTTAAAGAGGCATTTTATTGAAGCCTCTCAGAGGATTCAAGATTAGTCATTTTTAAGAAATTTATTCCTTATGCAGTTTGTTTTTATAATATGAATTGTGTCTTGCCTACACGCCTCATAGAAAATGGGGCCCCCTTTTTTTTGACTTGTCCCTTTTGGTAAGTCTAAGTCTCATTCTTGCATTCAATTTTAGAGGTTAATGCTTTGCCTAATAATGGTTTTACAAGGACTTAACTAACTATTACAAGTACAAGATATGAGTTTTTTTTGAAAAGAAAGGAAAGAAATTGAGCACATAATGTTGTTTTGGATATTCGATCTCAATAGGCATATTTCCCTAACCTATTAAAAATCTCACAATGTCTATGTCTTTTCAAAATCTCTCAATCCTATATATGTCTAGGTTTGGTGGCCTCCACCTTGTCACACACAAGTGATAAGTAATGGAAAAATATTTGGTGGTATATGGGTTCCAAATGCATTTTCCCTGCATTATTTTCAAAGATTTGGTCAAGTAATGGTACCTTGGTGATTCCTTGGTTTATTGAGGGATCTTATCAAGTCAAATTTGTGAGAAATTTTTTATTTCCTAAAACTAGGTATGTCTATTTGACCCTCCATCATGTGGTTATTCATATAATTGACAAAATTTATTCTAGTATACATAGTTTACATTTGGTTTATTCATTTCAAATTAGGGAAATGAATAAAATTGACTCACTATAAATTAGGGAAATGAATAAAAATGACTCACTAAAACTAAACCAAATTAGGGAAATGAATATAATTGACTCACCATAAATTTGGTTTATTCATTTCCCTAATTTGAATTGTAAACCTCTGATGAGGAATGACGATACAATAAATAGGTGTTCGCTACAAAATAATGTTAAACTCACTCATGGTGACATTATACAAATGGTTCTATCTTTTAGGGTTTGTCCATACAAGTTAATATGGGTACGTATCTTGGTCCCAAAATCCTACTTGCATGGTAATATGTTGAAATTTGCAAGATCCCTATAACATTACCCATTTTACTTTTGCTTCCCAAATGATTTTATTGATGTTTTAAACTTGCCGATGGGAGCTTTGCAGAATATTCTGGATATATATTATTATTGTTGAATAGATATTCCTGCATATTCATATTCCCCTTGTTTGGTTTAATATAATTAAACATTATAAGATCTTCCTCCCTATCAGGATATATTCCAATCGCCTCCAAATATTTGCAACATTCTTCTTTTCACTAGTCCCTACAACATTGTGTAATTATTAACAAATTTATTATATATCCTATTCCTTGGTGAAATTTTGAAATGTGCTTATGTAGCGTCATAAATTATTGCCCTCATAATTTCATGCTTGTTTTGGCATTCATTTTGGCATGTGTGCCTAATCTTGTTTGAATGTGCCTATTTAATGTCCTTTTCAAGAAACTTGGTTGAAATCCCTATTTTTGGGCCCATTGAAGCTTGAAATGTTTCACAATTATAGAACCCAACACTAGTGTCCCTTATAAATGATACCAAATTTTGAGATTAGAATGTCGACATTATGATTTGGTGAAACACAACCTTGTTGTAGACTTGACCCAAATGGTTATCTTGGAAAGGTGTTAGTTGCATATAAATGTGACTCACTTTGTCTTTACAAAGCCTAGAATAAATATGACCATCCATCTTATCAAAAGTCATTATTAATAGAGTCATTGTCAAGTGAACTAAGATATGCAATAAAAAAATAGCTACACGTATTGTTTCTTATCTATTGCTATGATCATGTTATGTGCTAACACTTTCATGAATTTGCCATCACCTTGTTTGGGATCCAAGCAAGGTCTTCACATCCAAGGTAACATTGTTATTCCAACATTCATGTTATTTGGTTAGCCTCTTCTCCCCTAGGGCACACACTCTTTATCATCAACATTATCATCATTGTTTTGGAGGTAAAAACACCAACATAGGGTTTGGCTAAATCAAGCTCCTATATAACATGACCTTTTCCTCTCATTCGTTTCTATAGTTCCAAATCTCAACGATTTTGATTGTGATAGTGGCACAAGAAAACATAGTGAACTATGGAAAATAACATTGTGTTGCCTGGACGGTTGTTTGTCGCAGGTGGAAAGGAAAATCTACCCCCCTTCCCTAGCCCCCCCTTCGTCAAGGTGTGGATTCTCCCCACTCTTGAGTTGGGTTGGTTTGTTGATAGTTTGACAATGGGTTTGTTTGCCTTGTCTAACTTTGTTTGTTTGGGGTTTTCACCCTTGCTTGGTCCGTTCTTTTCAGTTAGCCGTTTAGCTTTGTAAAGGGTCAGCGCCCTTGTTATCACTGCTTTATTTATCAAAAACATTAGACTTTAAAGCACACAAAACCCTAGGGAACTAGCACCCAAAACTTATTTCCTTCCAGTTTTGCTCCAAATTTAAATGGTGGGTGTCTAGATCCCTGTTGGTTTTGTTCTCGATCTCCATTCCTATTTGCATAGCTCCACAACACTAGCGCTCAATACTGGAGTCTTGCCCTATTAACTTCACCTTCTAACACCATATTCCTCTCTACATCTCATTTCTAGATCTTCTTTTTGTTTATACCTTTCTGTTATATATCTTCTACATTCTATTAAACTTGTTCAATTTCTATATTTAGAAAAGTTTGTTACACACACACACAACAAATCCCTAAAACATACAATTGACGTAAGTGTGAATCCAAGGATAGCTTTGCTCTTCCTTGAAGACAACAACTAAGACCATTCAAATTTCCCAGGTTGTATGGGTGAAGGATTGGCCTATGTTAATGCATATGTTAGTCTAGGATATCTTTTTCCACATATTACACCTTATCACCTTCATACCCTTGCAATAACCATATTCACACATTCCCTTCACCCCATGAAACCTCTCTTGCATAAATGTGGTGGGTACCTCAAAACATATCCTAGCTACTCATGAACTCCTATAATTTCCTTATATATGCCTTATTTCCCAACAATATTGCTCATTTCCATTACATTGTAGGAATGCATTGACTATGAAAATATGTAGTAGGAATGCATTGACTATGAAAATATGTATCAACTAACTCAAAATTCTCAAAATATTTGTATCGTGCCAAAGTTATCTATTTTTTTGTGACCACCTTGAATCTCCACAACTTACTCATTTTCTTTCAAACTCTCAAGATTTTTACACATTGTAGGATCTTAATTAACATTGGTATATACATCTCAACCTAACCTAATCCTTGCAATTCCTTCATATGCTTAAAACCAAACAATGTACCAAACTCTTGAAAATTCTGCAAGGCTAAAAGTAAGTTTAAAGAGCAATTTTTAAAAGGGATGAGCATTATTTTAAGCTCATCTACAACTCCATTAAAGTTTTTCAAAGACCATATGACCTAGTAAAGTCCTAACATCTTATCATGTGAAAAATGTTTGCATTTGATGGTGATTAAAAAATTGTTTTAAAATTTAGATTGTGTAGTGTTGTTACTTGTATCCATGCACAGTTTCATACTCATATGATGCTCACTTTGGTGCTTCTCCCTCTTTGCCCTTGATTGTGATTGATTTTTCTCAAAACAATGTCTAATTTTGGAAATTTAGCACCCCTTTTGGCTCTTTGACCTAGACCCTAGCCCAACACCCTAGTTCCCATGGTGCCTAGCACCATAGTCCAGCCTAAAGGGGCCCAAATTTGAACCCTCTAATGGTAAAAAAATGTTGAGTAGGAAATTGCTCCCAATGTCAACCTTCTTCAAAATTTTCAACATGTTTCGTGAGGTAAATATAAAAGAAAGTCTTACCCACTTATTTGAAACATCTTTGAATCATCTCTTATCAAGGAATTCAATTGACAAAGTAATCAATAATTATCAAGGTAGTAAAATAGAGGTCAAGTATTCAGATTTTCAAGCATTCAAGATGACATCCATGATAAAATAATCACATAGACCACTTAGTAGTTCCAACAATAGCATTGTCAAGACCTAAAACAAAAGATTTTGGTTAAGTCAAAAGACCCGTTGTTAGGACCTTTATGAGATCTTCAATTTTAAAAAAGGCAAGTTCAATTAGCTTTCCAAATAAAAAGTTGTAGATTTTACATGTTAAGACCTTCACATCAGAAATGTAAGAGTATCTATAGAACATGATAGAGTTGTAAGAGAAAGTTACACATGTAGACTAAGAACATTCACCAACCTATAACATATCATTATAAGTATCATAAACCATCATTGGATGATTTAAATAAGAAAATTTGGAGCACCCAAGTTGGAAGGATTTTAATAGATTCTTTTGGTAGGTGTAAGATATATGTTGTATTTAGTATGAAGACTCTTCTTAGGATTTAGGGATTAAAATTTGACTAGGGGATTTGGGTGCTACTTATGGGTGGTATTAGCTTATGGTTATTTAATTCCTCTTTAGTGGTTTCATGTATTGGCTTCTCCATTTATTGAATGCTTGGGATAGAGTTTGCATAATGTATTTTATAGGTATCCTTATATTGTCATTATTATTGCCAAATTTGAATATTGTTGGTGTTTCATGTGAAGGCTCTTTGCCTAGATTGTATTGTAATTGATATAGTTGTTGATTGATATCGTGATTTAAAGTTTTAAAGTTGTGTTTTTTTTTTCGAAAAGATTTTTTTCAAGATACATCATTGTGTTATAGTAAACAATTTTATTGTTTTCTTTTTTCTTTAAATTATATAAGATCAAATTTTATGTTCATCTCTCCTCTTAGATTAGTGTGGGAAGCATTTCCACACCTTTTCTTTCTTTCATTATCCTCATATAATCCAAGTAAAATTTGAAAAAAATACTCATGTCGCTCTTCTTCTTTAGGTATGTTTGTCATGTTTGTTCGATATGATATGTGAGGGAATGATTAGAAGGCACTTTATAATTATTCAAAAATGCATCTCATGAAAGCATAAAAGGAACTGAAGGAAGGCCCCCATAGACATTTAAGAGTGTTATCACATCATGATGCATAAATAAATCAACAGAATTACCTAATGAAGAGTTTCTAGAAGGAAAAAGACAAGAATATTGAGAAAAACATTATCTAGAGCCAAAAGTAAAGTAACTAAATGAACATATGACCAAGTGCAATAATTGCAATACGAAGCATGATACATGCCAAATCATTATAGGGCTCTCCCCATTAAAATGTCTCTAAATGTAGTAGCAAGGAACATTTCATCATACATATACTAACAGTGTAACAGTGTAGAATTAGAAAGGGTTTGACATATAAAGATGCACACCATTACCATTAACTTCATCGAGCATTTATTCTGGCCCATTAGTAGCTCTAGCATGAGCCACTCCATCAGGAGATAACGGGTGTGAAGTAGAGTATAAAAAATGCTCATCACATAAGCATCTCTCATATCCAAATCATTAATAGACCTTGAGTCAAGGGATTTGGAGGAAGGATTATCATAAGCTACATGAGAAATACCAATATCATTAAAAAAGAAATGCCACTATCATATGTTATAAAAGAAGTATGATCATTATGAAGCTCACAGTTTGTAAGGTAAAATCTACCCACAAAGGAGAGGTACCAACAAGTTCTAGGAAAGATGAAAAATTAGAAAGATGTTGAACCAATGTATTACTAAAACATGGATAATCCTCTTCTTGATATAAATAGATAAGATATTCAAAGGCCAAAGGGTTTTGTGCAACATATGAAAGCATCTTAAGATCCTTAAGGAATTTAGTGGTGGAAGCCAAGGGAAAAGGTCTATAGGAATCCACGGTGAATGATATACGAAGCAAGCATAGACAAGAAGGGTGGCAAGGTGCATATCAAGGGTTGAGAAATAATGAAAATCTAAACCTTAGGTGTCAAAGAAACAAAAGTATAAGCTATTTTTCTAATTTGATATAAAAGATAAAAGTGATAAAAAATAATTAAATTTCAAATAACAAAGTAGATAGGCAAATCTCGAGCCAATCCTTAGAGGGTGTAAGATCAAATAAGTTCACTAAAATGAAAGAAATACAAGATTCTTTTAGCAATTATTTCATATTTAAAACTAGAATAAATAAATGAAAATAACAATAATTATTAAATTACCCTAACTTAAGGAGATGACTCTAAAACACTACACAAAAATTTAACTTCATTTATGATAAAGAAATTTTTTTTTTTATTGTAACTTACACACTAGCCTATATATCTTAGGAAAACTATATAAAAAAATGTCAATAATATCTTTAGAATCTATTTAATATTTTTAAATTGTGATAGATTTTAATTTATATAAAATTTGGTAGAAAATTAAGGTTTAAAGTGTAAAATAAATATAATATTACAACTCTAATCTTATTGTAAATGTAACCCTAAACAAAAGTTTAATCCTAAATCCAACCTCGCAGTAATCTAACCTTAAATTAACTTTAAGCATAATTCATATATTAATATAAATTATTATATTTGTACATTTTATTATTATATTTATATGTTAATATTATTTATATCATATTTATCATTAATATATATTAATATTATTATTCACATTATATATAAAACTCATTTGTATTATATTCTTATTATTATTTATATTATATTTGTATTAATATTTTTTTTAAAAAAATTTAATAGCTGTAGAGGGGCAGCACCCTTGTATTAATCAAAGTTGAGAAATACATACATGGTTCATGAAGAGCCGTAGAGGGAAAGAACCAGGAAGAAAACCCCCTACCATTGCTCCAACAGTGAACAAAAAGACCAGCCAAGCTGGCAAAGATCCTAACAAGCTAGAAAAAAGAAACAACCAGAGAAGAACAAAATGTCGGTTGAAACCAAAAGCCTACAATTATCTAAACAATGCAAGAAAATGAGATATGGAAAACCAAAGAGGAACATAGCACGGGCCGAGGAGGTTGATACATTCAGGATTCTTCATCACTTGAGCCTGGGTCCTCGTCACCAGGAGTAGGAGCAGCGGTTGCATCCAAAATTATCGAACAGTCATTCCCACAAGCAGCATGAGCCAATGCTTCCGCTTTTTCCCAGGGGTTGAAGACATCATCTGGAATCCACTTTTCAACGCGGCCAAGACCCCAAGAGTTGCCTTCAACTATGTCACCGTTGGCCATAATGCCAATGTCTTCTCTACTTGAAAGCCCTTCTTCCTGGATAAAGATGCTTCTCCCGATAGTAGTGAAGCCTGGCAGTATACCAACAATCTTGCAGAGGAACTCAATATTTTTGTTAATAACAGGCCAAGAGGCCTCCAAGGCATTGAAGTCAAGAGAGTTCACAATCACCTTTTTTCCGCACCTCCACACCATTACCCAAACTCATATAATAATTTTTGGGGAAGGGCAATTTGAGATTGACGTCGACATTGTCCAAAATTGCGTCGATTTCTCCAAGAAAGCAGTGCTCGAACACCATTTGGGTGAGAAGCTTTGCCTTTTGTTTGCTAATCCTCATATAGAGCAGCATAGCTAGGAAGAAAGTCGGGATGTCTTCATTGGCTTTGTATCTGTGGTATGCATTAAGGAATTCCTCCCCCAAAATTCTTTTAACACTGTGCAGAATCAAAGGGTGGTTTGAGGAAAGAACCGATTGCAGGTGCTTATCAGAGATTTTGCCTAGGAATGCCATCTGATGGCAGGTTGCCTCCAGTAAAATCGATGTTTCCATTGTAAAACAACAGAGCAAGAAAGAGGAAGAGTTTGATATGTTAAAAAAATGCAGGTCTTCCTTTATTTATCTCGACAGCTCATAAAGGTTGAGAAGCTCAAGGACTAAGCTAATCGAGCCAAATTACTTCACACAAACAAGGCACATCTTAAGCATGCCATCTTTAATCACAATTAATTGCCTCATTGATGTCAGTCGTCGTCCAGCTTTATCATATCTAGTAGTAATGATGAAATTAGATTATCTTCTGACAGCAACTAGACCGGAGCTGGAGTTAGTAACCTCGATAAGATCATATTACCGAAACCACAAAGAATACCAATACATCTCCCAGTAAGTACTACCAATCGGTAGGGGCCAATACATCGGGGAAACAAACATTTCATGCTTAGAACGAGGTTGGTTGCATCACTCAAGCCATATTAATCACCATAATCAAATCAAGTTGTGCCTCAGGCCGAATAGGGTATTTGAGGAGAGGAGCGTATGCAACCGCTTATCAGGAATTTTGCTAGATTATCGTTGTAGTAGCAACTGCAACGGGACTATAGTAACCTTGATGAGATCTTAAACCGGAATGAAGTAAAATACCGGTTGGGGACCTATGTAAATGATAGTAACGCCAATCGGAAGAGACCGAGTAGTCGGGATGGATACCCCTACCAGTAGGAGCCAAAATACCACAATCAAAGAGAGACCCATACCCGGTAAGAGTTCATCCCTTGGACGTATGAACTACCGACCGATAGAAACCGATACATCGGGGAACCAAAGCAGTTCATTCATTTGCCAAAGGATGCAGCACTAAACCATAATAATTACTATAATCAAAGTTTATCTATGACCTCGCTGAATACCCGAATCAAGGCCTCCATCTGCAATTGACATCTTAGATAATTTTTCTGCATCCATGTTGCCTTCTCTATAGATATGGCTAATTCAAAAACTTTCAAAGGACTCAAACAACCCCACTATAGGTCAAAGCCATAAGTTGAGATGCCAACTAGGGGTATGGTTACTACGAACAACATTGACAATATTTAATGAATCACCCTCCAAATGGATTATTTTTAACTCCAACTCAGACCCTAATTGCAAACCTCTTAAAGCCGCTTGGAATTCAACCTCATTGTTAGTGGCCAACCCAATGTCTTCAAAAAATTCCTTAATACAGATGCCTTCAAAATCTCTGATAATACAGCCAATTCCACTTCACCCTGGATTCCCTGCAGAGGCACCATCAAAGTTAATCTTATGCCACCCTGGTTCTGCGACTACCCATTTAACATCCAACCTTGGATTAGCCGGTATTTCAAAATCGCTACTACCGAAAAGCGAGGGGATGATCAAATTTGGGAATGCAAGCTTTAACTTCCAATCCCAGTCAGTGCAGAGATTATTTTTCAGCGATTTGGATTTGGCTAATTCATTCAGGAGCTCAACCAAGTGGTTCTAAATTTTCCCGCAGAGGGCTAACTGGCCCATCTCTTTATCCTAGAAAATTCTTTGATTCCTTTCTTTCCAAATTCCCCAAATCATCAGTGAGGGTAGGATAACAAATAAGTCCCCAAATAACGCCTTGTATTTTAGTTTAGGCCATAGTAGAAACCAATCATCCAAACCTTTCGGAAAAGGGCATACCAGATTTAGTTTTCCCATAAAATGCCACCAACAGTTGCTGGAGAATTTGCAGTGAAGAAAAAGGTGACCAATTGTTTCCTCATGATTCCGACATAATACACATCTACTAGGTTCATTAATACCCAGTTGAAGGAGTCTTCACTGGTTAAGATTTTCCTCTGAAAAGCCAGCCAAGCAAAGGAACCTGCTTTAGGAAGTAGATGTCTGTGCCAGAACAGACTAACCGACCAATCCTTCTTGTCTATTGTAGCTTCTTTCAATTTATAACCAAAACATACCTTATACTTACCATCAGAAAAGCCACACCATCTAATGATGTCCTCATATGAGGATGGATGAATGATTCATTTCTTCAGAATATCGGCAAAAAGTTCTTTCTGATTTTGGGATAAGACCAAGGGGTCCAGAGAGTTCCACACCCATTTGTCAATACCATTCTCCTTAATTGAATGACCATAATCACAAACTTTGTGTCCCCAGAGCCAGCATGTTTTATCCAATTATAGATTGGAGGGCGGGGTTATGACACAAGGCTTCTTCGCCACTCCAAGAATCCAGCCAGAAGGATGCATTCCTCCCATTTCTGACATCCCAGGTGACTTGATCGCTTATGATTTCTCTGCTTTCCAGAATAAAATTCCAAATGGTTGAGCCCTTGGGAGGGTTGGTAACTGTGAGAATCCTTTTAGGCTCAAGTGAGTCCAAATATTTGTGTTTTAGGATTCTTGCCCACTTCTGATTACCGTCTCTACAAATTTCCCACACCAATTTAGCTCCCATAGCCAGATTCATAATAGAAATATGTCGAATACTAGCACCCCCAACATTTTTTGGTTGACTTAGTTTTTTCCAAGCAATCAGGGGAAATTTCCCTTTATCATCCAGTCCATTCCAAAGGAAGTTTCTCATTATGGAAATTAACTCCTCTTCTATGGCAAACGGTAACTTCATACAAGCCATGGAAAAAACCGATATGGCAGAGAGAACTGATTTTACCATAGTAGGCTTACCGGTAGAAGATAGCCACTCCCCTTTCCAATTTTCAAGCCTAGCTTTGCATTTCTCAATAAGATGTGACCAATAGCAAATCTTATTACAGCCACTGAAAAGAGGAGTCCCAAGGAATTTACCTAGAAAGTTTACCACTCTTAAATTGAGGATCCTTGATAGGACACCTTGCATATTTGGTAACATGTTGATAAAGAAAACTTCTGACTTGTTCCAATTGATTTTTTCCCTTGATGCCTTGCAATAGTCATCTAAGCATGTATATATAGTCCTTGCCTCCCTTCTACTAAAGTCTCCAAAAAGAATAGTATCATCAGCAAATTGCAAGTGGGTTGAATGTTCAACTCCTGTAGCCACATTGACTCCCAGCTAGCGACCATCATGGTGAAGAGATTTAATCAGCCAACCTAAGGCTTCAGCCATAATTATAAACAAAAATGGCGACATAGGATCCCCTTGACGAATACCTCTCTTTGAAGGGAAGAAACCATGAGATGAACCATTAACCAAGACCGAGAATTTGGGGGTTGATAAACAATGCTTGACCCAACTGATCCATTCATTACAAAAGCCAAATTTCCTCAATACTTCTACAAGAAATTCCCTATCCACCATATCATAGGCTTTCATGATATCCAACTTTAATATCATACAGGAGGCTTTAGTTTTCCTTGCAGTGTGGAGGGTTTCATGGGTGGTAATGATGCCTTCAACAATAGAGCGACCAGGGGCAAAGCCACTCTGCTCATCTGAAATAATATATTTTAGAAGAGGTTTCATTATGTTAGCAATGATCTTTGTTACCGTTTTGTATACTGAATTGCATAAAGAAATTGGTCTGAAATCACCCATTTGTTGAGGGCTCTTCTTTTTCAATACTAAGGCTAAAAAGGTATGATTGATGGCTCCCAGCATAGTCATTCTTTTTCTGGATTCTTCTACTACTATGTACAAATCTTGGGCAATAATGTCCCAAAAATGCTGAAAGAAGGTCACGGGAAAACCATCAGGGCTTGGAGTCTTATCAAGATTCAATTGGAAGGTAACTTTCCTGACTTCTTCTAAGTCAATAGGTTTGAAGAGCTCTTTATTGTGACAATCAGTAATTATAGAGGGGATTGAGTCTAGAATTCTGTTTCTTGCTTCCTGATCACTCTGGCAATTGCCATTCATCAAAGATTCAAAATGTCTTACTGCTTCCCAGCCAATATCCTCATAATCTTTGGCAATACTACCATTCGGTCTCACAACCTCCGATATTCTAGTCTTGCTACGGTTGGCAATAGCTAATCTGTGGAAGAACTTGGTATTTCTATCCCCATCCTTGAGGCAAAGTTCCCTAGATTTCTGCCTCTAGTGAATTTCCTCACGCCGAAGAATTTCATTTAGATGAGACTTGAGAGAGCTTTCCTTACTGAAAAGTTCATCATTCATGCTTGACTTTATAACAGAATTGGTTAAATCCTCCATCTCTATCGTAATCTTGAGTTTCTCCTTATGGATGTTTTGGAACTGACTCAAATTCCACTCTTTGATTTTGATCTTAATATACTTGAGCTTCTTATTTAGCTTGAACAACCTCGAGTTGTTTCCGAGGACCGACTCATTCCACCATGCTGCTATCAAATCATGTAGGTCTGATACTCTGAGCCACATCAACTCAAACCGGAAAGGATTGCCACCCTTAGATTGTCCTAAAGACACATTTAGGAAAGTAAGGAAATGATATGATCCTACAAGAGGTAGAATAGATGATTCAAGAATAAGATTTTGTGCTAGCCAATCACCGGCTACCAAAAACCAGTCTAGACATTCTGCAATTTCAGTGAAACCAGTACGCCTATTTGTCCATGTAAAGGTCTCATTCTTCGGGACAACATCCACTAACTGATTCTTATCAACAAATTCCTAGAAATTTTTTTGAACCATACCAATCCTATGAATACCACCCTTCTTTTCATTACCTGCCAAGATAGCATTGAAGTCGCCTGCAAACACACAGCTACCCATAGAAATATTTTGGAATCTGTCTGACAGGAGTGCCCAAAGTTCTCGTTTATCATTAGCAACAGAAGGTCCGTAGACATTAAATGGATTGAAGCTCTCATTTTTGCATAAACTAGTGACCAGACAGTGCTGCCAATATTTATCTTCGCCAAGGAGAGTGACATGAACATTCAAAGGGTTCCAGATTATTCCCATGCCACCAGAGGCCCCCTCAGATTGCCTCAATAGACCTTTCCATTGTTTCCATGTTTTCATTTTTTTTTTAATCTCAGACTGACTCCATTTAGTCTCCTGCAATACCCAAATATCTCCCTTAGTCTCATCAAGCTGGCGCTTAATTAAGCGCCATTTGTCAAGGGCATTAAGGCCCCTGACATTCCAGGATAGTAGTCTCATGGCTCTTAGGGAAGGGGGTTCCCCTTCCCTAAGTTAAGTTTGGACTACCCACTAGTTGCACCTGCGATTTCAGCATTGTTTTCCTTGATTTGCGCCCCCTTTTGCCCTTTGGATTGAAATTTGGTGCAATGATTTGAGACGCGGACTTCCCAAAACCTTTTGTAGTATTATCCATTATCAGGTTGGCAACAGGTTCAAAATCTTCTTCCCATTCCAAGGCAAAGGAATCAATTTCTCCTTCTTCCAAGTCAATGGTGAAGCCTTCCTTTCCCAAATCACCAGAGGTGATTGGATCAACTGGCAAAGGGGGAATAGTCTTATCCTCCATCACATTAGAATCACCAGCCTTATTGGGTACTGAGGAAAGAGAAGTTGCAAACTCTCTTGTAATATCCTTTTGAAGGGATTTAACATCTTCCAAGATATTTCATAGAGCTTGAGTACTCTCACTGTTGTTAGTAAGGATCTGTTGATGGCTAGTCATAGCAAGAGGAGAATTAACAACAAGATTATTCTTTTCCACCACCTTCATACTAGCCGCCAAGGATTGTTCTATATCATTTATTTCCCGTTTTTCTGCATTTTCCTTATATATCTTCATGTCAATCGACCTAGTTTGCACACAAGCATAACTTTTAAGGATAGAGGTCGAAACTTCGCAATCAAGACCAATGTGCTCCCTTGAGAAGCATTTGGGGCAAAGGTACAACTGATCTTCTCTATCAATCCTTTGAATCCAAACCTTACCGGCACCTATAATTTTGACTTCTTCTGGGATATTGGAAATCTGGCCGGTATTAATGCATATCATGATAAAGCTACCCCAAACCCTATCCTCCAAAATATCATCCACAGATACAAAGGTGCCAAGCTCTTTGCAGATATCTTTAATAATCTCAATGTGCCAATAGTCCGATGGGCAATTGTATAACCTTAACCAAACTGTGTTTCCCAGTAAGGTATGAAATCGGGGATTAAAATTTGGTTTCCAGTCAATGATATGCACCCCAATCCCGTCCAAAGTATAAGGACCTTTGTTTTTAGCTTTAAACATGTCCTCATTTTTCATAAACTCAATCAGATAATAATCATTCGAAATGACATTAAAGTTAATGTTCTCCCCCCATTGCAATCTACACCATTTCTCATAGTTTCCCCTTAACCATTTGCCTCCACCACATTTAGTAAAAAAACAGAAATCTTTAAGATTTGACCTAGCCAAATTGATCTTGTTATCATCCAAAATAACAATGGGTCTCGAGATTTTCCTTACTGATTTGTGGCTGTCTTGATAAACCATTGGTTGGTATCTTCACCAGGGTTCATTTTTCCCAACTCGATTCAAATTAGATCGTTGGTTTTCGGTCAAGGCAGTGGACCGCCAGGCCTCTGCACGATCGGCTCGCGAGGTTTTGTCTTGCCTAAACCACCCATTTTGAAACTTATTAGGGCCATTACCCAGGGGAGGGTTGAAACCTTGCTTATGATAATTAGGGATATTAAATTTTCCTATCTCCAATACAAAGGGATTAGGATTTAAAATTGAATTCCAATTGCATGCCAAATCAGAAGCAGGAAGCTTCGCATAACGAAACCAGCCATCATTGCTCCATGAAAAGCCGTTCTTCTTCCATGCTTGCGAGTTTATTGGCCTGAGATTACTATTTGTGTAGGGGTGACTAGCATCTGATTTCTTCTGAGGTCTAGGATCCCTACTTCCTCTCAACACAAGTTTAGGTACATCCACCTTCCATGGTCGACCTAGGGTTTGATGTTTCCATGCTGATGAATTAAGATCTGGTCGGTTGTCGGTAGTGTGGATCCTCATTGCTTCGATTGGAAAGGCTTCGTCAGCTTCATCGCTCCATGGCCTGATCTTCCCCTAACCTCCCTTGTCGTTAATTGGAGCCACTGCAATCTGCTCGCCGATTAGAAGTCTGTTGCTGCCACTACCTCTGCCAAGATTGCCACCTTCTCTCGCCATCCTTCCACACTTGTGACATTTTTATTAATATTATTATTATATTATATCATATTTATATTATTATTTATTTTTTATTAAATTAAATGATAATAAAAAAATATTAATGTAGAAGTAATCAAAATAATTTGAAAAATATAAAAAAATCTTAAATATATTAATTAAATTATGAAAACCCATCTCATTAATATTAATATCATTATTTATATTATTATTTATTAAATTGAATGAAAATTAAAAATACATATTTTTTAAAGTAATCAAAATAATTTTAAAATATATATCATATCATATTTATATTATTATTTATGTTTTATTAAAATGAATGCAAATTAAAAATAACTATTTTTAGAATCGATCAAAATAATTTTAAAATATAAAAAGATATTATTAAATTATAAAAACATTGACATTTAAAAAAATGATTTGATTGAGATTATGGAGGGAAATAGAACTAAAATTGTGAAAAGAAAACAAGTAGTTGAAATGCCTATGTGATTTTTTATGATTATGTTGCATGTTTCTGGCAATCCATCATAACAACTCTTCGTTACAAATAGATTTTTACGGTGGCGATTAACATATGTTGACAACAACTGCAATACACTTTTTTAAATTAACATTTTAATATTTAATGGTTGCGATTTACGATTTTTGACGCAATTTACAGTCATATTTTTATGTACACGAATTGCATGACCCCTCATATGAGATTGTAGAACATCTAACGATGTTAATAATAATCTAATTTTGTTCTCTACTACAAAACTTGATATTTTTTATGTTTAACTAATATGGGGAATTTAGATTTTGTGGGTATATACTTTAAAGCATGTAGACACATTTTTGGATTTTGAAGGACATTCTTGGAAAGCCATCACCAACCTTGTTTAAGGCTTTCATTCCAAGAACATTCCTTTTCTACCTTTATCATGCCTAGATCGTTTTTACTCCATTCTAATAATGCCTTAGGTTTAAGGGCATTTGTAATAATGTTCTATGGAAGTTCCTACTTACATACTCTTGACAATATTTGTACCTAAAAGATGGGCAATTGATCTTTAGAATAATGTCATTCAGCAAGGGTTTATATAAATCAAGACAACTACAAATGTAAGCATAAGTTCCCACAATCATATTCAAAGTTCTAGGATTAACATATGTAGGACCACCTAGGACTTTTCATCTTTCCCCAACACAATTTAAACAAGAAGATTTCCTTGTCTTATTCAAATTTGAACATTGCCATTGTTTCTTTGGAAAGATCAACCCAACTAGGTTTTGTAAGCCTCCTAAATATTCCATACTAGTGAAGAACCATGGGTTATGAATGAAGATTTCATCTCCCTGCTTGTTGGACTCACAAAGATTGCTATGAATAACATTGTTTAGAGGTATCATAAAAGTTTGATCATTTGATTTCCAATTAGATTTATCCCTTGCATTTGAGATTTCAATATCCATATAAACTTCATAAACAAATGACTTATCAAGGAATTGTTAAAAGGATTAAAGAAAAATTCTCTCCTAGATATGATGCCCCCAATAAATTCTATGTAGCTTGTGTATGTATTAGAATGATACTAAACCTAATGGAATGCAGGGCCAATCTAGGATATAATAACTCAATCTTTGAATGAAACAATTTCAATAAAATTAATGCAAATATCACCTAAAAGAGATAGGTGAGTAATTTGTATACTACAATTAGGGTTACACATAGAACATAAAAAAATAGGGTAAAGAAATAGTTATCTAACATAAAATTGAAGCCGACTTCCTCCTTAGGTTGCCACAAACCAAGTCTAGGTTGATATGGTTAAACAAGATCTCTATTATCTAAATCTCATAGTTCTCAAGTGGGCAATGTAAGTACAACATGATCTTTGTCATGTTATTTGGGGGGATCAAATCTCGTATCAATTTTCTTGCTAAATGAGGGTATGACAATGTCTTGCCCAGAAGATAGACTGGCAAGCGAAATCTTTAAAAAACACTAAAAACCAGATATTATTAGCTTCCAAATTGTAACTGTGATATTCTTGATTTGAATGGTGTGGGGTACGTGCTTGTATGTTCATTACTCGTTTATTCACCATAGTCGAATACCTTGGGTACCATTTAGAGCTGGATTAACACATTTGCCCATAGATGAATTCATCCAAATGAGACCTTAAAAAGACCATCACCAGGAAGCCTCCCAAAAGGAAAGGAGAAAAGGATTTCCTTTCAAGGATCTCCAATGAAGAGCCCTTTCTTCATTGGCCCAAGCTTACTTCCTTTGTAGTAATAATGCATTGTTATGTGTGGGTATCTGTTCAAAAGACAGAAATGCAAGCAACTGAGATAATCAAACAAATCTCTATTTTTTTTCTCGTTTTGGAAGGTGTAGAAATTGTGGACCTACACATGAGATTTAAACATTACAGTTTTTTTTGTTGGCCCAAGCGTGCTTGACTGAAGTAAAAATGCATAGTTGAGTATGCTATCTTTTGAAATGACTGAAATACAAGAGTAACTGACATAATCAAACAATTTTCTATTTTTCCTTGTTTTGGAAGGTGTAGTGATCGCGTACCTCTATATAAATTTTTCCCATTACAACTTGCTCTTACATGAAACAATTACATGGTTGCATAATCTTCCTGATGGTGCTAAGTTAAAGAGAACTATTGAAATTGGAGGCATTGACATTGAAATTGAGAGCTGTGCAAAGGATTTGTATTTGTATAAAGATTGTTAACTGAAACATACCCATTCAAGGGTTTTTTGTCCTTAGGGAAGGCTATATATTTCAAGGTCAGCCAGTAGGAGCTATTAATATATGGAATGGATCACAATAAAAATTGAAAAATACAAAGATATTATGCAACATGGTGCGATAAATGAATTGATTATAAGCCATCATTAAGCCTCTATGGAATTAGCAAATGTTAAAGGCCTGACGATCATTGAAAGAAAATCTTTCTTAAATCATCATTAAGCCTCTATAGAATTAGCACACATACTATCAACCTAATTCAAAGTATTGCCATTCGGTAGTGCTTATTTAAAGCTCCCACACAGATGGAGCTATAAATTAAAAGAACTATTGCTCGGTCAATTATGAAAGAGAAAACAGATGGTCAGTAAAAACTGGAATTGCAAAGCTCAATGAAGAAGAAAAAAAAGAGTAATATTTACCCAAAAATCCAGTATGGGTGAGACGCTAAGGTACATTAGATTATTGGGACAATAGATAAAAAGAACAGTCAAGCCTTATATTGCTGAATTTGTGATTTTGAAAAGCAATGTGAAGCACCCTCAGCCAAGATTTAGATTTCAATATTCATACATTGGCCCGGCTTTCAGAATTCACGTTGAGCTGAAATGAACTTTGCATTATCTTTCCAAGGAAGAACCATGGCTATTTTAATGAAGGTATGACATGTAAAATGTAGAGATGATTTAAACATTTATTACCAAAATTTGAGAATTATACCATGATCATGATCTTCCTTAATGTTACTTTGCCAGCATATATGTTTCACTCACCCTTCAACCAGATGAGATGAACGGATAATAATGCAATCATTCGATTAAAAATTATATCTTTTTATATTGATTTCCTCCTTTCGTGCTTCCAATATGTAGGAAAAAATCCCAATAAAAATGTGCTGTAAAAGTAGAGAATATACGATCGTAAACAAAGACAATATGCAGTATTTTCACCTGGGAAAATCCTTTCAAGTTAAAAAACTCCGCACAGCAAAAATTGCAATTCTGAAAAACTCACTCATTCTCCAATACAATAATAAATCTCTTTTATTTCACCCTTAAGCATGTGTAGATATAAGTAGGTACATCAAAAGCAGTTTTACACATTCCATGAAATCATGGAGAAGATAATCCAGAAAAAAAATCAAATAATTGCTTCACAATTTTCCAAATAACTTGCAAGATTGATCCCATCCTAACTATTATACATGGAAGTACACAACTCTTATCCAACACAATGAAGCTGTGATTTCCTGCTCAGAACATTTCAAGCTACAAGATCTACAATAAGTTGGCTTAGAGATACTCGATCTTAACTATTTGAGGCTTATTCTCAAGGTAGCTACTTTATATACTGAAACTGCAAAGGATCTTCAACTTCAAGACATGTAATTGAAAAGCTACATTGAAATCTGAGTTACCTCTCAACAGGGATTGCATGTAATTATCCCAACAAGCTTCAATACGACAATGAGAAACATTAAAAATATGGTTAGTCTAGACACACAACTCTGCAATTGGCATGAGCAGGTAATAAATCCAGAAACATTGTGTTCTTCTAATCATTGCGATTCATCTTATTGTCTTTCTCATTTCTATATCGGCATCTTCAAATGTTACTAAGAACGGGCTGCCCAAAATTCATTCTGGTAAATCTCTGAGCCAAGTCACTAGATGATACCAAGAATATTCAAACTCTATTAATTCATGCAGCTTATGCTACAATTATTGACAAGATGAAACAGAACACTTTAAGGAAGAGGCTGAAATTATCTTGTTTATTTCCTCTTGACATAGAACAGGTGAGTTTGTATACACATGTTGATGAGTTAATACTTTCTTAGTTTTAAATTTAATTTAATTTAGATATTATAAGCACAAATGACCAAGAACAGCCGATGGGATTCAAGGAAAGTACAAAGCTGATGGAGTACACAGTGGGAGTGCCTATTGCATCCTCAGTAAACTGAAGCATCCATTAAGTAGAAAACGATCATACACCAGACGAAAAGTCTATAGAAACAAAAGCATGAAGCAACAAATGTAATGCTTTAAAACCCAAAGCTATGTTCAGTAGCCATAGCTTTTCCTGACATTTGGTGTTGACGAGAAATCAGTAATGGGGTTTATATGTTACTAATTTGGTACTGCTGAGATGAACCTAGACTGAATAATCTCATACATGTTTAGGTAGAGGGTCTCTTAATGCTTTGAAAAGTGACAACCACTGACTGAAATTGGTAGTTGAAAGCTGTTACATCCGAGCAGTCCATTAGAATATACAAAAACATATTACTGGATGCCTCTCTAATGAGACAGTACAAGTCCTAAAGGCTATAAGAGTTTCAAAAGAAAATGGATGCACTTGAGGCACTTAGAAGGAAATAGTTAAAATAGAGGGTGCTAAGTCCATCTCAGTAGAACTTTAAACCCCCCTTGAAAAAAAGAATGCAACCTCATCTGCGATAACATTTATCATATCCACACATTGATGCTACTTCCAAAGCTGGACTCCTTACTAATGCTACCCTAGGATGAGCATACTTTAACTGTAGAGTTCCATCTTGAACTAGCTCTCCAAGACTACAGATAGAAAATGTATTAGTCATTACTGTTACCTTCCAGAAGCTATAACAAGTGGCATTGCAGAAAGCTATGAGAACCCAATTGACATAACATCAAGCTAGCAAATCACATGGCCATTATTCATCACAAAATATATAGAAACATAAACATGATAGATTGTCAAAGGATTACGTCTAACTCAAGCTAACTCAGTGCAATTGCGACTGTCAAATTTGCAGATTGCTAACACGAGCATGGCCCCATTATATAATCATCTTTTAAAACCAATAAAAGGCACTTCTGCATTAGTTATGTTAAATTTGAGCATGCTGGTCAATCGAAATTAGTGAAATGTACAAAAAATACATTTACATTAGGTATAACGTGATTCACGAAGGTTTGCCTTCAGTACGTTAAGAATCAATGTAAGGGCTAGTCATTTAATTGTAACTAGAAGCACCTCAATGGATTCAAGAGAGGGCAGTTTGAGGCCTCAGATCTTATAACTGTGAAAGCAAAAATTCAATGACGTTAGTATCAGAAAACGCCGCACGATATTTGTCAATCTTAACTTGTACTCAACTAAACAAAGCAGAGTCACTTTCCGATGAAAGAGAGAGAGGATAAGCATTATATACACAGGAACACAAATTTGGGTCAGAAAGGACCTAACAAAACCAATTCCATTTTAATCTCTAATTTGAAAAATCCCATTTCTATTATAGAAAAGTAAAGGATCTCACAATGAAGGATAAACCAACTGTAATGCTATGAGAAAGGTGAAGTAGAATAGTCCTTCTAGAAACTATACAACTGAATAGGCATTGAATCCAAGTCTTCTCTAGAACGGCAATCCACAGGCATCCGTGTGACACATGGCAGCTATAATTACAGACCTCAGTGTTGACTCTTGTTGTTCTTCACTTCACCTAATAATCCCTCTATCAAAAGCTGCAAAGCTCTTCCTAGTCTGTGAAGATACCCCAAACAAATGCCATATAAGGCCCTACAACCATAGTCAAGAAACTCTAGATAAATCTGTGTGATCTTTAACCGTCAACAAAGCAACAAAAATACCCAAGGAGAAGCAACTTGAAGCTAAATCTGTCAACAAAGCAACAAGAACGCCCAAGCAGAAGCCACTAAAAGCTATGTAACTGTGTAAGCATGGGGGCCAATTCTGCACTAGATGGGCGATCTGCAGGCACATCAGCAAGGCAAGCTACAGCTATCCTCACTGCCATTAGCATCTCCTCTTCTTGATCTTCTCCTCCTTCAATTATCCCTTTATCAAGAGCTTCAATGGCCTTCCCGCTCTGTTGAAGCCGCCTAAGCCAACAACCAATACTTCCCCCTGGAACTTCATTAAAAAAGCTATCTGTGGGATCTTTAGCCGTGAGTAAAACAGCTAAAACCACTCCAAAGCTAAACACATCACTCTTGTCTGTGTACCTGCAGCCCTGATAACACTCCGGAGCAACATACCCTGCTGCACCACTGTTGGGCATAATAAACCTACTCAATCCAAAATCAGCCAAATGAGGCTCATAGTTATCATCAAGAAGAATGTTTCCGGGCTTGAGATTACAGTGTGTAACTTGAGGGTTGCATTGGAAATGAAGATACTGAAGACCCACTACTATCCCAACAGCTATTTTATGCCGCATTGGCCAGCTCAGCTGCAGCTGATTATCCCTAATTCTCTTCATAGCATCACCAAGGCTCTCTTTGGAGACAAAGTCACATACTAACAGATGAGCATTGGTGTGACGAATATATGCTTGCAGGGAAACCACATTTCTATGCCTGACCTTGCCTATAACCTGCAACTCCTCCTGAATCTGTCTCTTGACAGATGTGCTCAGCGCATCATAGGCTTCCACTCCATTAATCCTCTTCACTGCAACAGACACCCCATTATCTAGATTGGCTTTATAAACCCTCCCATTGGGACCGACTCCCACCAGGTCTGCTTCATCCAAGCAACCCCCTTGCCCTAAAAATGAGAGCACTTTAGGACCAATCCTAGGATCGAACACAATCGGACCCCTTATCAGAGGAGTCCTATTAAGATATATCACAGCAGCTCTCATGAAAGTAGCCACAATCCCTGCAGCAGCCAAACCAGTCAAGCTGCCGAACACAATACCCAAAACCAGCCTTCTAGACCTGTGCCTTACATTATATCCACTAGGAAGCCTAGAAGGAGATGGAGACTGTCCTAGTATTCCATCATGCTTTATAACTTGGGAAGACCCAAAATTCCTCTGAGCTTCGCCATTTAAAACTGGATTGGTCACGTGATTGATAGACCATTTTCTAACCTGGAACGCGTCCCCACAGCTCAGAATCCCACATATGTACCACACCAAAATCCACATATGCATACAGAAAGCCCTAGTCCTTGTCATTCTAACTTTCCCACACAAAGAACCTACCAGCATAGCACACTCAAGTCTGTAAATAGCACGAAAAACAGCTCTCTAGCCAGAGAAGCTCCAATGCCTGCAAATTTCTAGACTGTCACACACCAGAATACGCAATACGCAATACCCAAATGCTCAAAGAAACCGAATCCTGTCAAACATTTCAATCCACAACCCTCATGCACAGAATGCCCACACCCATAAAAATCATCAATACCCATTCAAACAATTTAAGCGAAAGAAAAAAGTTCGAAACCTGGTCATTTCATGTTGGATTACTCCTCAGATTAAGCCTTCAAATGCAGCACCCACATCCACAAATCCATGCCACACCATTAACACAAATCCAGTAATCAGTCCTTCTCCATTTTCTACTCTGCTTGTTCAAAAAAACTCAGACCAATCTCAGCACAAAATTCAGAATGTTACAAAACATCACCCAATTTTTCGCTTTTTGACCTTTTGATTTTTAATCCCTGTAATTCATGACGTACATCGAAGCGTCACATCTTCACACCTTTTTTGTTTTTATAAAATTTACAGAAAAACAGATAACGAATTCTTTATTAATTGTATAGAAGAAGTGAAATTCCTGATGTGGACTTGTCGTGGGGGCCCACAAAAGACGCTGACATGTCCTGTCCGGCGGCTGCAGTTCTCAATCACCACCTGACAACGACTGTCCGGCTTAGTGCGCCAATATATTGTCACTTGCTCTGCGCCGTCTGATCACCCTCCATTAGGGGTCCACCGCCTAATCAGATTTCATCTATAAATTGCATTTCAGTATCATTTTCTCTCTTGTTGTATTCCATGGAATTCAGTTTTTTGAGAGGTGAAAGCACTCACATTTTTTTAATATGAGTTAAGCATTTATTGTGGTATCAGAATATTTGTTTCTTTCAAGTGAAGACTTCTTTTTCTGCCACTCTGCAACTCACGAGCGTCTTTAATGTTTGGTCAAAGATTTCTGAATTAAGTAGTTGTGTTTCATTTTCGGACAATTTTGAAGTAGCCCACCAATGCCCATCATCAACACTGGCTAACACTACGACTAGGGACCCCCTAGTGCTCAAATTATAAGGCTACCATTAGGGGCTACCTATGGTCAAATTATAAGGCTTATAAGAGAATGGTAGAAAGGAAGGAAGACTTTTTTATATGGATCAGGGAGGTAGTTCTAATGGTAGAAATAAAGAAAGATTAAGTTGTCTGAAGCTATATAGGTCTATAAATGACTTGCAGAAATATGGGACTATCATGTATTCCTGGCAGGAGGTACCTAATTGTGCTACAAACGAGACATACATACCTTATTCCCTCTCGGATTTGAACTTGTGACCTCTCTCTTTCAAGAGCACAAGTTCTCCACCACTTGGTAGGAAGTAAGTTTTAGAGAAAATGTGTAAAGAGAGAATTATTGTTTTTGGAAAATTATTTTTGAAATCAATTATGAATGTTTTTGTATCAATGTTTGGTATTACACTTACTCAAAAAGAAGAAATTGAAAAAATAGACTACAAACAAAGACTTTAAAAGTTCTCTCTTTTCTTGTTGGTGCGATTAAGATTTTGTATCGAGCTAATCCCTTAGTGGGATTCTATTCACATGTTAACTTAGGTCCTCGAAATCTTTGTAAAAGTCTTGGTTGTCAATTAGATCTTATTTTATCTTTTGACATTAAATTATTGTATTCTACGTTGTTATTTTAAGTTGTCTCTTGATATAGGATTAAGACATGTCTTGATCTTGATTAATCTTATCACTCGTCTTGCATATGAAAACAAAGCTTGTATGCACTTTGTAACATATTTCAAAGGTCTTAATATCAAAGCAAGCTCATTTCTTGCATACACTCTATGAAGCTTTCTTTGTTTTTGCACGTGATCTTGGAGTGTTGGGCTAATCTTCAACTCCTACATTATGTTCCTCTTGTAATATGGATTATTGAGTGGAATCTGAAATGTCGATGCAAAAAAAATGCATAATTGATTCTAGAAGCAATCTTTCAAATACAATATGAATTGTGGAAAACTTATGTCAACTAGAGAATTATTATTTATTTTTTAGAATTAAATAATCTCTCCATATAAATGATGGATAAATTAACTAATTAACTATAAATAACAATCAATCTTGAATTTTTGGACATACATAATATTTATCTTTTTATTTTTGTTGAGGGAAATAAAAAGTCATTTGTTTATGCACATGGCATGGTCTTGTGTATAGTTGTGTGTTGTATTTAGTAGGCTCGATTTGTATTCTCATTCGTTTATTTTTCAAGGCCTTTTACTAAAGTTTTAATTTGAAGGCACGAGTAAAAATATGAAGGGTTCAACATAAAGATTTTAATAGCTTTTTATTTCTTATTGTGTTTATTTATACAATTTTTCATATATATTATGTTGTTATGCAACAAAAACGATAATTTCAAGGATTGTTTATGGTATTGATCTCGAAACATTATTTTTTTGTGTTTTTGTTTTGTGGTATTGATCTAGAAACATTATTTTTTTGTGTTTTTGACTATGTGAATGGGAATAATATAAATCTAAGCTTTGTTGAGGGAGTCCAAGGATCTAATCAGTTCTTCACAACTCTCACCCTTACTTAGGGCCACATGCCCAATGTAGTGGGCTCTATTCTTTAAGTTTTTAATTTGTTAGTTTGAAGGTTTTGGTATTTTTCTCTACTAGGAATATTTAATAGCTTCTTAAAATTTGGTGATATAAGTCTAGAAGTTTAGTGAATGGTTCTAAAGAGAAAATCATTGGGATAAGGTACTATACACCTTGCATAAAATTATTTATTACAATGTTGTAATTAAATAGTTATTTAATTGTGGTGCATCTAAGAGATGTTTTAATTAAATAGTTATTTAATTGATTATGAGGAGACTTCTGCTCTGGTAGCTAGACTTGAAGTTGTTAGACTATTGCTTGCATATGCTGCCTATAAGGATTTCAAGGTATACCAGATGGATGTCAAGTCAGCTTTTCTGAATGGTGATCTTGACGAAGAAGTCTACATTGAGCAACCTAATGAATTTTCATTATCAGATGACGGAGACGTGGTATACATCCTAAAGAGAGCTCTTTATGGATAAAAACAAGCCTCTAGAGCTTGGTATGCTAGATTGGATAAGTATTTGCTGAAATTCGGATTTAATAAAGGTATTGTTGATAGTAATTTGTATTTCAAGATTGAGAATGATATTATTTTAATTGTTGAAGTTTTTGTTGATGATATTATCTTTGGAGGAAATGACAACTTGAGCATGAAGTTTGTCGGTGATATGCAAAAAGAATTTGAGATGTCTATGATAGGAGAGATGAAATTTTTCTTAAGATATCAAATTTCACAAACTAGAAAAGGTATTTTTATATCTCAAACTAAATATGTGAAGGAATTGTTGAACAAGTTTGGATTAGAAGATTCTAAACCGGTTGGAACTCCTATGGTGACTGGCTGCAAATTGTCTAAAAATGATGAATCTCTGAAAGCTAATCAAACCTTGTACAGATCTATGGTTGGTGGACTGCTATACCTAATTCAAACTAGACCTGACATTATGCATGTTGTGTGCATGGCCGCTAGATATCAAGTTGATCTGAAAGAGAGTCATGTCATTGTTGTAAAGAGGATATTCAAATACTTGAAAGGAACTATGGATTATGGTGTGTGGTATCTGAGGAATGATGATTTCATGTTATGTGCTTACATTAATGTTGATTGGGCTAGTGATGTTGATGAACGGAAGAGTACCTATGGTGGTGCTTTCTTTTAGTTTATTAGATTTGTATTTGTGGTTAAGTTTGATAACCGGTGAAAACTAATTCACCCCCCCTTCTCAGTTTTCCTTTATTGTTGTTGCCAACACCTGCGGGGTAAATGAAGACAAAGAGAACAACGAAGTCTCTTATCTCGCATGGGTTAAGAGGTCACATTGAAAGTGATGCGGGCTAACTAAAGTGAAGGGAAACATGTTTCCCTCTATCCTGCGATATCAAAGACCATATGTTAGAACTCTTATGGAGCAAGATAAGTTGAACAATTGTGCATCCCGCTAGCCCGCATGGGTAAACAGGGCTCGTAAAGTATGATACAGGATAACGTAAAGAAAGAATGAGGTAGCTCTATTGGATCAATAGTCCACGTGGAAGTTGACCATGGTTGACCAGGTGACTTGGATGTTGATCGAGAAGATTTTTGATGACATTTGTGCATGTCGATAGACACAATGTTTTATGTGGAGACTGATTGACCCTGACCAAGTAACCTGACGAAGGAAATGGAGACATATGGCTCCCTGGTTGTCGATGAGTATATCGGATATGAAAAAGTCAGTGACAATGGAGGTAGTTGTTGATCTTTTCAAGGTAGGTCGACAAAGAATAGAGAACGCATTAATGGTGACCAAGTTGCAGATGATTAAAGGGCTTGAGGTGATTGATAGAGGTATAATCAAATCTGTTGGATAAATTGAGTTTACTAAATATAGCAACCCAATACAAAGAACTTTCAAAAAATGAAAGAAGAGCCATTTAGTGCAGATGGTCAATCTAAGAAAGGAAATCCAATTTGCTACAGACCGAATCCCAAATAGACAAATGAATTAATTTTAAATTGCAAATTTGGAGGGAAAAACATTCCTCGATACAGAGCTGATGGTGCAGGGTTGTAAATGTGATTCGACATTGGTAGGTGTGGTTGTTGAGATAGAGATAGATGTGGAAATAGGAATATCTCAACCAGTCGACTGTGGGAAAGTAAGTGTTGAATAGAGTGGTGTTGCTATCGAGATAAAATAGAGAAATTTACAGAATTAGATAACAAAGCTAGAACAAAGTATTCTGGAAAGTGAAGTTGTAGCAGAGAGAAGAAGACAACCAGATAGAGGAAGAAGAAGAAATAGAGGAAGAACCTCAACAGGCAAAGATATTCATTCTCAAGATATGAGAAATTTGTAAGTGTTACAAAACTCATTTGTAACAAGGTTTCATCATTGCATTGTAAAATTTTGATAATAATTGTAAATCTCTTAGTGGGTGCTTAGAGCAGGGGTAGGTGCTCCTTTGAGTAGGTGATCATAAAATGAGGGGTTGGTTTTCCTTGGGTTGGTGCCCTAAACTTTGTAAATTGTTATTTACTGTGAGGTTGGATTGGAGAAGCAAACTCCAATAGCTATTCTCACCAAGGTTTTTCCAACATTAGGTTTTCCTCATATATTTTGTGTTGTGGTTTGATTTGTGTGTGTATGTTCTTAATTAATTTGCAATTTCAATACTTGCACACATAGTTAAAAGTTTTAAAATACACTGATTCACCCCCATCTCAGTGTGAATTTGTGTTCTTCACAAATTTTTCTTCCATTTCATCTAGGCTCTCATCATTTAAATCTCCATATGACGATTTTGTAGCTTTAAATGTTGTCTTAGTTCTTTCTTTGTCTTTACCAAACTTCCTCATCTCAAATGCAGTCAAGGTGCCATACACTTGTTCTTTGGTGAATTTGCATGGTTCATAAGTTTCTTCAATAGCTAAAATCTTGTCATTGTATCATTTCGGTAAAGTCTTCATGATCTTTTCTATCACATCCTTATCATCTAAGGTATCACCAAGATCTCCGATCGCATGCATTGCATTGACAACCTTATGAAAATAGCTTGTTATGTCTTCACCTTCTTCCATTCTCAAGTTCCCATACTTGTATTTAGCAGTCTACATCTTAGCTAGCTTAACTTTGTCATTTCCTTCATAGATGTTTTTTAATCTTTGCCAAACAGCATAAACAATATCTAATGCAACAACCTTTACCAATTTAGTTTTAGATAAGGCACTAACAATAGCATACCTTGATCACTCATTTTCTTCATAGGCTTCAATCTCATTCGGGGTAGTAGGACCATTTGCCGACATCACATATTTCGTCTATGTAACTTTCCAAGTCTTGTAACTCAAAGAAATCAAATATCCTCTAATATTCACTCTCCATAAATTATAGTTAGATCCTTCAAAGGTAGGAATAGTCAATTTATGTGCCATTGGATCTTCCTCGAGTGGTTAGTCTCACTTTTTAGGAAACAAAGCTCTGATACCAATTGTTGAATATATCAAACAACTGAGAGGGAGATGATTCATTTGTCAATTAAAATATTTTACTCATTCTACAGAAGAAAAAAAATCCGATAAATTAATTCCTAATTACTTAACCATAGACAGATATAAGCATGAGAAAGCACACACATGAATCATACACATGAAACAAAAGATTTTACGTGGAAAACGTAAGAAGGGAAAAACCATGGAGAGTGCTAATTCTCAATTATGAAACCCCTGTTAGGGTAACATAGATTAAGGTGATTTTTACAAAGGGTGGCTCACTCCTAGAATTCTCACTGCAAGTGGGCTCATTGCCCAGCTAAAACTACTTGAAAGAAGGGCTCATTGCCAAGAATAATAAGAAGGAAAAAGAAAGAATCCATCATTGAAGCATTGCAACATTGTGGTAGTTGTGCTTCAGTGGTGGATTTTATTTTTCCTTCTTCTTCTTCTTGGTAATGAACCCTTCTTTCAATAATTTTTAGCCAAGCAATGAACCACCCTTTGTAAAAATAACCTTAATGGGTGTCACCCTAATAGGTGTTTCATAATTGAGAATTAGCATTCTCTGTGGTTTTTCCCTTCTTGGGTTTTCCAAGTAAAATCTAGTGTTTCATATGTTTGATTTCTCATTTCGCATACTTATATCTGTTTATGGCGAAGTAATCAATAATTGATTTGTTGGATTTGTTTCTGTGGAATGAGTAAAATATTTTAATTGACAACTAATTCACCCCCCTCTTAAATGTCTGAGATATTCAACAATTGGTATCAGAGCTTTGTTTCCTAGAAAGTGAGTCTAACCACTCGAGGAAGATCTGATGGCACATAAATTGATTATTCCTACCTTTGAAGGATCCAACTATAGTTTTTGGAGAGTGAAGATGAGAGGACATTTGATTTCTTTGAGTTACAAGACTTGGAAAGATATGGAGACAAAGTGTGTGATGCCAACAAATGGTCCTACTACCTCAAATGAGATTGAAGCCTATGAATAAAATGAATGCGCAAGGTATGCTATCTTTAGTGCCCTATATAAAACTGAATTGGCGAAGGTTGTTACAGTAGATACTGCTTATGATGTTTGGGAAAGATTAAAAAACATCCATGAAGGAAATAACAAAGTTAAGCTAGCTAAGATACAGATTGTCAAATGCAAATATTAGAACTTGAGAATGGAAGAAGGTGAAGACATAACGAGTTGTTTTCATAAGGTTGATAGTGTAGTGAATGAGATCATATTTTGGCAAAACCTTAGATGATAAGGATGTGATAGAAAATATCATGAGGACTTTACCAAAATCTTACACTGATAATATTTCAGCTATTGAAGAAACTTATGATCTATCCAAATTCACCAATGAATAATTGTATGACACCCCGACTGTTAGATTTTGTGGGAAGTGAGAACCAAGCCAAGATTTGATGTCAATCGTAGATCACATGCAACTCCAAGAAACAACATATCAAAGATTAAAATAGTTGAATGAAGATAAATCTGATATAAGAGAAAAATAGAGACAAAGAATAGAATTCAAAGAAGGCTCTCACTGAGCTATCACAGAACTAGTGAAGGTGAGAGTATAGTACTTATTATATAGAAAAGTAATAGCATATACATCCAAGTGGTGCACTAACTCCTATTTCCCATAAAAGTGGGACGTTTTACCTTCCTGGTAAATGCCAAAACATGTGGCATAACATCCTTACATGAATACAAGAAAGGAGTTGAGAAAGTTGGCACATAATGCCAAAAGAGGGTGAGAAACCCAACTACCCCATAACCCACTTAGGAAATGACAAAATAGTGATTATGAGAGGTGACACAACAAGCTAAAATGGGGTGTGTAACTCAACTACCCATGTGAGGTGGAGATTTACACATGTAGCTGAAGTATTTTGTCACATGTCCTCATATTAATCACTCCTAAAAACCCAAGAAAGCTTAAATAATATATGTGTAGGAAAAATAAATACCCCCTAACATAAGGAAAACTAAAATCCTACCACTAATACCCCCCTTAAGAATAGATTAGTTGGGTGAAAAGATGGGTCCTGACAAATGAGTCCTAAGATACCAGGTGGCCTATCCTGATACCGTCACTCTCTCTCCTCTATCACTCCTTTTAAGGTGTCCAAGTCTGTAACATTATCTATTTTCTCCTCCTAGTGCTCTTCATCCTTATGATGGATCACAAAGTGTGATCTAAAACATTTTTGCTCTTGATGCAAAAAAACTCACACAATCAAATCCAAAAGCATTACACACAAATGAGGTCATGTTAGGTACCCATGTACATAGATATCCCCCCAAAAAAGAAGAAACGTCCCCATAAGAGGAATAGCCCCCATAAATAAAGAGAAATAAAAAAGGACTAAGAGGCCCCTCCTGAAGTAGACACTTGTCACATCCCAAGAAAATATTGCGAATGAAGGAGATTTCTTTTGATGAAGGGTTTGGTGAAGATGTCTGCAGTCTACTCTAAAGTAGAACAATACGTAAGATCAATGATGCCTGCATGTAGCTCCTGAATGTAGTGCATATGTGTCTTAATGTGTTTTGTCCTCTGGTGATGAATTGGATTTCTTGAGATCTGTATGGCACTCTGATTATCACAAAAGATGATGGTAGGATTTCTGATTGGAATACCAAACTTAGTGGGAATATTTTGAAGCCAAATAGCCTCAGTAGTGGTATTGACTGGCCCTTGATACTCAGCCTCTATCGATGAAAGATAACTTGTAGACTACTTCTTGCTCAACCAACAAACTGGACTAGAACCAATTGAGAATCAATACCCTAAAGTGGACTTGTGATTCTGATAATTACCTACCCAATATGAATCTGTATATCCCACCAAGTCAATATCCATGTTTGCTACATATTGAATTCCAAAATTATGAGTACTTTGAATGTAGTGGAGGATTTTCTTAGCTTCTTTCCAATGCAACTCATGTGGCTCTTGCATGAATCTAGAGACCATGCCCACAACATATGAAATGTTGGGTCTCATATGAGTCAAGTAGATGAGGCTCCCAAAAAGTTGTCAGAATAAAGTGTCGTCAACCAAGGGTGAAGAGAACTTAGCCTCAAGTTTGAACCCTGACAAAAATGGAGTAGGTGCAGGCATACAATCAACCACGCAAAATCTAGAGAGCATTTCAAGTGCATACTTAGGTTGTCCCAAGGAAGATACCTGAAGACGATTGAGTGATCTCAATTCCCAAGAAGTAATACAAAAGACCCAAGTCTGACATAAAAAATCTATCATGTAGGGCAATTTTCACTACCTTGATGGTGGATGAGTGACTCCTTGTGATAAAAAAATTCATCAACATATAGAACTAGAAAAGTGAGAGTATCATCTTATTGTAGAGTTTACATGTTTGGATCAAAATGGCACCGAGTGAAACCAACTATCAGAAGGAATGAGTCCATCTTGGCATACCAAGCTCGAGGAGCCTATTTAAGGTCATAGAGAGACTTTCAAAGTCAAAACACAAGTGAAGGATCCTAAACAAACCCTTGTGGTTGCTCCATGTAGATTTCCTTCTGAAGGTCACCATGAAGAAATGCACTCTTCACATCCATTTGATGAAATTCCCAATGATGGGTTGTAGCTATAGTAGGGACAAGTTGCATGGAATTCATTTCAGCAAATGGAGCAAGAGTCTCAAAGTAATCAATCCCTGGAACTTGGGAAAAACCTTTTTCTATCAAGTGAGCCTTATACTTATCAAATGACCCATCTTCTGGAAATTTTATTTGATAGATCCACTTGCATCGAACAAGTTTCCTTCCCGTAGGAAGAGGAACTAAATCCCATGTGTGATTCCTTTCCAAAGAATTAAACTCTTCTTGCATTGCAACATCCCACTCAGGAACACCTGAAGCTTCTCAAAATGATTGTGGATCAAAAGATGAAGTAATGAAGAGATGTGGAGCCTACTAGAATTGTGACCTTGTTCTTCTAATATCTGATGGATCCCTAAGCCAATCTCCTACTGACTTGAATGTTTGTCGAGCCCAAAGAGGCGCCAAGGCTAGAGAGTCTAGGGGAAAATCATCAACCTTTGAATGATGACTATGAGAGGAATGCGAATCCTCATCGTCAATATCATCATCTGAAGTGGGGGAAGAAGACTCCTCATCAAGATTAGGAGGATCAATATCCTCTGGAGAACTATCATCATGATGCAATGTCTCCAATGTGATAGTAGATATAGAAGAGGTATGAGAAGAACTCTCCTCAAAATGAACACTCCTCTCAATGAACAACTCATGAGTAGTGGGATGTGTTGGCAATTGACACTTAGCTGGTTGGTTTCAATATGTTGTCATTGATGGCAACATTTTCTGGCTTCATATTTTGGTTTAGTTGATCACCGACACCGACACTGGCACTGGCATCGACAGGTATCTTCACTGGTTGGAAAGAATTCTTTGGTTACTGGCATTGCAGGCCAACATGGTTTACATTCAAGTCATTGGTATTGGAGGCCGACATCATTTGGGAGATCTGGCATCGACAATTAATTTTGATATTCATGTATTTATGTTATTGAGCCGACATGTATATTTATATTGTAATTATCTTTGTAAGCCGACATAAGGCATGAAAGTTTGTAAGGGTATATAGGTCAATTGATTAGATCATTTTGTAATATGTAAGAGTAATAAAATAATAAAGGATATGCGAGATATATAAGAGAGATCGTGTATATGAAGATATTTATGTAAGAGGGTATTCCGGTAAGGGTTTAGGGTTTCAGATCAGAACAAACAGAGCTTAACTGGAACTGTATTCAAGCATAGAAGATGCTACCATTGTAGTTCAATCATTTCTCCAGATTGTAGTTTGGATTTGTATGTAGTTAGTGAGACTCCTTCTGTGATTGAGCAGTGTGCTCTAGGCTATAAGCCTTCCTACAAGTGCAGGCCCCCATATTTTGTAATATCTTTTCATATGGTCAATGGGTTGATATTGTGGGTCACAAATCCCATTATGGTTTTTCCTATTTGAGGTTTTCCATGTATAATTATTTGTGTTATGGTATTCATTTGTGTGATTGGCTTATTAGTTTCTTTACTTCTTTCAATTCTATATGTACTGATATACCAGTTGGTGAATGCATGTTTTAATAAGGTTAAATTTGATCATTCTGGTAGAACGTTGATTCACCCCCCCTTAGTGTTCTTGGATTCCAACAATTGGTATCAGAGCCTTGTGCCTCGAAGGAAGTTTAACAACTTGAGGGAGATCCTAAATCCGAAATCCATGGATATGAGTTTGGAAAGGCATCTTGAGGTAGCACACGAAGAATATGATAATGAAAGGATGAAGAACATGAAGTTACAAGATGAATTGAATTCTGCTCAGGAATTCATTCTTCTCCTACAGGAGAGGTTGTCATCTGTTTAGGCTAGGAGGAAGGAACTTTTGCAAAATCAGGATAAAGATGATAAGGATGCCCTTAATGAAAGATGTAGAAGCTGAGTCAGGAGAATATGGTTATGAGGAATGAAATGCAAGCCTTAACTATGAGGATGTCTAAAGAGATTGAAGACCGGAAGAAAAAGGAAGAAAATCTTGCTATATCTCTAAAAAACAAATTTGAGGAATGTGGTAGGTTGGTTCATGAAAATGATATGTTGAGAACTGATTTAATACAAGCCCAGAGTAATGAACAAGAACTTGAAAGACAAATGATAATTCTGAGAGATGATCTGACTATTGCAAGTGAGTATAAAGAAAAATTCAAGGTTAGTTCAACACAACTTGATGAGTTATTGAAGAGTCAAAGACAAAATGAAGATTCCAGTGGACTTGGATTCGAACAAGGTCAATGTTTTGGTACTGCAAATGAAGATCAAAACCATAAGGCACCGGTAAGGCAGCTTAATACTTATAGATTTAGTGGTAGATGCTTTGTTTGTAATAAATTTGGTCACATGGGTAGGCAATGTAGAAATAGAGCAAATTAGAACCCTGATTCCGCTCCCAGTCAATGTTCTAAATGCAATAAGTATGGTCATAAGACAAAAGATTGCAGAATGAATGTAAAATGTTATGCATGTGGAAAATTTGGATATATGGCTAATTAGTGCAGGTCAAGCAATTATACTGGTTTTAGCAAAGCAATTCAAAAGGACAATGTTAAATGCTATGCATGCAACAAGATTGGACATATTGCTAAGTTCTGTAGAAGCAAAAATCCATCGGTTGGCAATGATGGATCAAATGTTAAAGGGAAAGAGAAGGTCAATGAAATCTAGCAAGAGCATATCAAGAAATGGGTCAGGAAGATAGAAGATCAATCAGCAGATGGAAATGCACCAGTTACTCAACCGACAGAGGAGGTTGCTTCTGCACCGGCAAGAAGCTCATTTGGTAACTAAGGCAAATGCCTTAGGGGTAGGAAACATTCATGAAGATACTGCTTATGCCCTAGGAAGAGGTTTTGGAAGATGTTTCAAACATTAGAGTGTTGGCAAATGCACACTCCAATGAGAAATTGTAGGTGATTTAAGGTTTTGTCATTGATGGCAACCTTGCAATCATATGATACCGGCAAGACAATTATATCGGCATCGGCAACGACAAACTGTGCACCGGCACACAAAACACCGGCAGTGAAAGAGAGGATACTGGCACCCAGGCCGACAGAAAATTTATTTGTAATATATTTTGTAATTAATTGTAAAATCATTGTAAGTCGACATGGCGAGTTGTAATATGACTCATATATGTATGAGATCATTGTAGAACATTTTGTAAGAAGGTGATAGGCAAAATAATGCAGACCTAATATGTGAATTTTAGGTTAAGGGTTTATGTATGCAGCAAAGCTAAAACCGGTACTGGATCTGGCATAGCAGATGCTATTTTGAAGCAGTACAAGACATTGGATTATCATAATCCATTTTTGTAAGTCAGTGTGACTTCCTTTTGTAATTGAGCAGTGAGCTCTAGGAACTTGGCCTTCCTACATGTGCAGGCCCCTATTGTAGCAGTAATATTCCCTTATTGGCCAATAAGTGAATATTGTGGGTCACAAATCCCACTGAGGTTTTTCCCACACCGGGTTTCCTCGTTAAACTACTGTGTTATGGTGTGCTCTTCATGTGGTTATTGTTTTTCTTGTTTACTGCATTACTTTTGATTTACCAGTACATTGTATTAACATGCTTTACATGTTTTAAATCAAGTAAATCCTTAAACCAGTTAGATACTGATTCACCCCCCCCCCCCTCTCAGTATCTTTGGGAATCCTAACAATTGGTATCAGAGCCTGGTCCTCTATTTTCAGAAGCCTAACAGCTTGAGGAAGATCTTGACACCGGTAGAGATGGAAAACTTGAAGAAATAATTGGAAACAACTCTCTCAGACTATGATGCCGAAAAGTTGAAGAATATCAAACTTGAAGATGATCTGAAAGATGCTCAGGATATCATTCAAGCACTTCAAGAAAATATGACCATTGCAAGAAATAAGAGAAGAGAACTTTGTGAAAAAATGCAGAATGAGAATGATGAAAAGGAAACTCTTAATGATCTAGTAAACAAGCTAAGACAAGAGATCAGTACAACACAAAATGAGATGCAGGATATGACTATGAGATTTTCAAAGAAATTGAAGACAGGAAGACGAATGAAGAAGACTTGGTCAGAAGACTAAATGATGTTGGAAATGAAGACACAAGACTTAGTCATGAAAATGATATGTTGAAGACAGATCTAATGCATACACAAAATGACTCAAATGAGCTCATGAGACAGAAAGGAATTTTGGAAAGAGAACTGGCTACTGCAAATCAACACAAGGAGAAATTCAAGAAAAGCTCAGAAGAACTTGGTGACATGCTAAAGAATCAGAAACCTAATGGTGATACAAATGGCCTTGGCTTTGAAGTTGGTGAAAGCTCTGGTACTGCAAACAATCATGATCATAGCAAACCAGTAAGACAACCTACTGCTTACAAATTTAATGGCAAATGCTTTAACTGTAACAAGTATGGTCATAGAGCAAATCGGTGTAGATCTAGAAATTATCATAACACTAATACACCCACCAGTCAATGTTCTAAATGCAACAAATCTAGTCATAATTCATAAAATTGCAGAATGAATGTGAGATGTTATGTTTGTGGAAGATTTGGGCACTTATCTAATCAATGTAGAACACATACCGGCATAGGATATGGGAAATCTATTCAAAAAAACAATGTGACTTGTTATTCCTGTAACAAGATTGCACACATTGCTAAATTTTGTAGAAATAAGACCTCACCAGCAAATAACAAAGGTCCTAGTTTGAAAGGTAAAGAAAAGGTTGAAGAGGTAAAGCAAGAATTCTCAAAACAATGGATTAGAAAGTCAGATCAGAATGTTGATATGAATACTCCTCCACCGGCAGAACAGAGTAACACTCCATCAGTAGGAGACTCTTCATCTAACTGAAGGAAAATCCTTTGAGGGATTAGCAACTAAATGAGAAACATGCTATTATTCCCTCGGTTGATGGTAAGAAGTTGAAATTACTTCTATACCGACAGAAAAGTTAAGTCATTACTTAACCGGCAAGCATTAAATATGGTAGTTGGAGATAATGACATTATAAAGCAAGTGTTTTGGCTCCATTTTCATTCACCGATCATTCAAACTTTCGAGAGCATGAAAATTTCTGAGTGAAGGAACTCTTAGCGAAGCAATTCATCAAGCAATCATTTCTTAAGGCAGATAAAGGTATTTATAACCATGACTTCTTCATCTACTCCCGAATTCATTGCAAACCCTACTATTGTTGAGGTAGTTAAGCGCCCTAGACCCGTTTTTCAGCTAGTTCCCGAAATTGCTAAGAAAGATGATATCATATGTGCATTCTCCCAAATCCCTAAAGGAGTAGCTTATGTTGAAGACCCTAGAATGTATATACATTGTCATATAGAGGAATTGGGTGATGATGAAATAAAAAACATGTATAAATCTAAAATTTGTGATGATTCTGGAAATGTCAAAACTGAACACAAGATAATAGAAACCCTAGGTTTTACAGAAATTCTTAGTATCCCAAATTTTCCCAAGGATATCATAAGAATTGTTCTAAGCAGGGTTCATGGTGAATTCTTTTGGTTGGACTCTATTCAAAAGATTACTAAGGAAGTTGTCAAAGTTGTAACATGGTTACCTTCCACTGGTAATAGACTTGACAAAACCAAGAAAGTCTCAAATGACACTGTGATAGACCTAACTGGTGCAACATTTGACAAGAAAACACTAAGGGTAAATGATGTAACATATATAAATGTCAAATTTATCAGTATGATCTTAGGCTACAAAACTACACATGCAAATAGGTTAAACTCAGTCTCTAGCCTATGCATTAAAAGTGCCTATGATATGGTAAAAGATAATGCAAGAATAGATGTGTGTGAATGGCTTAAAGATGAATTGATTGAAAATTTGGGAAAGATAAAGAAAGACAAAAAGGAAACATTCAGATTTGGAAACCTACTTGTTTGTCTGATGATGTACATAACCAAACAAGTACCCGGTATTGGTATTAGAAATTTTGGTTTTGATATACTGGTAGGCAAACAATTGTTGGATTTACTGAACAACATGGGAGAGAACAAGGAAAAGAACATAAATGAGTATTTTTAGGCATTGAAGGCCCGAATGAAAACTAGAGTTAGATTGTCACAAGCAATTGTGGACAAATATAAGGATGAAATCTGTTTTGTAATAAAGAAGGATGAAATTTGGAGGGAGGCAGTTATTCCTAGAACCATCTAGGTAACTGAAATGGGGTATGAAACTGATGACAACATAATAGAAACTTATGCAAAATCCCTCCTAGAAGCTCCAAAGGAACCTGAAGAAAATGTTTTTGGCAGTGCTGAAACAATAGAAAGCCAAATTCAATCAAGAAAAAGGGTTAAGAAGGTTGAGGCAACTACTAGAAAAGGAACCTGGCAGGCAAAATCTATCAAGGAAGATGTATTAAGACAAACTAGTATTAAGGAGAGTGAACTGGAAGAACTTCAACCGGAAGTTCATCTGTCACTGGTTGCAACTTCCTCTGAGAGTGACATACCAACTAAATTCAAAAGAGTTGAAAGAAAGAGAAAAACCTCACTGGTACCCTCTCCTTCTCCTAGAAAAACAAGACAGAAGCAACAAGTAGTGAGGTCCCCAGCAAAGAAACTGACTCCAAAGAAAAGGAAGATGACCCCTAAGAAGAAGAGTCAACCAACTATTGCTCCCATTGATAAACTTCTCCATGAAATAACAGAGTATGGAAAGCTAAAAAATATTAACAAATTATATGACACACTATCGGCTGATGACAAGGAGAAAGTAGAGAACAGTGTAATCTTACACTTAGATATTTACAAGAAATTTTTGATGCAAGTTGTTGATGAAATACCGACAGATCTGTATAATAGACTAGAAGCTAGAAGGCTAGCTATTGTTGAGCTTGATAAGAAAATAAAGATTGAAAAACTACTTCTTGTACATCTTGTCAACTCACCTGAAGAGATAGATCAATTGATATCTGAGGCTAACCGGTCAGTATTTTCAACTGCTCAGCGTCATGTAGCACTGATGGTAGGTAGAGTGAATGAGGTAACAGAAGAAACAACTGATGCATGGGATATATTCTTTGTAGAGAAGGAGAAATAGGAAGAGTATTGAAGCCCTAAACCCATCAAGGTATATCAAAAGGATAAGGGAAAAGGTAAGGTTTGTGGACCACCCAGTATAAAAATAACAGACAACTTATCCCCACCGCCTCTAGATACTCCACTCGTAGTTACTACTGACAATCAACTGGCTACTGAGAGTATGGACACATCACATGAGGATACAAATCCTGATTCTGAGGTGTTATATACAATGAACATTGACACTTAGAAAGTCAATATTATGGTGGATAAAGAATCAACTGGGAAATCAGATGTGGCAACAAAGCCACCGACATAAAACATTACAGTGATCCCGGACACTGAAATGGAAAAAACCACATATGTACATAATGATTCATCTACAAAGCCACCAGTAATAGGCAGCACAGAAGAAAAACCAGCAGTGGACAATACTGAGAAACAAGCAGAGCAACAGGCTTCCTCACATGAACAAGTTCATGCAGAGACAGTGCCACCGACAACAACTGAGAAACCCAAACCTTTGCTTAGAGAAATGCAAAGACAAACTGACCTACCAGAGGTCACTACAAGCAAAGAAGTGACTCACACCGACAGAATATAGATTGTTGGTTCTTCCATGGCAGAATTCAGACCAACAAATGTGATAGAAGTTCTATTGGATTCAATCAAGAAAATAACAAAGTGCAGTGTACAAGCATACAAAGCTATTGATGATACAATCCCAATTTTGAAAATGATAGCACCCAAGTGTAATGTGGATAATAAAGATTCTTTAACTCAACTTGACACATTGTCTAAGTATATTACTGACAACATTGTGACAGTTGAACAAATAAATGAGGAAGCATTCAAAGAGAAAATTGAGAAAGAAAAACATAAATTCTTTGAAGAGGAAATAAAGAAGTGTATGAGACAATTTGACACTCTTTTACCGGCACTATGTAAAACACTATAATAATTTAAAAAGTTGTATAGAGATACATGTAAAACAAAAATTTTGACAGTAGATATAAATAAGAAGATCAGTATGGTATAGGAAAAAATAAATAAATTAGCTGACAATTTCATTAATTCATCTGAACCATTATCAGTTTTTGAGCAGAAAATAACAGGTTTTGAGGAGGAACTTCAAAAATTTGAAAGAGAGAAGGAAAGAATAAAAGGAAAGGCAAAATATCTGAAATGGAGACTTAGTCCAAAATTGGACTACCTGGCCTCCTTGAGAAAAGAGATATTTGAGGCATTGGCTCAAGGATAGAAGACACCGGAACAACAAATGCAACACCTCACCGGTACAATTCAGAGGACAGAGGCAGCATTAAAGGATAATGAATGGTTCACTGAGAGCTTGAATCTGGTATTGGCAGACCTTTTTCAGATTGTAACCAACTGGTTACAGGGATGAAGCTGGAAACCACACTCAGTTGACAGTTTGACAACCTTTGTCATTGATGCCAAAGGGGGAGTAGTGGTAATGAGAAAAATGAATAGCAAAGAAAAATGATTAGCAGAAGACACCATCAACTCAGGGGGAGCACATATGTTTGGTAAGACAATTTTTTTGGTAAGACAATTTTGGCAAATTCTTTTTGGACGACACTTTTTGGATTTTTCTCATGAGTTTTGCCATCAATGCCAAAGGGGGAGATTGTTGGCAAATGCACACTCCAATGAGAAATTGTAGGTAATTGAAGGTTTTGTCATTGATGGCAACCTTGCAATCATATGATACCAACAAGACAATTATACTGGCACTGGCAACGACAAACTCTACACTGACACACAGAACAATGACAGTGAAAGAGAGGATACCGACACCCAAGCCGACAAGAATTTTATTTGTAATATATTTTGTAATTAATTGTAAAATCATTGTAAGCCGACATGGCGATTTGTAATATGACTCATATATGTATGAGATCATTGTAGAATATTTTGTAAGAAGGTGATAGGCGAAATAATGCAGACCTAATATGCGAATTTTAGGTTAAGGGTTTATGTATGCAACAGAGCTAAAACTGGTACTAGATCTGGCATAACAGATGCTATTTTGAAGCAGTACAAGACATTGGATTATCATAATCTATTTTTGTAAGTCAGTGTGACTTCCTTTTGTAATTGAGTAGTGAGCTCTAGGCACTTGGCCTTCCTGCATATGCAGGCCCCTATTGTAGCAGTAATATTCCCTTATTGGCCAGTAAGTGAATATTGTGGGTCACAAATCCCACCGAGGTTTTTTCCACACCGGGTTTCCTCGTTAAACTACTATGTTATGGTGTGCTCTTCATGTGGTTATTGTTTTTCTTGTTTACTGCATTACTTTTGATTTACCGGTACACTATATTGACATGCTTTACATGTTTTAAATCAAGTAAGTCCTTAAACCGGTTAGATACTGATTCACCCCCCCCTCTCAGTATCTTTGGGAATCCTAACATAGAGATGCTTATTCGACATAGAGATGTTTGATCGAAATTCGATATCTTTCACCGGCAGTCATTCATATCAATGACGGATTAGGGTTTCTTGGAGGTTAAAAGGTTGATTCAGAGCGATTCTAAGGTGATTCAGTGCGATCAATATCATCTTGAGCGATTTCACCAGCGATCAGAAGAGTTCTTTAGGGTTTTCACTGACAACTATTTCACAGGTATTTATCTTTCATCATGGAAGCAAGATCATCCTCTGCACCTACTTTTATTGCAAATCCTACTATTGTTGAGGTGAAGGACCATCCTAGGCCAATTTTCAAATGATGTCCGCATATAGCCACTTTGGATGATTCGGTTGGCACATTTTCCCGTGTCCCGAAAGGAGTTGTATATGTCGAAGATGTCAGAGCTTACATTCACTGTCACATTGAGGATTTGGGAACTAGTGATATTAAGAGCATGTATATGAGCGAGTTGATGGGATATTCTGGAAAGATTAAGCCCGAATATCAGCATATTGAGGATCCAAGGTTTACCAACATTATGGATATTCTGAAATTTGAAGATGAGATTGTCAGATATGTTTTGAGCAGAGTGCATGGAGAATTTATCTGGTTGGACAAACCATACAAGATCTCGAAGGAGGCCATTAGGACAATCACCAATTTACTGCAGGTTGGACAACTTCCAGAGAAGAAGGTTTCTAACGATCATGTCAACAAGATCACTAGCACAACATCAGACAAGCAATCGATGAGGGTTAGTACTATCACCAACAGAGATATCAAATTTGGAAGCATGGTCATTGGTTACAAGGTAACTCGGTCAAACCATCTGAATTTTGTTTCTAGCTCCTGCATTTATACAACACATAAGATGATGAGAGAAAATGAGAAGTTAGATCTCTGTGGACGGATGTTAGATGAATTGTTAATTAACCTAGGGAAGATGAAAGGAGAGAAGAAGGGAACATTCCGATATGGTAATCTTATTATCTGTTTGATGCTATTTTTCATTAATCAAACTCCCGGTTTTGGAAGAGACAATGGGCATTTAATATCCCAGTAGGAAGGCAACTAAAACAATTTATTGCTACATTGGGTAGTAAACAAGATGACAAAGTATGGGGTTACTTTAAGGCATTCTATAAGGCTATGAATTCCAAGGAGAGGGTTCCAAAGCAAAATATTGAGAAATACTCAATCGAGATATGTTTCATGGTTAAGAAAGATGAAACTTTGATGGAAGTTGTCAAGCCCCAAAAGATTTGGATTGAGGAAATGGGTTATGAAGTTGATGCTCAGATTCTAGATGCTTATGCAAAGTTGTTAATTGATGCACCTATTGACGAATTTGAGAAAACCTTTAGTAGTGCTAAGAAGAAGAAGCAAGAGGTTGAAACCAAGTTTAACCGAAAGAAGAGGGAGAAGTAGCAGGGCAAGGCAAGCAAGTTTGTGGAACAGGTATCTCAGGACATCAAGGCATTAATTAATGTTGTTCCGGAAAAAGGAAGGAAGAGAAAAGAACCTGAAATATTTATTGAGCCTATTCCATCAAAATCTAGATATGATGATGACAAACCCTTAGCATTGAAGAGGGTATTGAGAAAGAAAAGTGAAGAAACTAAGGTGGAAGCAAAGAAGCAATTGGTTAGGAAGGTTACAATTAGGGTACTAGCACAAAAAAGAGCTCCAAAGGAAACACCTTCTACCCCATCTAGTACTGGAAGAAGAAAGAAGAAGGATGACACCAATCTTGCACTTGTATCTGGTAATGTAACTATTATTCCACCCAAGCCTTGTACATAATTGGTTGATGAAATTACTAAGGAGGGTATGTTGAAGAATGTACAATTTTATTATGAGCATTTAGATAATGATGAACAAAGAGAAGTTGAGGAAGCAGTTATGTTGTATTTGGATATTTATAAGAAAGCCTTGTTAGAAATTGAGAATCAAATACCGACACAGTTATATGACAAATTAGATGCTAGAATATTATCAGCAATGGAGGAGGACAAGCATATAAAGATTCAAGAGCTATTCTCTAGTTGTGCTTCTATTACTCTAGAAGAGTTGGACATGACACTTAAGGTTGCAGATAGAAAGATCTTTCACAACAAGCACAAAATAGTAAGTCTTATGTTGGGTAGGGTTAATGAGATAGTCAAGGAGACCCACAAGGCATGGGTTCAATTCTTTGCAGCAAACCCTGGTTTTCATACTTCATCGAAAGCTAAAACTGACACTACAAACATCCCAGTTGAAGGGAAAGGTAAACGTATAGTGGGTACCACATCTACAATTTTGAAGAATATTAAGATATTAGATATAGAGCCCTTGGTAGAATTTAATGTACAGAACACAGAGACAATACTGATAAATGTAGATATATCGGTTGATTCAGAGAGTGTCAATGTTGCAAGTGTACATGTTACTAATGTTGAGGACATTAGTCCTTCGGACCAGAATGTACAGGTTGAGGACACAATTCCTAAGGAGGAATCGATAGTAACTAATATTGCACCAAGTGGTGAAGCCACTGGAGCAAGAGTGGAAGCTATAAAAGTTGATAAACCATCAAAAGAGAAGGGAAATGAATCCAACAGCGAACCGGTAGTGAGCCCATCATTGTTGTCAATTGACACCTCGCAGATTGAAAAGAAAAGCATAATGGAGATGAGTTCTATTGAGCTCATGATGATGGCTGCACAAAAGATGATGAAGGATCGATCTATGGATAAAGGAGTTATTGATCAATCTATCCCATTTTTGCATAGACTTGTCCCAAAGTGCAAATTTGACAAAGGAGCAAGCCCATCCGACAAGCTTAAGATAATCATAGAGCACATTTTTAAGGACTTTCAATATTTATAGCAAATATCAAACTGGCAGGCATTGGAGAGGTTTACACAGGCTAAAAGAGCTACATTTGATCATATGATTGAGTCGGAGAGGATGGAGATTAATGATAAGTTAAAGTTGATTGATAATGCTTTGAGGCAGTGTACTAATTGTAAAGCGGAAAAATTGAACCCTAGTCGTTCTCCCCTCCCCAACTCCGAGGAGAGAGAAGGGAGAGTCACTAGGGTTGATGGTTTTCACTTAGGAGGGACTTTACATTCAAAAGAGGGGTTGAAACCCACAAGATCCAATCCCACGCAATGCAAGATTGGATTCTATATGAGTTTCAAGGGTTGTGATAGCAAGGATACCCTCTTTTGTAAAGAATGTAGATAGAATGATTAAGCTAGGAATACATAGAAAGTGAGAAAGATTTGCTTATAAACTGAGATAGGGATATAGGATGAAGCTGCGGACCTGGAATTAGCAGTAAAATGTCGAGACGGTATTGTCCTGCAAATTTGAGCAAAAGTTGACGGGACGATGGCGCCCGGCGTGCACACGGTCCTTCGAAAAATCCGCGAAACGAAGGGGGATCTGTTCGTCTCTGCACAAGGATTCCAGATCTTCAATTTCAGTCGCGTACCTGCAACCTACACACAGAAAAGCGAAGACGATTGGGGGGTTAGGGATTAGGGGTTTGCCCTTAGGTCAAACCCCGGTTTTGGAATTAACCAAGAAATGAGAAATGCTGTAAATGTAATGTAAAACAAGTACTAATACCTTGTTGTAAGGATGTTTGTATCCTTATATGCGAAGGTATAGATGTTGTATGTTGTATGTTGTATGTTGTAGTATGTAATGTGTTGTAAGTGATCTCCTCTTCAATTGTTGAATCCTTGTCTTGAATGCAACACTTAGCCTTGAATGGAGACTTAGAATGATCAATTGCTTGAAGGAATGCTTGAATGTTTGAATATCGTTTCCACCTTTTTCCATCCTCCCCAAAATGAGAGAGGAAAAGTAGTTTATATACTTGCCAATTAGGGTTAAAAGACTGATTTTCCCGACCTTAGGCCGACCAGGAAATGTTATTTTCCAAATTGCAAACAAAAAGACCCGAAGTCCCATAGGAGACCGGGCCCAAAATAGGGCCAGGGACTAGGGCGCTGGGCGCCATGGTCCTGGGGGACTAGGGCGCTGGGCGCCCTAGTCTTGAAGGACCAGGGCGCTGGGCGCTCTGGTCCCACCTCCCGGGACAGCAGGGTGCAAGGAGGATCAGACCAGGGTGCTGGAAAAATGTAGTTTTTGATGTCATGAGCAAGTTTCGGGGTCTCCATTCAGGTTCAGTGTTGCGTCGCCATCGTGAAGACCCAAATGCAGTCGAAATTGCAAGTGTCGCAATTTTAGGACGCTACATTTAGCCCCCACTTTAGCGGGAGTATAAGCGTACACTCATACTTCCGGTAAAGTACAAGGAAACAACATTGAAAAACTTTCACCATGTCAAGGAGGCAAGATACACCAAGCCCCCAGTGGACTAAGGATCTTACGACTTCGATTGACAAAGTAAAAGGGAAGATCACGAGGGAGAACCATGACTGTCAGTAGTAAGGTTCCCTCACTATGAGTCATGCAAGAAAGATATCAAAAATTTTCAAGGCAAAGCTAAATTTGTCAAGAAATTTTCAAGTATCTTGAAAAGATATGAATGGGATGTATGCCCCCCTACGTTAAAGCGATCGCACACGCCTCACCGGGGGTGATTGCTTTAAGGTAGTGATACATATAAGAATGAGAAAGGAAAGGAGCACGTTATCACAAGGATTTAGCCCCCAAGTGTGAGATAAGCCCAAGGATAATAGACACAAAACACAAAGCACAAGGTGACTTCGCTTTCCTCGGGGTCAGTATGCTGTATGATAATTCATGTATATCATATGTATGTATGCATAATTGTTCTTCATTCCCCAATCAAGGAAGGTCACCTAGAAGAAGGGAACACATGTGTCTTTTGAGTCAACATGAGAGAGATCGAGAGATCTCAATGCTTTGCATCGTCCTCAAGTAGACAACACTAAGGACAACAAATAGAAGAATGAGAATAACATATAGAAGAAGTAACAAAAGAGAGGGGGAGAGAATCTGCTATGCTAATGAAACTAGTCTAGCACGTCATCTACCCCCCGATCTTGCTGATCAATGTTTCGGGAAGGTAGGAAACATGTTAGAGGAGGAACATCCAACACAGCAGATGGAGCTATCACAAGATCCAAACAAGGGCTATGTTCATGTTCCGAGCCACATTGTTCTTGTCTAGGAGCTAGGATAAGTGCTTTAAAAAATTCATTAGATAGATGGTTATCAATATCCACAATATCAGAATGAACAGGAGTAACATTTGCATCATGAATAACATTTTCATCTATATCATCATCAAGATTTATAAAAATAGGATCTTTAACTCACACAGGATCAAGACCATCATGCATCTTATGTTTAGGAGATTTCGGCTCAATCGTCGGCTGAGGAGAAAATGGAATAATGCTTGTTGAAGGTGTTTTTGGGGATTGCAAAGTTTGAGAAGCAGCTGCCTGAGCTCTAAGACGACGCTTTCGTTGGCGTTCACGTGCAGAACGATTTCGTCTAGTCTTAGTAGGAAGATTAGGAGATTGAGGAGGAGGAATGTTCTCATCCTTATCACTTGGGTGTTTAGGTTGTGGTCTTTTAGGTTGAATAATAGGAGAAGAGGAAAGTCTCTTCTCTCCATAAGAGGAAGGAGGAGGAACTGCTCCATACAAAGGAGGAATATTTGGTTTAGGAAGGAGACCAAGTCCATCATGACGAGGAGGTATAGGTCTACTTTTAGGAAGTTTATTAGATATAGACATAGTCACATCCATAGGGATGGGTTGGGAATCTTCTTGAGGAAAGACATTAGTTTTATCTTTCAAAGGAAGAACTTCCTTCTCAAGAATGATAGGAATGTCAAGTTTGGGTGTTCTAGGTTCACTTAGAGATAGGATCATATCTTTTTTCCACTTTTGATAAGATTTGAAAAGATGATCACTTCGCGGAGGAAGAGATTGGAATTGTTTAGGCCAAAAATAATCAAGAGGAACGCTAGAAGTTCTTTCAGCTGGTTTAAAGAGACTATGATTGACAGTAACAACTTCACCATTATGGGGAAATTTCAAACACTTGTGAATAGGAGAAGCAATAGCTTTCATGGAAAATAGCCAAGGATAGCCTAGCTTCACACGAAATTGTTCAGATGATGGAATAATAGCAAAGTCCACATCAAGGGATTTGTTATGGACCTCAATAGGTAATGTAATAGAACCAATTGCAGGAGAAGAAAATGCATCAAATAGTTTCACAACCACATCTATTTTGTCATAGATCACTTGATTCAATTGCAAAGTAAAAAGAAATTCTTCAGTAATGATATTAACCATACAAGAAGGATCAATAAGCACTCCACGGCAAGGTGTATTCTTGACTTTTGCAACTATATATAAAGGACCATCAGGTGCCCTGATAGTTTCATTGGAATCAAATGTGATGGAAAGTTCTTTAGGGATTTTTTGCTGCTCTACAAAGTTAATCACATTCGGAGTCATAGACACAAGATCATCAGGTGAGACAGAGGAATCAGTAGTATCAATCGCATTAGAGGTATGAGAAGGTAATGGATCAGTAAAAATCTGAAGATTTTGGTTAGGAGGAGCTACAGATGTATTGCCTTTATCATTCACTCCAGAAATAGAGATAGTATTATTATCAATCAAATCTTGAATTTTTCTCTTTAAAGCAAAACATTTTTCAGTATCATGCCCAGGATGACGATGAAATTGACAAAAAGATTTGTTATCAAAATAAGGTGAATTAATCTTTGCAGGATCAATTTGCCTTATAGGAGGAAGAGTAAGCACATTTTGTTCCAATAACTTATTCAGAATACTATGCAATGATTCATTCAAAGGAGTAAACTTTCTTTCTCTCTTGAAAAACTTAGAAATAGGAGACACACCTGATGCTGCATTCACATTGTTGTTGATGATGTTTTCATTGAATTTAATGGACTCTCTGTTCGGTTTAAACTTCCCAAATGGTTGTTGACTACTATCACCCTTATCACTCGGAGCCATAGGATGTGATTGTTCCATTTGACTCACAGTCAGTTGATAATTGTGAAGAGTTGCGCACAACTGTTGGAAAGAAGTAAACTCAGAAAACAAGAGTTTTTCTCTAATGTCTTTTTGTAAATTAGAAATAAAGATTCTTTGAATATCATTGTCAGGCACTGGAAAAGAAATTTGAGCATACAAATGCTTATATCTACCAATGAAATCAGTCACTTTTTCTTTAACACCTTGTTTACAATGCATTAAATCAATCAAAGTAACTTTAGGACCTATATTGTTTTGAAATTGTTGAATGAAAGCATTTGCAAGTTGTTCGAAAGAAGTAATAGAGTAAGAAGGCAACGAGCAATACCATTGTAGGGCTTTATCTCTTAATGTTCTAGTAAACAGTTTTGCAAGCAACCTTTGGTCATAAGCAAAATCAGTACATATTGTTTGAAAGGTCTTAACATGTGTTAGAGGATCACCCTTACCATTATACAGCTCCAAATGTGGAATTTCAACATGTTTAGGGGGAATAGCTCAGACAATGTCAAGAGAAAGTGGGCTCGCAACATCGAATGTGGGCACACTAAACTTAGATTGATTCATAGAGGCCATTTGTTGTTGTAAAGAAGAGACAGTTTGTGCAAGATTGTTAATGGTCGCTTCAGTCGAAGAGTTCATATTAGACGTGTTAGATTGTGATGGAGGTGTTATGTTATTGAAAGAAGGTAAAGAGTAAGGTGGTGGGACACTATGATAGTTAGTCATAGGAGATGATTGGACAGGAGGAACACTACAAGGAGGAATGGAATGGTTAAATGAATTGCCCCCTTGTGTCATGTTCATTTGTGGAGATATAAGAGGAACACTCACTGAAGGAATGAATGAAGAAGTTGGATTGAATGAAGGAAGAGGGTTAATTGAAGAAGAAGGATTGCCCCCATGACTGGTGATCATAGGAGGAATGTCTTGTGTTGAAGTAGTCATTATGTTTGATGTAAAAGTAGGTATACTAGCAATAGGAGTCGTCAAAGGAATAGAATGATTGTCTTGAGTAGGAGGTTGTGTATAACCTAAGGTTTCGGCACAACTTTTCATAGGCATCACATTTGAATCCACAATGTGTACAATACCACGCAAAATATCAATTCCATTCTTATCACTTTGAAGCATACGTTTTAGACCCTCAATTAAAGGAAGAGCTTGACTATCAGGGTATTCTTGAGACATCCATTGTCAAAAATCGTCAAATTGGTTATCCAATTTTGAAAGTTGTTCTACAGAAACCTCATGGAGAGCTTCTTCATCATTAAGAGGATTAGAGGAATTACCCATGTCCTCGTTAAAAAGGCCATTCAAATTAGGTTCCATCTCCTCAGTAATTAAACCTTGGAAAGACTTAATTCTAAGGCTTCGTCTAACAGGAATAGTGTAAGTAGGGCTTATTGTTGTAAAACTCATGCACTAAAGAAAGAGAGAAGATTTTGAATTTTAGAGGTAGCAAATTTCAGTAAAACCAGCCAATCTTCTAGATTTAAGCTGTTAAATACAATCAGGACAATCTCCCGAAATTTCGGAAAAAAAGTCCGGGACCGTGGCGCTCGGGGTGCACACGGTCCTCGCAACTTTTTTCGAAATTTGCAGGGATGAAAGTTATGATGATTTTACAGCTAACCTGAAAAAATTGAGTGATTTTACGATCTGTAGATAGGCCAAATTAAAGTTGCAATTTCAAAATTGAACCTTACCAAGATTGTCGAAAAATGCAAAATTTGAATTTTGAAAAAGAGAGGGAAACTGAAATTTTGAATTTTATGATTTTAGAGGGAATACCAAAAGCAATGCAAGTTTTGAAATTTGAAAGTTGACTCAATTTCACGCAAAAATTCAATTTTGAAAGCGGAAATCAAAGTTGTTGTAATTAAGCACTTAATTTCAAAAGTCGCAAATTGCAAAAATTTGAATAAATCACTGAAATTTCGAATGAATGATAACACACTATTCAGATTTAGGACTGTAAGAAACACAATTTTGACACAAATTTCAATTTCAACAATTTTTGAATTATTAGAAGCCTCAATCCAAGCAATCGCTAGACCAACTTTGACTGTAATTTTGAAGGTGTTAAAATTGATAAAATCAGCCAAAATTCTGGATTTTAGCAGAAAAATACAGTAAGATCTAGCTCCCGAAATTTCGGAAAAAATGTCGGGGACGATGGCGCTCGGAGTGCACACGGTCCTCGCAACTTTTTTCCAAATTTTCAGGGATGAAAGATATTATGATTTTATTGCGGAATCCAAAGTTACAGCTGATTTGGAGATGTTTTGATCAGTGAAATTGTCGGACAAAGGTTGAATCAAGAGGGTTTCGAAAATTAGGGTTTTGACACTTAACCACTTAATTTTCAAAATGAAAGCACAAATATGAATTGATAATTTGTAATAGAAGGGCAGATCTGAAACAAGCATTAACATTAAACATTTCACAAGTTTAATTACTTAAAAAGAAAATTTAGGGTTTTTTTATGCAATCAACCTCTAAAATTTGGAAAAGATCAAACATGGAAATGTAATCAAGGAATCCAATTTTCAGATCTAACTATGAATAATCAGAAAGGATGTTCACGTCGGGTTCACCAAAATGTAAAGCGGAAAAATCGAACCCTAGTCGTTCTCCCCTCCCCAACTCCGAGGAGAGAGAAGGGAGAGTCACTAGGGTTGATGGTTTTCACTTAGGAGGGACTTTACATTCAAAAGAGGGGTTGAAACCCACAAGATCCAATCCCACGCAATGCAAGATTGGATTCTATATGAGTTTCAAGGGTTGTGATAGCAAGGATACCCTCTTTTGTAAAGAATGTAGATAGAATGATTAAGCTAGGAATACATAGAAAATGAGAAAGATTTGCTTATTAACCGAGATAGGGATATAGGATGAAGCTGCAGACCTGGAATTAGCAGTAAAATGTCGAGATGGCGCTGTCCTGCAAATTTGAGCAAAAGTTGACGGGACGATGGCGCCCGGCGTGCACACGGTTCTCCGAAAAATCCGCGAAACGAAGGGGGATCTGTTCGTCTCTGCACAAGGATTCCAGATCTTCAATTTCAGCCGCGTACCTGCAACCTTCACACAGAAAAGCGAAGACGATTGGGGGGTTAGGGATTAGGGGTTTGCCCTTAGGTCAAACCCCGGTTTTGGAATTAACCAAGAAATGAGAAATGATGTAAATGTAATGTAAAACAAGTACTAATACCTTGTTGTAAGGATGTTTGTATCCTTATATGCGAAGGTATAGATGTTCTTCTATGTTGTATGTTGTATGTTGTAGTATGTAATGTGTTGTAAGTGATCTCCTATTCAATGGTTGAATCCTTGTCTTGAATGCAACACTTAGCCTTGAATGGAGACTTAGAATGATCAATTGCTTGAAGGAATGCTTGAATGCTTGAATGCTTGAATGTTTGAATATCGTTTCCACCTTTTTCCATCCTCCCCAAAATGAGAGAGGAAAATTAGTTTATATACTTGCCAATTAGGGTTAAAAGACTGATTTTCCCGACCTTAGGCCGACTAGGAAATGTTATTTTCCAAATTGCAAACAAAAAGACCCGAAGTCCCATAGGAGACCGGGCCCAAAATAGGGCTAGGGACCAGGGCACTGGGCGCCATGGTCCTGGGGGACCAGGGCGCTGGACGCCCTAGTCCTGAAGGACCAGGGCGCTGGGCACTCTGGTCCCACCTCCCGGGACAGCAGGGTGCAAGGAGGATCAGACCAGGGTGCTGGAAAAATGCAATTTTTGATGTCATGAGCAAGTTTCGGGGTCTCCATTCAGGTTCAGTGTTGCGTCGCCATCATGAAGACCCAAATGCAATTGAAATTGCAAGTGTCGCAATTTTAGGATGCTACACTATTATTTACAAAGTATGTTGTAACACAGGTTTACTTACTACAAAGATAGATAAAGGGATCAAGGATATTCAAGACAAGATTGTAGGTATAGTCAATTCTTTTGATGGTTCACATTCTTTGACTACATCTATTGATGGTTAGACTTTCGTATTGGTAGCTCTTGAGAGGGAAAAAGATAAAATCATAAGGAGAGCTAGAGGTCTTAAAGGATTGGTGAGTCCCCGATTGGATTCATTAAGTGTACATAAGGAGTGTATTGATATGGTTGGTAATCCCACATCGACAAAGCTAAATGAGAAAGAGTCATATGCCCATATGCTAAATGGACTTGTATCTATTTCTGACACTTTCAAATATAGTTGGGATACCTATCTAGAGATTTTGGAGAAGGCCTATCCAAAAAATTTCAAATATATTCAACTCTGGTAAGGTATTTTGGGACATTCCTTGTACAACCTTTCATTTTTTTGTCCCGGTTTTTGGGTTTTGGGTATTTTTGGTTGGCATTGATGTCAAAGGGGGATGTATAGGTGAAAATAATATTCTTGGCCTCGAGAGATATGGAGGTAAGGAGTATTTTATATTGATCATGATCTCAGATGGATATTCAGCTCAGGGGGAGTAGGCTCAGGATGAAACCGACAGATGGAAACCATGATCCTTTTTCACATGAGTGTTGCCATCAATGCCAAATGGGGAGATTATTCGCAATTGGCACTCAGTTGCTTGGTTTCAATATGTTGTCATTGATGGTAACATGTTTCGGCTTCATATTTTGGTTTAGTTGATCACCGACACCGACAGGTATCTTCACCAGTTGGAAGGAATTCTTTGGTTACCGACATTGCAGGCCGACTTGTCTTACATTCAAGTCATCGATATTGGAGGCCAACATCATTTGGGAGATCTGACATCGACAATTGATTTTGATATGCATGTATTTATGTTATTGAGTTGACATGTATATTTATATTGTAATTATCTTTGTAAGCCGACATAAGACATGAACGTTTGTAATGGTATATAGGTCAGTTGATTAGATCATTTTGTAATATGTAAGAGTAAGGAAATAATAAAGGATATGCGAGATATATAAGAGAGATCATGAATGTGAGGATATTTATGTAAGAAGGTATTCTAGTAAGGGTTTAGGGTTTCAGGACGGAACAAACAGAGCTTAACCGGAACTATATTCTGGCATAGAAGATGCTATCATTGCAGTTCAATCATTTCTCTGGATTGTAGTATGGATTTGTATGTAGTTAGTGAGACTCCTTTTGTGATTGAGCAGTGTGCTCTAGGTTGTAAACCTTCCTACAAGTACAGGCCCCCATATTTTGTAATATCTTTTCATATGGCCAGTAGATTGATATTGTGGGTCACAAATCCCACCGTGGTTTTTCCTCTTTGAGGTTTTCCACGTATAATTATTTGTGTTATGGTATTCCTTTGTGTGATTGGCTTATTGGTTTGTTTACTTCTTTCAATTCTATATGTATCGGTATTACCGGTTGGTGAATGCATATTTTAATAATGTTAAAATTGATCATTCCGGTAGAACACTGATTCACCCCCCCCCCTCTCAGTGTTCTTGGATTCCAATAGGATGGAGAAGCCTGTACCTTTTGACATCATCTGGATACCCAAAAAAATATGCAAGGCTTGCTCTGCGGATCCATAGCCTTGTGTTTCTCTATTGGAATGTAGGCCCATGCAAGAGAACCAAACATACTTAAGTGTTTAACTGTAGGTTTCTTACCAGTTCAAGATTGAAAAGGAGTTACCCTCTTCATATCTTTGTGATGAACTCGGTTCTAGATACAACACACATAGTTGATAGCCTCCGCCAAGTACTAAGGTGCTAAAGACTTGGAGTGAATCATACAATTGGCCATCTCCTTCAAGGAACTATTCTTGCATTCAGTGATACCATTTTGTTGAGTATTGTATGGAATTGTGTGTTGCATGCTAATACCTTTTGAAGCACAAAACTGTTCAAACTAATTATTAACATATTCACCCCCATTGTCTATATGCAGAATATTGATGAACTTCTGAGATTGTTTCTCTGCAAAAGATTTGAAATCTAGAAAATTCTCAATGACTTCAAACTTTTGTTTTAGAAAGTAAACCCATGTATATCTGGAAAAGTCATCAATAAATGTCAAGACATATCTTGTCCTGCTAAAAGATGGTTGTGGAAATGGTCCTAGCAAGTCACTATGTACTAACTCCAATAGCTTTGTAACTCTCCATGCTTTACCTTTATCATACTTATCCTTAGGATGCTTACCAAGAATGCATCCCTAGCAAACTCCATTAGAAAATAAAATAGAAGGCAACCCTGAAACCATGTCCTATTGACAGAGTTGTTGCGAGTAATGGTAGTTCAAGTGGCCAAACCATTGATGCCACAAAAAACTCACATCATCTACATTCAAGTGAGTAAAAATGTTGAAGGAGAGTCGGGAACAAAGTGAGAAAACTGATATAATCTTGAATGATGATCTGCTTTTCCCATAGCAACAGTAGACCAATTATGCATTTCATTGATTACCACTATATCTAGTGTGAACTCAACTCGCTTGCTAGAACCAATGTGAGTGGTCTAATAAACAAATAGGAGATTAGTTGATAAAGATGGAACACAAAGGACATCCTCAAATGTTCCTTCACCCACATCAACAAACCCTCTCCCATGCACTTCAACATGAGTGTCATCAACCATTAGTATGGTAGGCATAGAATATGACTCTAAAGAGGTGAAATCATCTTCTGAAGAAGCCATGTGGTGCGAAGTACCCGAGTCAATGATCCAAGAATTTGGTTGTGAACCAATAGCAACTAGGGCCTAATCCTTTCCTTTCCCCTTACTCTTATTTGTGTCCTTTGAAGATCCTTCTGATGAACTTTGTTTGATTGAATTAGGCACCTTGATATTACTCTTTTCAAGAAGATGTGAAAGGTGACCAATTTGTTTCTTAAAACATGTTCATCATGACGAGGCCTCTTACAATAAGAACACTTGACCTTCTCCTTCTTTGGTTGTTCACCTTTTGATGAAGAGGTTTGATTATTTGCTTTTGAAGTAGCAATTTTTTATCTTTCTTATTCTCTCCTTGGTTCTTTTGTTTCTTATCTTGTTTGCTAGATCCTTTTTGTTCTTTTGTGACTTGATTTACAACTAAGGTATGTGACTTAGAGGGTTTTATGGTACCCATTTGAACCAATTTGTCCTACTCCGTAGTGAGTTCTAAAGCAAATTCATCTAGAAAAGGCATTTTGAATGTGGTACCTAGGGCACATTTTGTAGCATAGAATGTAGAAACAAATACTGAATAGTTAGGACCAAGCTTAGAAAGAATACTCAAGATCAATTGCTTATCATATTTCTTAGTTCCACACCGTTCCAACTACAATTCCACAAACTTGATTTTTGTGAAGAAATCTTGTATAGTGTCAAAATTGGTTGGATTCAACGCTATGAGTTCATTCTCCAATTGATGACCTCTTAGCTCATCTTGCTTACCAAAGAGGTTTTCCAAATTGGTCCACACTCCATTTAGTGTAGTGGTAGATTCAATGTGAAAAAGAAGGTCATGGGAGACTGACATACATAGAGTACCAAAGGCTTCATCACATTTGTCAAACTATTTTATCTTTTCTGCAACATCTTGAGGTTTAGTTTCAAGTCCCATTGTAACACGACGATATCCATGTCTTTTCTGATATATTATCATGTTAGATTTTCATTTAAAATAATTATATTGGACCTATGGTGTTAAAAGAGGAGCTATAGATGCATCCATGATAGCAAGAAAAAAGATTACAAAGAATCAAGAAAAGTGCAAGAAAGAAGAAATGTGAGACACCCCCCTTTCCATTAGTCTCAGAAATCACCCCCCCCCCCCCAACAAAAAAAAATTAAAAAAAATATTACAAGGTTGGCATTTTACAATTAGTGTGTTTACAAGGCCTTTTAGCATATTACAATGCTTTTAAGGCTCTAATATCAAAAAAATAGAAACTTTTAATACAAAAAATATTGATACAAGATCTGAAAAAAATTGCCTTATAGCTACTCAATTACCTTTCCAACAACTATTCATTTTTTTAAAAACAAAGTTGTGAGGTGAAAGATATGACCTGTTCAAGAAAAAATATAATTGTTTCAACCTGCAATAACTAATGAAAAAAAGAAGAATTTTTTAATGAAACTCATGTGAATGGAAAGTGCTCATTTCCAAATTTCCATCAAGTACTTATTTGCAAAAAATCTGACACCTGCGGCAAAAGTTATGCAACTTTAAAGAAGGGTTGTCGAATTTGCCTAATAGAAAAACGGCTCATGCCTTGTTCAAACTTGATTTCTGCAAAAAGTGCTATTTTTCTGGGAACAATATCAAAAACCCAAAAGTTTTTTGATGTTGGGAAGATAACCCAAAAATCTTTTTCCTAGAAATGAGTGGAAGTTGGAATTATAAAGCCGAAATGAAAACAGATCTAGTAAAAAACTTTCACTCTGGTTTTTTTATTATGTCCTCCAAAATCTGATTTTGGCGAGATAAAAGTTACTTTTGACTTTCTCAAGCCTTCTAGATACTCTAAAAATGCTAAAGAAGCTTCCAATATTACAAAAATGTTGCAATCACCCAGATCTCAAAGGAACACATATGTAATAAACCAGATTAATCTCTAAGCTTATTTCCCTTTAAATTTTTCTGATTCTCTAGGTCATATGAGAATGCAGGAGAAGAGCATACATGGATTTTAAGGAAAATATTAGCTACCTAATAGTCTCATATCTTTGAAATAAATCATAAAAATAATGAGCCATACCAGACAACACGACTCTAATAATAAAGGATATAATGTCGGTCGTAGATCACATACAACTCCAAGCAATAGATGATCAAAGATCAAAATAATTGAATGAAGATAATCTGATATGAGAGAAAAATAGAGACAAAGAAAAGAATTTGGAGAAGACTCTCATTGATCTATCACTAAACTAGTGAAGGTGAGAGTATAGTGCTTATTATATAGAAAAATAATAACATATACTTATTATATAAAAAAATAATAGCATTTACATTAAGGGGTGCATTAACTCCTATTCCCCATTAAAAATGGGAGATTTTACCTTCTTGGTAAATGCCAAAACATGTGGCATAATCTCATTTACATGAAGTTAGGAAAGGAGTTGATAAATTTGGCATATAAGGCCAAAAAAGGGTGAGAAACCTAACTACCCCATAACCTGCTTAGGAAATGACAAAATAGTGGTTATGAGAGGCGACACAACAAGCCAAAAATGGGTGTGTAACTCAACTACCCATGTGAGGTGGAGAGTTACACATGTAGCTAAATTATTTCACCACATGTCCTCATATTAACCACTTCTAATAACCTAAGCAACCTTAAATAATATATGTGTAGGAAAAATAAATACCCCCTAACATAAGGAAAAATAAAAACCTACACTAACACTAACTGCATTTCAAATGAGGAAATTTGGTAAAGACAAAGCAAGAACTGAGATTACATTTAAAGATACAAAAGCTTCAGATGATGAGATCTTGGATGAAATGGATGAAATGGAAGCAAACTTTGTAAGAAAGCTAGAGAGAGGAACCGACAAGTATAAAGGTATGTTACCCCTTAAATTTTTTAAAGTGTGGAAAGATTGGTCATTATGCATCTAGATGTCTGGAGAGAGGAAAAAAACAAAAGTTTAAAGAAAACAAAGGAAAGTTCAATAAGAAAGCCTACTATGTTAAAGATGATGCTGGTATTTTAGATCATGACGAGTCAGATTATGAAGATTGTGATTGTTTGTTCTTGGTAGAAAAATATGAATCCAAACGTAGCAATACTAAGGAGATATCTAAGGTTGTTGAAACTGTTGCATCAAAATTTCATGTTAGAAGAGATAGAAATGAATGGTTGATTGATGGTGGATGTTCAAATCACATGGTTGGTAATAAAAGTAAGTTTGTAAAAGTTGAAAAGTATGGTGGTGGTTGTGAGATTTGGAACTGTTATTGTTGTAGGAAAAAGGACAAATGGACACATGTATCAATTAGAGGTTGTGACAGGACATTACTTGTTTTCTCAAATCAATGGAAGTTGGCTATGACATTGGAGGATGTGTCACATAAATTTTGACAATTTGGCAAAGATTAGTTTGACAAGAGTTGTGAGAGATTTACCGAGTCTGACTAAATTGGATAATAGTGTTTGCAATGAATGCCAAGTGGGAAAACATACAAAGTGAATGTTCAGAGAAAATGAACAATCTTCTATCGGACTATTAGATTTGATACACATAGACTTATGTGGTCTGACTAGGACAAGGAGTTTACAAGGAGAGAAGTATTTCATGATCTTAATTGATGATCATTCTAAAATGACTAGGGTTGCATTTTTAAGATAAAAGTCAGAGGCATTAGAAAAGTTTAAGATATTCAAGCTAGAGGTGAAAATGAATTTGATAGAAGAATCAAATGTTTAATATCTGACAAATGAGGAGAGTTTGTTTCTGATGAATTCAACACTTTTTTGTGAAAAATATTGGATTAGGAGACATTTTTCTATCCCTAGGAAACCTTAGCAAAATGGTGCAGTGGAAAGAATGAACAAGACTATACAAGAAGCAACAAGAATTGTGATCAAATAAGCAAATCTAATGAAAGTTTATTGGAGAGAAGCAATACATACTGTAGTATACACTCTCAACAGAGTTCCCTTTCAAAAGAAATATGTGAGGAAATCATATGAGATATGGCATGGAAGGATTCCATCTATGAGGTATTTCAAAGTATTTGGAAGTAAATGCTACATCCAAAAAGATGAAGCAAATCTTGAAAAGTTTGACAACAAATGAAGGTATTTTCTTAGGATATTCTACAAAAAGAATGGCTTATTGATGTTACAACAAGAGATTTAATTAAATTATTAAAAGTGCAATTGTGAAGGTTGATGAAAATATTTCTAAAGAATTAGGTATACAAGTAGGATATGGATATGATGAGTCCACAAGTAGAGAAGAAGAAAAGCAACAAGAAACTTAGGTTGCTATGACAACTATACCTAAAAATCCGATGTATGTTCAAAAGAATTACTCTAAGAACCAAATATAGGAGATAAGAACAAAGATATAATTACAAGAAGTAAAGTTGTTGAAGAACAAGTTCTTCTATGTTTACTTTCTGATGTTGTACCTAAGACAATTGAAGAAGCATGTAATGATCAGAATTGGATGAAGGCTATGAAGGAAGAGTTAGATCAGATTGAGAAGAATCGGACTTTGGAATCAGTCCCTAGACCGATAAATAAGATTGTTATTGTAACAAAGTGGGTGTTCCAAAATAAGTTGGATGAAGATGGACATTTTGTAAGAATCAATGTAAGATTGGTATGCAAAGGTTGCATGCAAGTTGAAGGCATTGATTTTGAAGAGACTTATGCTCTTGTTGCCTGAATGGAAGCTATTAAGATGTTTTTGGATTTTGCTACATGTAAAGATTTCAAAGTTTATCAGATGGATGTGAAGTCAACATTTCAATGCGAAACTAAAAGAAGTCCACATTGAGCAAGCAGAAGTATTTTTGTCAAATGATATAGATATTGTTTGCAGATTGAAGAATGCACTGTATGGGTTGAAGCAAACACCTAGGCCTTGGTATGAAAGGATAGACAAGTAATTATTGAATCAAGGGTTTGCTAACAACAATCTTTACTTTAAAGTTGAATCAAATAAGATCCTGATTGTTGTTGTATATGTGGATGACATAATATTTGGAGGAAATGATGGCATGTGCAAACATTTAGCTGGTGAAATGCAAAATAAATTTGAAATGTTTATGATTGGTGAGTTGAATTTCTTTCTTGGATTACAAGTGAATCAAAATAGAAAAGGTATCTTTATTTCCCAGTCAAAGTATGTTATAGAGTTATTGAAAAAGTTTGGATTGGAGAATTATAAACCGATCGGTACTCCTATAACAACGAGATGCAAGTTGACTAATGATGATAAATCTTCCAAGGCTGATGCAAACAAGTACAAATCAATGATTGGAGGACTATATACCTGACTGCTACCACACCAGATATCATGTATGTTGTTATATTTATATCTAGATTTCAATAAGGTTCAAAAGAGTCACGTATTATTGCAGTAAAGAGAATTTTCAGATATTTGAAAGGTACAAAAGATTTTCGTCTATGGTATCCTGGAGGATCAAATTTTACTCTTAAAGAATATACCGATGCAAATTGGGCAAGAAGTATTCATGACAAAGAGTACCAATGGTGGATCATTTTTCCTTGGCTCTCGGTTATTGCATGGCTAAGTAAAATGAATGATTTTGTGTCTTTATCAACCACAAAAGATGAATACATTGCAACCACATCATGTTGCACTCAGATACTTTGGATGAAACAAACATTGAAGGATATTGGTGTGATATTTGATGAACCAGTATCAATCATGTGTGGTAATATAAGTGCAATAAATATCTCTACGAATATGGTATTGCATTCCATAATTAATCATATCTCTATCGGTATCACTTCTTAAGGGAGAAGGTGTTGGACAATGAAATAAAATTTGAGTATTTTCTTGCAAAAGAGAAGGTTGCAAATATCTTTACAAAATATTTATGCTAAGATACTTTTGAGCATCTCTGACAGAAGTTGGCTGTATTACCCCTTCCTAGTTTGAGCTAGTGCATTTAGCTGTGCATTACTCCGACAAACTTCATGTATATTTTAGCCAGGACTAATTATTGGGACTTCCTCTTAGGGGGAGCTATGTGGAATATGGAGATGGTTGATTTGTTTCTCACCTTTGTCTTTGATGTCAAAGGAGGAGAGATCGGAGAATTTGGAGAGATTGGAGATGTTTGGGGAGAGGTGAGTTATGAATTTGAATTTGTGTTTGTCATTGATGAATGTTTACATTAATGACAAAGGGGGAGATTGTTGAAAATGTGAAGTTGATGGTGTGTCAATATGGTTGTCATTGATGTCAACATATTGATTTTGTGTTTCAGTGACTGGTTTGTTCTTTGCATTTTAGATATGTTGCAGTTGTAATAATGAGCTTTTGGTATGTTGTTGGAAGTTACTTTGGGATGTCATGCTTATTCAATTTAGGGCTCTAAAAGTTGTGCTCCATAAGTGTGCTCATTGATGATCAACAATATTTAAAGTGCTCTGCATTTCTCCACATTACTGGTCTTGATGATAATATTTTGGATTTAGTCATTCATGTTTTTTTGTCTTTATCTTTGTTATTCTGATTTGGGATGTGATGATGCACTTTGGAGTCGTGATTGCTAATATGTTCATTCTGGGTTTGGTTGACCTTGAATGTTTCTATTTTTGGTCAAGTGATTTTGGCATATGGATAATGTGTTGTTTTGATTGATGTAGTGCATTGTGGTATGGCCCACTTCTCATTCCTTTACACTGTGAGAATGTTAGATTAGACCTAATTCAAATTGTGTTTCGTTGAATTTTTTTTGGCTGACTTGGGAGATTCCCAATTCAAGAGATCAATATAAATAAAGGATGACTATAATAAAGAATACATATAAGCAATTTGATTGAAAAAGAAAAATTTGATGGTGCAAATTTGTGTGAGGTTATGTGAAGTTGTGATTGAGTATTGTGATAGTGTGCTCTTGATGTTTGGTACCAAAGACAATGAGCTAAAGGTTTCTTATGACATTGTAGCGTTGTGGTAGTTGTGCTTCAGTGGTGGATTCTTTCTTTTTCCTTCTTCTTCTTCTAGGTAGTGAACCCACTTGCAATGAGCATTTTGGTAGTGAGCCGCCCTTTGTAAAAATCACCTTAATTGGTGTCACCCTAACAAGTGTTTCATAATTAAGAATTAGCATTCTCCGTGGTTTTTTCCTTCTTGGTTTTTCCACGTAAAATTTGGTGTTTCATGTATATGATTCACATGTGCGCTTTCTCATGCTTATATCTATTTATGGTTAAGTAATCAGGAATTAATTTATTGGATTTGTTTATGTGGAATGAGAAATATTTTAATTGACAACTGATTCAACAAAACCATCCTTATCACCATCAAAATACCAACAAACACTCCTATTGATGAATGTTGCCTACAAACAAAGGCTATAGGAGTATTCTATGCCTCTACCAATAATTTTTTATTAATAGGGATTTAAAATTAAAAAATTCAACTTCAACCATGAGTCAATACAAGATTCACTAAAAAGGTTTGTTAATATCTATCTTGATCCAATATGTGTTGTCACTAAATTTGCCACAAGACATAACGAGAGAAGTCGAATTCCTTTAAATATTGATACAAAACAATATTTTTAAAATTAGAGCAAGTTCATATGTGGAGACCATTGATCACCACTTGAGAGTTTCCTTTGATTAATAAATATTTATAA